>NC_069502.1:612481055-612798555 GCF_027579735.1 Bombina bombina | reverse complement strand
GAGATCAGAGCTTACCATGTCATCTTATTAGAATAGCACAGACATTGACGTCATGAATCTGAAACTAGACAAACATCTAGGTAGGACTTTGTACTAGCTATTTTCTGTTAAATAAAACATTAGAATTTGTTTAGCTGATTCATGTAGTAAAAGTTATGACATATTTTATAGTCGCAGCAAGAACATTGGCATTATGGCACCATAAAAGTGTCAACTGTTAAAACAGAACACAAAGAACAGTCAATAGACCACACCTTTCTATGTTCCACGGCTAAACTCTGAAAGATGACAAGTCAAAGGCAGAGCCCTAATACATAGCAGGTTAGGAATGTATACATGCTTTGTTACAATAACTTATATTTGTCTTACATTCAGACAACACACCATCTGGGGTCATTTCTACTTTTACATTTATTTCTGAGGTCATGCTCTTTTAAGTATTTCGTTTGTTTAAATATGAATTAATGAGGTCTCCCCTTCCATAGACTAATAATTTTAGAAACCTAATTATATTCTCAGTTATTTAAATAGTTTACATTTGTTTTGACATATGTGCCATTTGATGGATTATTATTAGTAACATTAAATCTGATGGCTGCACAAAGGATTTTTTTTATAGTGTGGCTACCATTAATTTGGAGCTTAGTATTATAAATGTTGTTCTATATATTGTTTTCCACCTTTCTAGCAGTTCACGTTTCATGTGCAAGATATCATGTATTAGGCAATTTAACCCAACAATGGCCTAAATTACAATTAGAGCGCAAATTAGCACTTTGGCAAGTGCAATATTTGCACTCCACTCAGTAATACCAGTACACGCAAATGCGCTGGTATTACAAGTTAAGTGCAATGCGAACGGGACCTTGAGCGCGCGTTTCCATAGGCTCCAATTGGAGCCTCGTTCTGATGCTGTGAGACACGGCAAAGAACCTAGCGCAGTGTAGGGGGTAAGTTGCGCAGTGTTGGGCTGCAAATTTTAAATGTATATGAATATAAGTATATAAGTATATGCATATATTTTTACAGTTTAAAAAACACTGTCCCCATAGACTGCTATGTTAAAGGGACATGAAACCCAAATATTTTTCTCTCATGATTCAGAAAAAGCATACCATTTTAAACAGCTTTTCAATATACTTTTATTATCTAATTTGCTTCATTGTCTTGATATCCTTTGTTGAAAAGCACATCTGAATAGGCTCAGTAGCAACTGATTGGCTGACCCATGTGCATTGCTATTTCTTTAACAAAGGATATCTAAAGAATGAAGCAAATTAGATAATACAAGTAAATTGAAATTGTATTCTCCATCTGAATCATGAATGACATTTTTTCATGTCCCTTTAAGGCACTTTTCAGTGCTGTTTTTTTCTAACATTTCAAATCCCCTCACTTTAACCCCTTATAACTGTTTCATGCAGTTATTTTAAAAAAAAAAAAAAAAAACTCAGTCTAGTCAAAAATAAACTTTCATGATTCAGATAGGGTATGTAATTAAACAACTTTCCAATTTACTTTTCTTTCATGTAATTGGCAAGAGTCCATGAGCTAGTGACGTATGGGATATACAATCCTACCAGGAGTGGCAAAGTTTCCCAAACCTCCAAATGCCTATAAATACACCCTCACCACACCCACAAATCAGTTTTACAAACTTTGCCTCCTATGGAGGTGGTGAAGTAAGTTTGTGCTAAGATTTGTATGTTGACATGCGCTTCTCAGCATTTTGAAGCCCGATTCCTCTCAGAGTACAGCGAATGTCAGAGAAATGTGAAGGGAGTATCACCTATTGAATGCAATGGTATTCCTCACGGGAGATCTATTTCATAGGTTCTCTGTTATCGGTCGTAGAGATTTATCTCATACCTCCCTTTTCAGATTGACGATATACTCTCATGTACCATTACCTCTACTGATAACTGTTTCAGTACTGGTTTGGCTATCTGCTATATGTGGATGGGTGTCTTTCGGTAAGTATGTTTTTATTACTTAAGACACCTCAGCTATGGTTTGGCACTTTATGCATTAATATAAAGTTCTAAATATATGTATTGTACTTATATTTGCCATGAGTCAGGTTCATGTATTTCCTTTTGCAGATTGTCAGTTTCATATTTGGGGGAAGTAAATTTAGAGAATTTTTTTTCAGTTGACTACATTTTCAAATTGCGGGCTGTATTAAGCTCGTGGGTGCGCCAAATGCTTCACTTTATTGCGTCATTCTTGGCGCAAGAATTTTTTGGTGCATAAGGCACGTCCGTTGACGCAAGTTCGTCATTTCCGGCGTCATAGTTGACGCCGAGTTCTTCACACAGGGTGCGTCATTAGTGACACGAGTGTGTCATTTCCGGACATGGTTGGCGCCAAAAAAATTTCAGTTGCGTTGTGCGTCATACTTGGCGCCAAATTCTTTACATTATTTATTACCCCATTGCTATTTGCCTCTTGCCTTTTTCTTTATCAGAGGGCTATGCTATTTGCATTTTTTCCCATTCCTGAAACTGTCATATAAGGAAATTGATCATTTTGCTTTATATGTTGTTTTTTCTTTTACATTTTGCAAGATGTCTCAATCTGATCCTGTCTCAGAAGTATCTGTCTTTGCTGTCTGACATCGGTTCTACCAAAGCTAAGTGCATTTGTTGTAAGATTGTGGAGATTATATCTCCAAATGTCATTTGTATTAGTTGTCATGATAAACTTTTACATGAGGACAATGTGTCCATCAGTAATAGAACATTGCCAGTTGCAGTTCCTTCAACTTCTAATGTACATGATATACCTATGAATTTTAAAGAATTTGCTACTGATTCTATTCAGAAAGCTTTGTCTGCATTTCCGCCTTCTAATAAAAGTAAAAGGTCTTTTAAAACTTCTCATAAAGTTGATGAAATTTCAAATGACCGACAACATAATGAATTATCCTCCTCTGATGAGGATCTATCTGATTCAGAAGATCCTTCCTCAGATATTGACACTGACAAATCTACTTATTTACTTATTTATTTAAAATAGAGTATATTCATTCTTTGTTAAAAGAAGTGTTAATTACTTTCTGTTTTTAAACCTCCTATATTTACTCCAGAGGTTTTCCCTATTCCTGATGCTATTTCTGATATGATTTCTAAGGAATGGAATAAGCTGGGTACTCCTTTTAATCCTTCTTCAAGGTTTAAAAAATTGTATCCTTTACCAGCTATTTCAATAGAGTTTTGGGAAAAGATCCCCAAAGTTGATGGGGCTATTTCTACTCTTGCTAAACATAACACTATTCCCTATGGAAGATAGTACTTCTTTTAAGGATCCTTTAGATAGGAAACTTGAATCTTATCTAAGGAATGCCTATTTATATTCAGGTCATATTCTTAGGCCTGCAATTTCCTTGGCTGATGTTGCAGCTGCATCAACTTTTTGGTTGGAGAATTTAGCGCAACAAGAATTGGATTTTGACTTATCTAGCATTGTTTGCTTACTGCAACATGCTAATCATTTTATTTGTGATGTAATTTTTGATATTATCAAAATTGATGTTAGATTCATGTCTTTAGCTATTTTAGCTAGAAGAGCTTTGTGGCTTAAATCTTGGAATGCTGATATGACATCGAAGTCTAGATTACTATCTCTTTCTTTCCAAGGTAATAATTTATTTGGTTCGCAGTTGGATTCTATTAATTTCAACTGTTACTGCGGGAAAGGGAGTTTTTTTGCCTCAGGATAAAAAACCTAAGGGTAAATTTAGGGCTTCTAATTGTTTTCGTTCCTTTCGTCAAAATAAGGAACAAAAACCTAATCCTTCCCCCAAGGAATCTGTTTCCAATTGGAAGCCTTCCTCAAATTGGAATAAATCCAAGCCTTTTAAGAAACCAAAGTCAGCCCTTAAGTCTGCATGAAGGTGCGGCCCTCATTCCAGCACAGCTGGTAGGGGGCAGTTTAAGATTTTTCAAGGATGTTTGGATAAATTCTGTCCAAAATCAATGGATTCAGAGCATTGTCTCTCAGGGGTACCGAATAGGATTCAGAGTAAGACCTCCTGTGAGAAGATTTTTTCTCCCAAGCATCCCAGTAAATCCAGTAAAAGCTCAGGCTTTCCTGAAGTGTGTTTCAGACCTGGAGGTTTCAGGGGTAATCATGCCAGTTCCTTTTCAGGAACAAGGCCTGGGGTTTTATTCAAATCTATTCATGGTCCCAAAGAAAGAAAATTCATTCAGACCAGTTCTGGATCTGAAAATTTTGAATCGTTATGTAAGAGTACCAACTTTCAGGATGGTGACTATAAGGACTATTCTGCCTTTTGTTCAGCAAGGGCATTATATGTCCACAATAGACTTGCAGGATGCATACCTTCATATTCAGATTCATCCAGAACATTATCAGTTCCTGAGATTCTCTTTTCTAGACAAGCATTACCAATTTGTTGCTCCTCCATTTGGCCTAGCAACAGCTCCAAGAATCTTTTCAAAGGTTCTCGGTGCCCTACTCTCTGTATTCAGAGAACAGGGTATTGCTGTGTTTCCTTATTTGGACGATATCTTGGTACTAGCTCAGTCTTTAGGTTCTGCAGAATCTCACACGAATCAACTAGTGTTGTTTCTTTGAAAACATGGTTGGAGGATTTATTTACCAAAAAGTTCCTTGATTCCTCAGACAAGGGTTACCTTTTTAGGTTTCCAGATATATTCAGTGTCCATGACTCTGACTCTAACAGACAAGAGACGTTTAAAATTGGTTGCATCCTGTCAGCACCTTTAGTCTCAGTCATTCCCTTCAGTGGCTATGTGCATGAAAGTTTTAGGTCTCATGACTGCAGCATCGGACGCGATTCCCTTTGCTCATTTTCACATGCGACCTCTCCAGCTTTGTATGCTGAATCAATGGTGCCGGGATTATACAAAGATATCACAATTAATATCCTTAAATCCCAATGTTCGACACTCTCTGATGTGGTGGTTAAATCACCAGCGTTTAGTTCAAGGGGCCTCTTTTGTTCGGCCAACCTGGACTGTGATCACAACAGATGTGAGTCTTTCAGGTTGGGGAGCTGTCTGGGGATCTCTGGCAGCACAAGGGGTTTGGAAATCTCAAGAGGTGAGATTACCAATCAATATTTTAGAACTCCATGCAATTCTCAGAGCTCTTCAGTTTTGGCCTTTGTTGAAGAGAGAACCGTTCATCTGTTTTCAGACAGACAATATCACAACAATGGCATATGTCAATCATCAGGGCAGGACTCGCAGTCCCCAAGCTATGAAAGAAGTATCTCGGATACTTGCGTTAGCGGAATCCAACTCCTGTCTAATTTCTGTGGTTCATATCCCAGGTGTAGACAATTGGGAGGCGGATTATCTCAGCCGTCAGACTTTACATCCGGGGGAGTAGTCCCTCCATCCAGATGTGTTTTCTCAGATTGTTCATATGTGGGGTCTTCCAGAGATAGATCTGATGGCCTCTCATCTAAACAAGAAACTTCCCAGATACCTGTCTAGGTCCAGGGATTTTCAGGCGGAAGCAGTGGATGCGCTGACACTTCCTTGGTGTTATCAACCTGCTTATATTTTCCCGCCTCTAGTTCTTCTTCCAAGAGTGATCTCCAAAATCATCATGGAACAATCGTTTGTGTTGCTGGTGGCTCCAGCATGGCCCCACAGGTTTTGGTATGCGGATCTTGTTCGGATGTCGAGTTGCCAACCTTGGCCACTTCCGTTAAGGCTGGACCTACTGTCTCAAGGTCTGTTTTTCCATCAGGATCTCAAATCATTAAATTTGAAGGTATGGAAATTGAACGCTTAGTGCTAAGTCATAGAGGTTTCTCTGACTCAGTGATTAATACTATGTTGCAAGCTCGTAAATCTGTTTCTAGAAAGATTTATTATCGAGTTTGGAAGGCTTACATTTCATGGTGTTCTTCTCATAAATTCTCTTGGCATTCTTTTAGAATTCCTAGAATTTTACAGTTTCTTCAGGATGGTTTGGATACTGTTCCTTGAAGGGAAGTTCCTTGAAGGGACAAATCTCTGCTCTTTCTGTTTTATTTCACAGAAAGATTGCTAATCTTCCTGATATTCACTGTTTTGTTCAGGCTTTAGTTCATTAAATCAGTTTCTCCTCCTTGGAGTTTTAATTTGGTTTTGAAGGCGTTACAGGCTCCTCCATTTGAGCCTATGTTCAGGCTTTAGTTCATATTAAGCCTGTCATTAAATCAGTTTCTCCTCCTTGGAGTTTTAATTTGGTTTTGAAGGGGTTACAGGCTCCTCCATTTGAGCCTATGCACTTTTTGGACATTAAACTACTTTCTTGGAAAGTGTTGTTCCTTTTGGCCATCTCTTCTGCTAGAAGAGTTTCTGAGCTATCTGCTCTTTCTTGTGAATCTCCTTTTCTGATTTTTCATCAGGATAAGGCGGTTTTGTGGACTTCATTTCAATTTTTACCTAAGGTTGTAAATTCTAACAATATTAGTAGATAAATTGTTGTCCCTTCCTTGTGTCCTAATCCTAAGAATTCTTTGGAAAGATCCTTACATTCTATGGATGTGGTGAGAGCTTTGAAATATTATGTTAAAGCTACTAAAGATTTCAGGAAGACTTCTAGTCTATTTGTTATATTTTCTGGTCCTAGGAAAGGTCAGAAGGCCTCTGCTATTTCCTTGGCTTATTGGTTAAAGCTTTTGATTCTTCAAGCTTATTTGGAGTCGTGTCAGGCCCCGCCTCAGAGAATTACAGCTCATTCTACTAGATCAGTCTCCACTTCATGGGCTTTTAAGAATGAAGCTTCAGTTGATCAGATTTGCAAAGCGGCAACTTGGTCCTCTTTGCATACATTTACTAAATTCTACCGTTTTGATGTATTTGCTTCTTCAGAAGCAGTTTTTGGTAGAAATGTTCTTCAGGCAGCTGTTTCAGTTTGATTCTTCTGCTGATGTTTTAAGTTTTTCTTTTCATTATGAGAATAACTTATATTTTGGGTTGTGGATTATTTTTTCAGCGGAAAATGGTTGTTGTTTATTTTTATCCCTCCCTCTCTAGTGACTCTTGAGTGGAGTTCTACATCTTGGGTATTGATATCCCATACGTCACTAGCTCATGGACTCTTGCCAATTACATGAAAGAAAACATAATTTATGTAAGAATTTACCTGATAAATTAATTTCTTTCATATTGGCAAGAGTCCATGAGGCCCACCCTTTTTATGGTGGTTATGATTTTTTGTATAAAGCCCAATTATTTCCAAATTTCTTTGTTGATACTTTTTACTCCTTTCTTTATCACCCCACTACTTGGCTATTCATTAAACTGAATTTTGGGTGTGGTGAGGGGTGTATTTATAGGCATTTTGAGGTTTGGGAAACTTTGCCCCTCCTGGTAGGATTTTATATCCCATACGTCACTAGCTCATGGACTCTTGCCAATATGAAAAAATTAATTTATCAGGTAAATTCTTACATAAATTATGTTTTATCATCAATTTTGCTTTATTTTCTTGGTTTTCTTAGTTGAAAGTTAAACCTAGGTAGGCTCATATGCTAATTTCTTAGCCCTTGAAGGCCACATCTTATCTGAATGCATTTTGACAGTTTTTCACAACTAGAGGACGTTAGTTCATGTGTGCCATATAATAACATTGTACTCACGCCCGTGGAGTTACCTAGGAGTCAGCACTGTTTGGCTAAAATACAAGTCTGTCAAAAGACTTAGCTGTACATCGTTTGTGTTTAATAAACACTTGCTTTTAAGCAACTTGCTATTTTTCAATTCTTTGTTAACTTAATCCCATTACCTGACGGTTTGGAGCAGAGAGGTGGATCCCAAGGGTTAATCAAACATCAATCTACTGCGAGGGGAGATTTACCATAATAATCTGTGTTTCATGTACCAAGAGGAGAGTTTTTCCGGACAACTCTAAGGATCCGGTCTGCCCAGTTTGCACTATGTTTTAGTGCTTTTCCAAATGTGAGTGTATCATATTCAGCATATTATATAAGATATAACTTACAGAATTAATGTGTCGCCTTCTCTACTCTTTTATGAAGTCTGTCAAAAGAACTGAAATATGGGGGCAGTCTGCAGAGGCTTAGATACAAGGTATTCACAGAGGTTAAAAGTGTATTATTATTATAACTGTGTTGGTTATGCAAAAGTGAGGAATGGGTAATAAAGGTATTATTTATCTTTTAAAACAATAAAAATTCTGGAGTAGACTGTCCCTTTAATAAAAGAACTGTACACTTTATTTTGGGGGCAATTGGGGGACATTTTTTTAATTAACCAGAGGTATGACCTCTGGTTAATTGCACTTATGGCAAGGTGCTATCGCAAGCATTTAACGTGGGCCCGTAAACGAGCAAATTTGATCCTTTATGGGCCCACGTTAAAATATTGCTTCAATTGTAATCTAGCCCAATATATGTTAATGAAAGGAACACCTACTAGGATCAGCTAGAAATTATATGTGTAAGGAGCCTTAATTAATTTTCGAACATAAAGGGACATGAAACACAATTTTTTTTTTCTTTCATGATTTAGATTGATCATACAATTTTAAACAACTTTCCAATTTTTTTTTTATATTTAATTTGCTTCATTCTCTTGTTATCCTTTGTTGAAGGAGCAGTAATGCACTACTAGGAGCTAGCTGAAAGCCAATGACAAGATGTATATAAGTGCAGCCACCAATCAGCAGCTTCTGAGCCTACCTATGTATATTTTTCAACAAAGGATACAAAGGGAACTAAACAAATTAGAATATAGAAATAAGCTGCAAAGTTATTTAAAATTGCATGGTCTATCTGAATCATGAAAGAAAAAAAATTGGGGTTTCATGTCCCTTTAATCTTATCTTTATTTATTATTTTTTTTACTTTTTATTGAATAAATCGAAAGCATACAATATGATAGTTGTGAAGTTTTACATTGCAGAATATAAACAATTTCAAAACAGGTTTACATTAAGTGTTTTCTAGATATCTACTAAATAACAATAGTACTAATACATATGCATATAAATAAGAAGAGTTACCAAGATTTCTGACATTCCGTGTCAAAGATAATAATGTCTTTTAGGTTGTGGGGTGAGAAAGTGCGTTTGTGTCCTGTCCATGCCTTACGGTTTGAGTTGTTTGAGAGATTGTGGATCCTATATTTAAGTATTCTTCCCATATGAAACACATGGAATGATAATCGTCTAGTCGTTTAGTTTGTGCATAATGATATTTTTCTAATTCTAGTGTATGGGTGATGACCATGTCTTTCCATGTAGAGATAGGTGGGGTGGAAGCTCTATTTTTTTCAAGTTTGAGGGTATTAGTTTTTTTGCAGAGTTAATCATTATTGTTAAAAATATTAGCCTTAGTTTGCATGTGATTTTGGGAAAGAGGTTAAATAGAAGGGTCCAGATATTAAAGGGTAAGGAGATGCTAAGTGCTGTTTCAATTTCTTCTTTGATTGATTCCCAATAAGTTTTAGCTACTGGGCATAACCACCATATGTGTGTAGGAGTTCCACTGTCAGAGCAGCCTCTCCAACACTCTGCAGATGTGTTAGGAAATAGGTGGTGTTAACGAGCAGAGGTGTAATACCATCTACATATTAATTTAAGGTTCATTTGCATTATTGAAATGGAAGATGAAGATTTGCTCATGTTAGAAATGCTTTAAACCATGATTGCTTGGGAAGTGAGCTATTGACTTCTCTTTCCCACTTGTCAACATAAGAAGGTAATGTTTTGGAGTAGGATGATAGTATTTGTTTATGTATCAAAGATAGAATACCTTTGTAAGGTAAAGGATTAAAACATATGTTTTTGAAGGGGGTGAGAGGACGGCTTTGTTGGGTTTTAAATGGATGTGTAGAAAGGCAGTGTGATAGTTGCAAGTATGTTAGCCATCCCTGAAATCGGGGGCCATATTGTACAATAATTTCAGCATGTGGTTTCAGTTTCCCAGCTGCAAAAAAAGTGTGAACGGGGATAGATTCTTGGATGCTAGGAGAAATTGGCTCATGTAATAAAGTTTGTAATGGGCAGGAGGTGTTTCCTATAAGTGGGGTTAGGGGCGATTATGTGTTAGAAATATGTGTGTATTTCTTTATAGCTTTGTCCCATAGTTTGTACGTTTCTTGAGTTGCTGTGGAGGTAGTGGTTGGAGTGCTCTTTGGTTGAAAGGGATCCAGCATTGTCTTCCTAGATTCATATTATTTGCTAGATGGTGTTCTAGAAGGACCCACTCTTTACTAGTGGTATGTTTACACCAGTCTTCTATTCTAGTCAGGAATGCTGCCAGTCTGTAATGTTGTAAGTTTGGTCCACCTATGCCCCCTAGCTCTTTGGGGCGGTATAGTGTAGCGGTTGCTATACGTGGGCATTTATATGACCATATAAATGAGTTCAACATTTTCTGGAGTTGGTAAATTATTTGGTCAGGGAGGGGGATGGGTAAAGTCTGTAGGAGATATAAAAATTTACGTAATATGATCATTTTGACTGCATTGAGTCTTCCAAGCCATGAAAGATATTTAGTATTCCAAGATCTTAATAATGAAGCTATGTTGGTTTGAAGGTTCTTGTAATTTATAGATAGAACATCGTGTGTGGTTGGATATACATAGACTCTGAGGTATTTAATCGCTTTTGTCTGGGTTCTAAAATTAAATTGTTGTTGAAGGTAATCTAAAGTAGCTTTCGTTAGATCAATATTTAGCAGTTCGTATTTGGAAATATTAATGCTAAAGTTTGAGTAGAGTCCATACGTATGTAATATGTTTATCAGGCAAGGGACAGAAGTGTCAGGATTAGTAAGCGTTATGAAGATATTGTCTGCATAGAGTGTGATTTTGTATTATAATGATCCTATCTTTAACCCAGTAATATTAGCATTTGCTCTAATGTATGAGGCTAGAATTTCCATTGCAAGGACAAAGAGTAGGGGTGAGAGGGGCGGCCCTATCTGGTTCCATTTGAGATTTGGAATGGGAGTGAGATAGAGTCATTCAGTCGTATTTTTGCTTGGAGTTTGTTATAAAGTGTAAAGATTTTCCCTATTAATTCTTGATCAAAGCCAAATGTAGACATGGTATGCTGTAGAAAAAGCCAGTCAAGCCTATCAAAGGCCTTTTCCGCATCCATTGATATGAATGCGGAAGGTATGTGGTGTTGGTTTGTGTGCTCCATAAGAGCTAAGATTTTGGTGGTGTTGTCTCTAATTTCTTGCGTAGGTGTAAAGCCAGCTTGGTTATTATGGATAATAGAGGGCAGAACTGCATTAATGCGGGTTGCAAAGATTTTAGCAAATAACTTAATATCTACATTAAGTAGGGAAATTGTGCGATGTTGGTGGTTTACCCGGTTTAGGAATCACTGTTACATGTGCTTCTAGCACTGAGGGTGGGAATGGATTTTTTCCAGAGACTTCGTTAAAGAGAAGTGTGAGGGGGGGGGCCAAGTGTAGAGGAGAATGTTCTATAATACTTAGAATAGAATCCGTCTGGGCCTGGGCTTTTTCCATTTTGTAGGGTGCAAATCGCATGTATTGTTTCTTGTATGGTAATTGGCCTTTTTAGGTGTTGTAATTGAGCCTGTGTGATTGTAGAGATTTGGCAATTTGCTATGTAAGATGCCAGATTAGAGAGGTGTGTTATGGTACCAACAGGATACCAAGGGTTAATACCAGATGACAATGTCCTGCATAGGGAATCAGCAATTCACAACCCCGATCAGTTTCCCCTCAAACATGAGACCAGCTCCACATTTCAGGTTTAAAACAGAATGACATTTATTAAAGGCTATGCCTAGTATTTATGCAGGTCTGACCCCCCCCCCCAAGATGGGGGTTGAAAGACTGTTGTACATTACATGGAGGGAACAAGCCCTTTGACATGATACAATAGAATTATATTACTTAAACACTTCAACCACAAGACACTCTTTTTCTGTTTGATCTGAGGGTGATCAAACAATGGAATTCTTATCACTAACTAAATTATGGTTGGAGCCAGCAACTTGTGTTTAGAAAATAGTTTCTTAAAGCTAAACACAGTTAACTCCTTCAGTCCTGACAGAAGGGTCTGTCACATAGCTCCCCCCTTGTGGAACACTCCGGCAGACCCGGCTTGACCCTTTTGCGGGTCAACCTGGGGATGACCGGACTAGGAGGTGGTAGGCATGTCAGTTTGCTGGGACAATCCATCTGTATTCCCGTTATGAGAGAGAATTCCTGTCCATACAAACAAGGGTTCAAATTCCTCAGTGTCCAGACCAGGGCCAAACAGTCCTTCAAAATCCCATCAGCTTCTTTACAAGTTTTCTGTACCTGCTCTTTATAGGTATCCACAATCCCTTCATACTGACATAGGGTGCCCTTGAGTTGCTGCACCTCACTATGAGCCAGCGTCAGCTTCTCCTCAAGTGTCGCTAAGTTTGTCTTTAAGGTTTCATGTCCCACTCTCAAGCTGGTGTTTTCTGCAGTCTGTCGGTGCAGCTTGTCTAGCAGAGATTCACGTTCTAAACGTGCTTTTTCCTCTGCGCTCCTCTTCTCCTTCATCAGCGCATTGTAACGGGACCTCCACATATCAATAGCGGATAGAGATTTACTGAGCTCAGCGTCCTGGGGCTTAGCAGCAGGTGGGTCAGTCTCTGCTGCACGGATCTGGGCACGGGTAGTCACAGGGTTAACATCAGCGGGACCCATAGGAGCGTAGGCAGAAACAAGGGGGGCCAAGTCATTTCCAAGAAGAACATCAGCAGGTAAGTCCTTCTTGACCCCCACATTCACAGGTCTAGCGCCTACTCCCCAATCCAAATGTACCCTGGCAACAGGTAGGCTGAACACATCGCCCCCTGCTACCCTCACAGCCACAGTGTCTCCAGTGTACTGTTTCTCAGAAACCAAGTTCTTTTGAAGCAAGGTCATGGTAGCACCAGTATCCCGTAGACCACTGACCTTCTTCCAATTCACTTTAACCAGTTGCCGGTTATTCCGGTGGGCAGCTTGCACAAGGTCTGCCTCATGTAGGATGCTCCAGCATTCTTGCGCCTCTACGTAGCGGGCCGCAGGCTGAGGATTACGTGGGATTCCGCCGGTGGGTCTTCTCCAGGACTGCACTTGGTTCGCTGCGTTTAGGGGACACTCTGGTCTTTTGTGCCCTAGTTGCTTACATCTAAAGCACCGAATAGGTTGTGAGTAGCACCGCGAATTGAACAGGGCTCTCTGAGGGTAGTTCGTGGCCAGAGGCCGTGTGGTATAGCGGTGCGCCGGGGGTTGGTAACTGGCAGCTGCTGGGGTGACTGGGGGTCTGTACTCCACTCTAGCAGAGGGCTTAGTGGTAGCAGTGTCCAGTTTGCGGGCATCCGTATACTCATCTGCCAAGCGAGCCGCTTCATGCAGGGTGGAGGGTTTACGGTCTCGAACCCACTCTCGAACTCCTGCGGGTAACTTGTCGAAGCAATGTTCCAACAGGAATAGCTGCAGCACCTCTTCCCCAGATACGGCTTGGCACCCCGCTATCCAGTGAGCTGCTGTGCGGTGCACCTTACATGCCCACTCAAGGTAGGAATCACCAGCTAATTTAACAGTGTCTCTGAACCGCCTCCGGTATGCCTCCGGTGTAACCGCATACCTGGAGAGCAGAGCCTCTTTTACAGTATTATAATCCCTGACTTCCTCATCTGGAATGGCCCGAAAAGCCTCACTGGCCCGGCCGGATAATTTTCCGGATAATATCATGACCCAGTCCTCTGCGGGTACCTTGTGTAGTGCACATTGCCTCTCAAAATCCGCAAGGTACCCATCAATCTCTCCTTCTGTTTCCAGGAAGTTTTTAAAAGCTGCAAAATTTACTTTTCTCTTTTCCACTGGGTTTGCTGCAGCGCCGCTTTGGCGAAGTAGGTTGGCCTCCACAGCTGCTATGACCCGGTCGATAATTTCCGCAGATGGGTTGGGGCCATAATGTGCCAGTCTTATTTTAACCGCCCGATCAAAGCTTGCTTCTGCGGGGGTTCTGTCTGCTATGCTGGGCCCATTGGTTCCTTCTGTCCCTGGTACTCTTTCCATCTTAGTCAGTATTGTAATAATCCCCCTCTTCCTGAGGTTACTGGCTTGTGTAGTTGCTCTTCTGGGCGATAAGGTTCATTCCGTCGCTTGCCACCAATTGTTACGGTACCAACAGTGTACCAAGGGTTAATACCAGATGACAATGTCCTGCATAGGGAATCAGCAATTCACAACCCCGATCAGTTTCCCCTCAAACATGAGACCAGCTCCACATTTCAGGTTTAAAACAGAATGACATTTATTAAAGGCTATGCCTAGTATTTATGCAGGTCTGACCCCCCCCCCCAGATGGGGGTTGAAAGACTGTTGTACATTACATGGAGGGAACAAGCCCTTTGACATGATACAATAGAATTATATTACTTAAACACTTCAACCACAAGACACTCTTGGCTCTTCTTATCACTTAGGCGTTTTCTCTCTGAGGGTGATCAAACAATGGAATTCTTATCACTAACTAAATTATGGTTGGAGCCAGCAACTTGTGTTTAGAAAATAGTTTCTTAAAGCTAAACACAGTTAACTCCTTCAGTCCTGACAGAAGGGTCTGTCACAAGGTGTTTATTGGAAGGGGGAGTTGTTTGCATATTATAGAGTTTTGTATAATATTCCTGGAAGGCTTGAAGAATTTCTTTTGTGGTTTTTAGGGAATTCTTATTTTGTGGGTGATGGCGTTAATAGATATAGGATTTAATTTTTTTTCTTTTTTAGCGTGCGGGCTCCTTTAATCTTATCTTAACGTCAAGACCCCTTATTTTTCCCACTGCCTCTCTGTGCTGTGTTCTACTTTTACATGCTCTGTCTTGTGGTGAGGGCACACTGTGGAGTGTCAGGCATGCTGTTGTGGCTTGGGCATACTGTGGAGATTCAGAGTGCACTGTATTTACAGGCGTGCAGACGCGCTCTCAGTTCATTTGCACAGAAGTGCTATTCCATATATATACACATGGACACACACACTGTATTTTTATGTATATATACACTTTGGTTAATGAAAGCAAATTAAATCCAATGCAGGGTTAAATGGTTGACTTTGGGCCTGAGAATCCTCTTCTGTCAGAGTCTCACCCACTTAAGGTGCAATAGTTCTATTTCTGCTGAGGGAATCTAAATAACCCCAGAGCAAGACACACAGGAAAGTAAGCACCATGTGTTACACACATTGCTGGGTGATCACACAGCAGGACCACTGACATGCTTGCATTTAGTGTATTGTAGGAAGTGTTACTGCCCATTACTAGAGGATCTCACTATCCCTCTAACCAGACTTTGGTCCAGCTCCTTCCACCAGCGTGTGTAATACCATCTGTGTAGGATTTTAAGATTCAGTTCAACAATGCTAGAAGATACTGAAGTTTTCAGTGTATGTTGAAAAATCTGTAGGCAGGTGTGCGGGAGTATTATCTCACCTAAATCCTTTTCCCAGGCTTCCATATATCCCAATACCTGTCCAGGTTGTGTGTGGGTCAGTATTTTATATATTTTGGAGATAGTATGTCTGGGGGACGGGTCCTGAATGAACAAAGCCTCAAAATTAGTAAGTGGTCTAATCATATTCCTGGAACCTGGGTGTTGAGTGAGGAAGTGATGAAACCTATAATATGTGTACCAGAACAACAGTCCATTCCCAGTATGGGAAAGAAACATACCCCTTGGTGTTAAGCCGGCGTAGAAACCTCTAACATCAGTCAGGAAAAAGGTGGAAATCTTTGCATACTTTACACACTTACCCCCCTCTTCACGGCTCTTGGTCCTGGATGATGCCTGTGTCTCAGAAGGCCATGAGTATGTGTTCACTTCGGGCGGACGCCAATCCGTGTACTACGCTCAGAGCCTCCACGCTCAACAAGCCTCTCCGTCTGTCGCCACCTCAGTGACTCAACCGGCTCACAGGTCTGACGTCACCAGCCGATTCCGACTTGCGGGGGGTAAGTAGTCCCCGGTTATTTTCTTCAACCGAAGGTCCTTGCTCCTCCACCTCGTAAAGTTTCATGTAGCTTGAACTTGGTCACTGCATCCGATATAACTGCTGACCCCAAACAATCAGCTTATATCCAAAAGAAAAAAGAGAACTGGAGTCGCAGTGATAAAGTCAAAACTTGTAGCTTTTATTCATCCATAAAAACAGGATAACAATATGTACTGCCCTTCAGGTGATAACAAGCTTACGCGTTTCAGCTGTATGCCGTAGTCATAGCTCGCAGGTAACCCTTATTACCGATGAGCTTTAAAAGGGGTGTAAAAACATTTCATTGGCTGAACGGCAGTTACCAATTTTAACTCATTACTTACTCTTTAACACATTATAATGTATAAGTGTCCTGTTTTTATATAATGTAAAATGTAAAACTAATGTTGCATATGTTGATGACTGTACACATGGAGCATAATCAAGGTGAATAACCAATCTATGTGAGAGTAGCAATATGTTATATAGATAACCCAATAAATTTGATTACTACTTAGGTTGCTTTATAATAAATGTAAAAATTACAAAAAATACAAAAAATGGCTAGAATAGACTTTCACTCAAGGACTTTACCCCGCTAACCTATTTCTTAAACTTATGGAGCTCATTTAGAAAAATTAGAAAATTATTACCTCTAATGAGTTACTCACATAGTAATATAATCATTGTTTATTAAGTCCCTCAAATCCTGATTAATAATAGGTAAATCTATAAGGGCTTTTCTTGCCCAATCTAAACCCTATGTTACCCCATAATACAGTTGATGGGGAATAGAGTGGCACTACACTGCCAGTTAGATAAATTAGGACATATGAATTCCTTTAAGTTTCAAACCTAGACATATGTAGTCAGAATTAAACAGGTGGCTGGGAACATGCTATACTATGTCCAGTGATTAATTAAATCATAAGATGAATTCAATCCTGTGGGATACCTTGTCCTCAATTTGAATATCCAGAACACCTCTTTTTTGGCAAGTGCGGATTCTCTGTCTCCCCCCCCCTCTTTGTCCTACATCCACTGTTTCAATTATGGTCCATTTGAAGTGGACACTATCTTTATTGTGGACCAACTTAAAATGTTGGACGAGTGGGGTGGTCAGCGTGCCCGCCTTGATGTCCAAGAGGTGCTCTCTAATACGTACCTGTGTCTCTCTTGTTGTCATACCTACATACTGTAATCTGCATAATTCACAGCTTGAAAAATTACTCCTGCAGTTCATGCACTTTTTGTGGTTGAAAGATTCATTGGTGACACTACATCTGAAGCCTTCTCCTACCAATAGATGCTCACATGCCTTGCAGGTGATATTACTGCACCTATAGACTCCATTAAATCTGAGCCAGGAGCTAGGTGGTTCCCTCCGGCTATTTTTTAATTGGGTTGGGGCCAGTAGGTTTCCCATAGTGACTCCCTTTCTGAATGAATATTTACAACCTTGTTCCATTACTCCAGCCAGCGCATTATCAGCTGCCAGCATTTTAAAATGCTTACTTACTATTTGGCATATTTTGTACCAATTTTTAAAGCAGGTGAAACCCGAAGACACCAAGTTCTCTTGAGTCAATACTTTCTCATCATTTGTAAGGAGATGTATTGGGAGATCTTGCAATTTCACATATGACGTGTTTTGGATCTCAGAAGGAGTAATATTAAAATTCCCGACAATCATTAATGATGTCAAAGGTGATGGTGCGGAGGAAATATGAGGATATTGCGTAAGCGACTCACGCCATACCTGAAAGGTTTCGATGTGAATGCATATTTTAAATTTATTGTGAACCATTTATTAAATGTGTATATATTTTGAATCTACTGACTGATCCGTATTGCTTATTCATTTTATCATGTTCATTTACTATTTTCACTAGCTAGCTAAACCTGTATTGAATACTAGTTTAATATAATCACTTTAGAGTAGTAAATTAACTCTTGAGTGGCTGTTATATACTCTTTGTTTTTAACCAACGTTACCCTTTGCATTTATTATAGCTAAATAATTATTTATTTACACACCTGCCGATTATTTCACATACAGTCAGCCTCCGGCGCCACTGACATTCTGTTGTCTATTTGTCTAATCAATTCACAACTATGAGAAGTGTGAATTTGTCAGTCGGCCAGCACTGTCTAATATCCCCAGTCCAGTGTTTATCTGTTTTTTTCTCGTACGTTGACCCCTGCTCTGCCTTCTGATATTGTTGCTGACCCGGCCTGAAATTTGACCTTGATCTGCTTTATCCCTTCGTACTGTGTTATTCTGCCTTCCTGTTACTGACCCTGGCTTTGAAACAGACCGTGAGTTTGCCTTCTCCTGATCCTGTATTTATCCTACCTGCATGTTATTCATTTGGCCTTGTATAAACTGTTTACAGCCTCCTTTTTTGGGTCCTTGTGCTTTTTTTTGGCAATGGGATTTTCTACCTATCACTTCACCTGACGCTGGAACAAGAAAACTACTGGCCAAGAAATAGGAGTGAAAGGTGAAATTTTGCAACAGTCCTAAAACGTGGCAGAATAATAAGCTTCTATAAATCTAACCCTTTGTCTCTAATTTTCAGTAGAGAACTTCTTGAAGGATTATTTTTGATAAGGTGCATCTGATTCATAGTTTAGATTTGTAATTTATTATAATTAATCCAGCTTTATTAAATAATCAGCAAAATGTAAAAGATATACAGGATGATTAAAAAAGACATTGGAGAAACAAGTACTGCTTACAGTAACAGTATCAAATGGATCATTGGATTTTTTCATAACATTAATAAACAAATATTAAAGTCCCGGTTTTCAAAAGAATTCTGATTTAGGCACAGCGTCAGAAAAATTACCATTATTTTCTGAAACAGAATGTAAGGACAAAATAAAATAGGACAAGAAAATAAAATAAAAGAACCCTTATGGAAACAGTATAAATAAGCGCCTTCATTAATTTAATCTCTCGTTTTATGTGCCAAATAATAGAGGTCAAATTAATTTGTTATTATCACACATTTTATTATTTTTAAGTAGTAGCCTTCATTCAAATTGAACAATTCTTACAGCCTTGCTACCCACATAATATTCGGAGGTTTGCTGAGAAGTCAAATGACTAGGTCTAATGGACACTGTATATCAAGCGCCTGTTCAATTTCTGTTATGACAGATCTCCAAAAACTTTAACAGATTTGTAATTTTTTAATTGAAAAAAATAATTTGATGCAAGCTATATATATACATCATATGTATGTCCTTCTATATACGACTCACTTTCACACATCTGGTGGCACTATCCAAAACTCGACATATACTGGACTGAGATTTTCCATCATATAAAGTAGTCGACCGGGTGTAATTTACCTAATGACCCTAGGACTCTTCTATATCTGTCACTACCCAAAATAGAGAACAAAGAGCACAGGGCATTGTTGATGGTCATGATGAATAACGCCAAAATGCTAATACCCAAATATTGGAAATCCCAAGTCACCCCAAAGTTAGACGAATGGAAACAGCAGGTCACTAGATTACTCCACCTTGAAAGATACCACCATATAATGCAGGGTTTATTTACACTCATGAACTCATGTTGGCACTACGGGCGGACGGTAATACACAACTGACAAATTAAGGCACACATGCAGTAACATGCATTAGTGTGATGGACCAGGAGATAGGGCAAATAAGAAATGTCAGGGTACCTCCCTAACACACATTGCAACCAAAACTATACCACAACCCAGAATATGACAACACAACATCTCATTGAGAGGTCATACCAAAAGGGTTGTTTAGTTTGTACTTAGATGCTGGAGAGGGGGGAGTGTTGACCCCCTCATCAGCAACACCTTTAGCCTTGCTATGCAAATGTTGTAAATCTATCTGTTATTTCACTGCACATTGTTGTTTTTTGTGTGTTTTTTTTCTTTTATTCATTTATATGCTTGTTTATACTCTGCTTCCTACTTTTTTTTTTTAAATACATTTTTATTTGGTTTAAAAGTTGAAAGTAACAATTGGGGTCACGCAGGACCCCTGCACTAATAGACTCAAACATGAAGTTCAAACACACAAGTACGAAATGAATTAACATACATTAATCACATAAAAGAACATTATATAGAATCATAGTTCCCTACTCAAGAGATAAACAAGTTGATTCTAGTTAATGGGGACACTTATATTTCTTGTGAAATGAAAGGGTTTGAGGTGAAAATAGTCCGCCTAATTTGAACCCTGGTAAGTGCTCTGTATATGGGGGGGGGAGGTGAACTAGTGCGGATTATATAATGTAAATAAACATAAAGGTGATTAGACATAACACAATATAAGAGTTAAAGATAAATGTTGCTTGTTCTGGACATAATATACTTTCCATAGCTTTCTTTAAGATAAAACGTGCCCTAGGGTATGGATAGCAAATAACTGACATCCTGCAGAGCTGAGAGCCCACCTACTATGCTATTGGGCCTTACTGTATAACATCACTAGACTAAATAGTTTAAAGGGACACTGAACCCAAATTTTTTCTTTTGTGATTCAGATAGAGCATGCAATTTTAAGCAACTTTCTAATTTACTCCTATTATCAATTTTTCTTTGTTCTCTTTCTATCTTTATTTGAAAAAGAAGGCATCTAAGCTATTTGTTTGATTCAGAACCCTGGAGAGCACTTGTTCATTGGTGGATGAATTTATCCACCAATCAGCAAGAAAAACCCAGGTTGTTCACCAAAAATGGGCCGGCATCTAAACTTACATTCTTGCATTTCAAATAAAGATACCAAGAGAATGAAGAAAATTTGATAATAGGATTAAATTAGAAAGTTGCTTAAAATTGCATGCTCTATCTGAATCACAAAATAAAAAATTTGGGTTCAGTGTCCCTTTAAGCTAACATCCATCTTGTGGGAATAAGTTATCACACGAGTAACACGTCATTCGACTACAATGTAGGAATCCCGTGTTAATGAAATCCAATTCCCTACATAACCCTTCATCTCACTGTATATAAGAGTTTATATTAATTGATCATAGGTTTGCATGTTTGTGGGTTAAACTTTCTTTATGTGGACTCCCTCAGGGCCCTGGCCACTGGTCCTGAAGGAGAAACACGCATTGTGTAAGGATTGTCTCGAACAAAAGTGAAATAATACAATAGCAGTATATACTTGTCCCTACCCAGGGCCCCCTCAAACCCCTAGATCGGACAGACACATAGTAAAGGTATATCAGTATCATTAAAGGTATCGTATTAGTGACCCACAATCAATACAGCTGTAATATAGCTTGCTTCCTACTTTTACTAGGGCATAATGTCCCCTTGGATTTTCTATCATCAGCACTTTTGGAAAGGCCCGGAGAACAAACTTTGCATACCCTTTATTTTACCTTGGCTTCTAATAAAGCCTTTAAAAACTAAAAAAAAAGAAAGAAAAAAAAAGTGAAAAACAAACATTTCCCTTTTTGCAATGGAATAACTAAAACATAATAGCAACTGTTATGTCATCTTATATAAATGTGTGATATTATTTAGAATTAGAAAAGAGGAAAGTCTAATTATCTTGGAAACCAGGGGACTCTCTTCACAGGATAACTTTCAAGATTATAGTGCTCTAACATCTCTTACTTTGTCCCACCGTCCTGGCCACTGACAGCATGGCAATAATTGGTATAATATAGGGCACAGTTTAAAAAACACCTGGCACCATGTGCCTGTATAAATTAGCAGAATAATGGTGTAAAATAGTATCTAATAAACAAGTAAATCAGACCATACTTGAAGAGAAAGGGGCTGAATTATCAAGCTCCGCTTGATAAGACCGCTGCTCCATAACTTGTCAGCCTGCTCTGAGGCCGCGGACAGAAATCAACCTGATCGAAAACGATTGGGTTGATTGACACCCCTGCTAACAGCCGATTGGCTGTGAATCTGCAGGGGGCGGTATTGCACAAGCAGTTCTGGTGAACTGCTTGTGCAATGATAAATGCCAACAGCGTATGCGTATGCTGTCGGCATTTATCAATCTGCAGCGGACATGATACGCTACATCGTATAATGTCCACTCACACTTTGATAAATATGCCCTATAGTGACTAATTTTTGGCTAACGTTTCTCTGAGTTTCTCAAACTCATACTAAATTTTAAGTATTTAGACTGAGCTCTACTAGGCATAATACAAACAAGAAGTAAACTATCTGGCAATTGATATAAAAAGATAGTATGAGCCACAAACCATATCAGCCATAATAAAATGACATAAGGGCTCCTAGCACTAAAGAATATAAGAACGTAAAGAACATATAGATGCATAGACCATACTAAGTCATAGACAAACGGTCACATGATTAACTGCATCGCTTGCTGCAATCGTGAAGAAAAGTAAAGGATACGTGAGTAGTCCTGAAGGATGAGTAATGCTAGGTACAAATATTTTTTTCTAATGGAATGTTCTTAGGAGGATCTAGACCTTCAGTAATCAGAGATATAGACCTTCATAAAAGGTCTCCTGATAACTCTTACACATATGATAATATCTCTAGGAATACAAGTAATGATCATTAAGCCATATCACATTACTGTTCTGAAACTATCGCACTACTGCTCTGTTCTAAAGGATCAATGCAGAGCTGAAGAGGCTCTCAGACTACCAAACTATCCTATTCCAGTTTTCTGGGCAACACTGGACCTGTTGTAGGGACCCAAAAAGAAAACGTTTATCACAGGGTTCAAGATCAGTGTCCCTCTCAGTCCCTTTCTCGTGTTCTTCACCAACCACAAGCACTGCAGGAGCAGTTGAAGTACACTGCGACGTGTTTATACTAGACATGTGCAATTCGGTTCGGTTCGATTTGGAAATTCGGAAAATTCGGAGATTCGGATCGAACCGAATTTCCGAATTAAAAT
This sequence comes from Bombina bombina, assembly GCF_027579735.1. Classification (NCBI taxonomy): domain Eukaryota; kingdom Metazoa; phylum Chordata; class Amphibia; order Anura; family Bombinatoridae; genus Bombina; species Bombina bombina. The sequence goes on along the minus strand of NC_069502.1, from coordinate 612,775,663 downwards.
ACTGCCGAATTTACTGAATAAATCCGAATTAGTTCGGATTTATTTGGTAAATTCGGATGGACATGGATTACACTAGTATTGTACAGTATATTAGGTTATATCACTCTGCTATGGGTTACATCTAATATACAGTACATAATACTAGTCTAATACACAGCACACATACCGAAATTCCGAATTTCCGAACCGAACCGAATCGAACCGAAACCAGCCGAATTTTTCAAATCCGAATGAATCCGAAACGAATCCGAAACAAATTCATTCAAAGTTTTCCAAATTCGAATCGATCCGAAACGAAATTCGAAAACCTCCGAATTGATCCGAACCGAAACAAATTTTTCGATCATGCACATATCTAGTTTATACATGTGATTACATGTAAAACATGAAGAACATAGGAATTCAAAGAATTTATATTCAAATCACATTCAAACATTAAAATGAATAAAAATTTGTATTTAACTGGGAAGGGCTGAAACATATACAGTATATATATATATATATATATATATATATATATATATATATATATATATATATATATATATATATATATGAAGAAAGGGGGTGGTAGGTAGTTGCGCCAAAATATGAGCAGAAGTTGTTGTGCAATAAAATGCTCTATGAAAATGTCCAATGCCTGCTGCTATTAGTTGTGTCTCATTCCTCCTTGGTGAGACTGGAATTGGGAAAAAAGTAACTAGCATGTTTGTACCGTTTACGGTTGTACCCCTTTTGCAAACAGTCTCTCGTATCATATCCACTACACCAGTATTACTTTTTACACATTTTTACATTTCTATTGTTTATCAATAATAATAAAAAAAAATTTAATATATTTATTTTTTGGCTCATGTATATTTTTTATATATTTTATTTCTGGATATCAGCTCATATTAAATAGGAACTTCCTTCACTTTTACCATCTGTCCAAAATTACAGTGTGGTAAGAACAGGAGATTCCCACAAGTACACTCTGGTTCCACGGTAACTAATTGTTTGCCTCCCGGTTCTAAATATCTATAATTACATTAACATTACCTCTATACACACCTTCTCATATATATTTTCCATCATATGTGGTATTTGTGTCTGTTGTTTACACACACCACTAGCATCTATTCGTCGCTGATCGCTGATCCCTGTGATCTAACAGGTGAGCATTTAATATCACTTATTTTGATCTCTAATCATTCAACACTCATCTGGGGACATTCCCATTTTTGTTTCTCTCCCCTCCACTTGCTCATGAGGAACATCTTCTGCAAGCGCTATTAGAACATACCCTATTCAACATATATATATATATATGTGCATATATATGTTCATATGTGTATATTTGTATGTATGTGTGCACACTTATTAAATACCACGGAGGTGGTTTTGTATCAAGTCCTCAGAGTGCGGTCTCAACTTATTGCTGTTTTAAGTATTTATGCACCGCAACGGGGCAGAAGATTTCAACACGTGAGTGCTTGGTGACCAATTCTGCAATATATATATATATATATATATATATATATATATATATATATATATATATATAAACACATAAATACACATGTATACACAAAATAGACGTATATAGACATGTATACATAACACACATACTCCATAATCCCCATAGTCTGGGCCAATGTTTTTTAATCATATAACTTTTTACCATGAAGAAATGAATTGTTGTTATTTAGGGACAGAAAATGACAATATTTTAATTGTGTACTTATTTATGTATTTATTTTAATTTTAAGAGACATACATATATAAATATTAAATTAACAATTCAGGCTTAAAATGGCAAAAACACCACTTAAAGAGACAGTAACGTCAAAATTAAACTTTTCAACTTTCCAATTTACTTTTATTAGCTAATTTGCATAATTCTCTTAGTATCCTTTGTTGAAGAGTTGGCATTCAGAGCAGCAATGCACTATTGGGAGCTAACTGCTGGTTGGTGGCTGCACATATATGCCTCTTGTCATTGGCTTATGTGTTAAGCTAACTCCCAATAGTCCATTGATGCTTTTTCCACAAAGGATACCAGGATATAGAAGCAAATTTGATAATAGATATAAATTGGAAAGTTTTATAAAATTATATGAGCTATCTGGATCATGAAATAAACATTTTTTCCCTTTAACCCTCTAACTGCTGATCAATTTTCACCCCTGTACTGAGCTATTTTGCAGTTTTTAGGTGCTTCCCATATTTAGGCCCTACTGTAGGTCATTTTCAGTAAAAACACAAAACAAACAAACACACATATTATATATCTTTTTGAAACCTGCAACAAAAACTTTGAAAAAAACAACAACTTTTTCATTAAAATTTAAAATAAACAAGGTTATAAACAATAGTGTGTGCTTTTCACCTACACTTTATAGTAAAATTAAGGGGTTGACAACATATAAATAAGGGGCTTTAATTATAGTTATGTAGCTTTGATCTGCACATGGGGTCTCCCATGAGCCTCTGCGCAAATGATAGCACATTTATTCCCGCCAGGTGATCATTATTATAACAGTGATCACCTGGTCATTACAACTTATATAAGGGCTTTATTTTTAAGAGGAGATTATGGGCTTTAAAACAAGGGGTCTTGGGAGTCTCTAGTTCCTTTTGATGGGCTATTAGAGGGGTATTTATATGTTGTGCTTAAACAGATGTGTGTACTTTTTTTCTGTTTTTAAAAATCCCTGTTCATGCTTAAACCTCCGAGACACAAACCTTTCAAACTGTGGGTTTTGGAGGTTTCTATGGCATAACAAAGCTGAGATTGAGGGGTTTTAACACCAACCCCTCCCTACAGCTCCCTCAAACCCTCTTCTGTTTGCTGGCACTTCTGGGTTTCCGAGATGTGGTGATGTCACCACGCACATGCGTTATGACATCACTAAGATCCCCGGATCCCCGGGCAATGCTGAGCCCTAGTTCACTAGGGATTAGGTGAGAGTGTGAGCCCCTCCCTGCATAACGATATGAAAACAACAAAGAAAGAGAGCACTGTCACCATCACTTATCCATTTATTAGAAAAATTGCTAGTGAATCATTTAAAAATATAGGAGTCAAATACAAGCCCTTTGAAAAGTTTATCGAATGATTTTTCTACAAAATCCATTATTCATGTCTATGGGGATTGTGGTAGACAAATCAATCAATAAGGTTTTTAAAGGATTGTGATTGGACCCATAATCTGGTACACATAACTTAATACAACAGTAGACACCTACCTATATAACTGCTTTGTTTTGTATACCAGAATCAATAAACTGTCAGTATTCACAAATATGTGTTGATTGGAAAGCTTTTAAGCAATATTCTCCCATAAATGAGTGTTTATTAAATATATGGGGGTCGATTTATCAATTTCTAGTGGACATACGCTGTCGGCATTTAACATTGCACAAGCAGTTCTGGTGAACTGCTTGTGCAATGCCGCCCCCTGCAGATTTGCGGCCAATCTGCCACTAGCAGGAGGTGTCAATCAATCGTATGCGATCAGGCGGATTGATGTCCGCAGCCTCAGAGGCAGAGGACGAGTTAAGGAGCAGCGGTCTAAAGGCTCGCCTGAAAACAGGGGTATTTGGCTCCATTCTGGCCATGATAAATCGGCCCCATGGTCTCAAATAACAATACAATGTCAGAGCCTACCTAGATATCTGGGCTGTTATAGTAATCATATAGTCCCAATATAAAATCAAATAAATACTATACAAAGTTTTACTGTTTTCGTTTAATACTTTTCCTTATATTTTCTTTTGGGGAATCTATGCAAAAATGAAAATGAATATATTCTGAAACTTCTACTAATTCATTAGTCCTGGACGAGTAACAAATAATTTTTGTTACATTGAGTACACTTAATAACTTTTTTCCCTCATGACTAGTAACTTTTCTTCTCCGACTGCTATATAGTAATATTTTACTACTATTGATTCTGATATTAACTAATGAACTTGAGAGAGACTTGAAAACTGTAAGAACAAGATTCATATTTGCAATTTATTTGTATTATTTTAGTATTTTGTAATGTTGAATACATAATGAACACATATTGTGGCTGATTTTATTCACAGATTTCTACAGGCAAATGCATTTATTGTGGCATACTTTTTTAAAAAACTCATGTGTTAATCATGCATTCAACACATGGACAAAAGTGGAAAAAAATCTATAAGAAACCAATTTTAATGTGCACAATCAATACTAACTATTCACACATAGGCAATTAGCCTCCATTTGCTGTCAGTTATACAGGAATGACGTTTGTTGATAAGACAAAGATATGAGTGCATGTTGGACATTATAGACTTTAGGGGTTGAAAACGTATAATAGAGAAAGAGAAAAAAAGGAACATTTTACTCTGCAAAATGTATTTTCTTTTTAAAGAGCATATTACAGAAAAAAGGCAGTAATGTGTTACCCGGTGTATTGGGTAAGAAAGTAAAAATATTTTTGTAAGAAAATAACAAAAGTGATACCTTTAATAGCTTACTAATAGTGGATGCAATAAACTGAATGGGACCTCACTATCCGGAATACTTGCAACTTTATCCACTAATAGCCATTAAAGGTATCAGCTGTACATCACTTTTGTTATTTTCTTACAAAATTATTTATTACTTTCAAAGAGTACACCAAAAACACTATAAAGATGTTTCTTTGTATGACATTAAACCTACAACTATTAAGCTGCAAAACAAGTACATATTACAGTCATTGCATTACAGTGTGGGCTTGGCTGCTACATTGAAAGCAATGTCAATTGTCTGTGTGCCATCTCTGCTATGTGTAAAGTAGTGGGCACTTTGTGGTCCAGGTTGAGTTTACATGACATTGGCAGTGTTTGGGTGGTCCCAGGTTTCTGAAAGAGAAAGCAAAAAACAATGTAGGGACAGTTGGATTGAGCTCCCAATTTAAAAATATGCTGCAAAAGTAATAAAATGATAAGGTAACAATTAGATTACCTGAGTTTTGAGCTGACACCAGTGGTGCAGTAAAGGAGCAGCTAGGAACTCAGTAGTAGACAAGCCAAGGGTCAGAGCCAGAGGTACAGTGTGAAACTAGGTTCAGTAGCCAGATAATCAGTACAGTAAGTGTGTATCTCAGTAATAGGATTTAACAGGTAGTGTGATCGGAAAACTTTGCCAAGGTCAGGGTCCAGCAGGGTCGTTTTTTTCACGAGGGGGGCACGCATTTAAAAAGCATGTATGAGAGTCAAAATAAAAGCAGACCTACTGTGCCAGTCCAGAGGTTCAATTTCTCAGATCTCTGGCTGTGCAGGAGTTAGATTTGTTTATATTTCTGGAAGTGCAGGGGTTACATTTGTCATATCTCAAGGAGTATAGGGGTTACATTTATAAGATGTCTGGCAGTGCCGCAGCAGTTACATTTACCAGATTTATGGCAGTGCAGGGGTTACATTTGTCATATCTCAGGAATGTCTCCCACATATGACACAGCCAGTGGACACTGTTTGCATGTGTAGCTCTACCAATGACCCTACTAAAGATCAAATAAGCTTTTATGTGACAATAAGTTTGAGTGCCAAGCAGTACATTACTTTTACAGATATTATTAATGATATTTACCAGCACACACACACAGTATACATGTATATACACACAAATATATATATATATATACACACACATATATACACATACACACAGTATATATATATATATATATATATATATGCATACATATATATATATATATATATATATACATATACATACACACATACACACATACACACACACACAGTATATATGTATGTGTGTGTGTGTGTATGTATACATATATATATATAGATATATAGATAGATATATAGATATATATATATATATATATATACACACACACACAGTTTATATATATATATATATGTGTGTACTGTATGTATATATATATATATATATATATATATATATATATATATACTGTGTGTATGTAAATATACATATATACTGTGTGTATGTGTGTATGTATATATATATATATATATATATATATATATATATATATATATATATATATATATATATATATAAAATAAAACAACCTTGGGGACAAATAGGAGATGTTTTAAAGCATGTAAATAATAAACATAACATTGCCCTTGCCCCCCAATACCCCCCCCCCTTAGAGCCGACCCTGGGGTCCAGGTAACAGGTCTGGAAAAGGAACACTTAGGTCTTCATGGGGCGGTAACCAAGCACTAAATGGGAGTCTAAGAGAGCCCTTTAACACATCCCATTCAATCATAGTTCCAAAATCAAGGCCAGAAGTCTTTGCCACAGAGAGCACAAAGAATGAATGAAGAAAACCAGTAATCAGTGCAACATGTTCAACAGAGCTCCTAACTCTTCTGGGCTTCCAGATGCAGCCCCCAGTGCTGAAACAGCCAACAGCTTCTATTCACAGCATTAGTCCTACAAACATGTTAACGCTGATGACACATACAGGTCAGTGGAACCTTTCTTGATTTTTCATACTTTTTCTCTGAGAAGCCAATCTGATCAATGCTGGCTATGCATAAATGTCTTCCAGTACAATCATAAAAACATTCATATTATTGTTATTAGCTTCTATGTATAAAAGATCTTAAAGATTTCATAAATACTCTACTGCTCCTGTGAGGTGCCTTGTCCTGCAGTCATGTCTTGATTATTATTATTTTCTTCCAAGTTTTCATTTTTGCTTATGGTAGAGTGGTGGACTGTTTTATTGAGAGATATTTTTTCTTTTGATTTTGTTTAATCTGTATGAGCCAAGATATGATCTGTTACAAGATAGATGCTACTTAAAGGGACAGTATACACCAATTTTTTTGTAACTGCATGTAATAGACACTACTATAGACTATGCACAGATACTAATATAAAAATCCTGTATAAAACCTTTTTAAAAACTTACTTAGAAACTCACAGTTTAGCACTGTTTAAGAGGTTAGGGTGGGACACGCTCTGAGATGGACTGGAAAGCAAAAAGAGCAGACACTCTCCCACTCCCCGGCATATGAAAAGACTCTTTACACAAACAGGAGCCAGCAGGCGTCTGTATACATAAGTATACATCTAAAACTTTGGGGCTTGGTTAGGAGTCTGAAAATCAGCACAATGTTATTTAAAAATAAGCAAAACTATCATTTAAAAAAAAAACTGTATGAGCTATATAAATGGACCATCTACAAAACATTATGCAAAGAAAAATCGAGTGTACAATGTCCCTTTAATTGATTGTAATGGAGAGTCACTTGCAACACATGGATGTGATGGGTGGGTACAAATCTCATTGAATTGCACAGTTTTCTAATTGCAATGTTTTGCCAATTTTTTTCTATGAGATATTAGTTTCACAAACTAGTTTTAGTGTATGTAGTCCTAGGTTACAATACAGACATGGCAAGGATACATTTACAAGACAAACATACTTAACTGGCCAACAGGAAAGTTGGAAAATAAAGGAGATACACACTCCCTTGCAAGTCCTGGGATTAGCATCCTGACCTGTTACTTAAAGTCCCTTGACAATATGGAATATGGCTACTGAAGAAATTTTAAGGAACCTGTTAATCACCACCATCAAGGACCACAATCTGACTCATGAAGTATACCAGTGAGCTGGACCACTGAGAGGCTCCAGTCTGCTTCATAAGCACCAATGGGTGCACCTCCTTTGTGAGTATTCAATCGCTATCTTGTGGATTTTAGTTTCTGTTATCTGGCTGTACTAGGCCATGTTTGGCGCCTCTGTGTTTTATCTTGTTTCAGTTACCCATCTATCAGGAAGACCATCCTAAGACTGAGAGCTGCCTACCTTGTCTTGGATCCATTTTTCTATTGGGACTGTATCAATATTACCCACTTGGACTTTATGTTGGTACATCTTATAATTTATGTATAAGCATATTTGTATATTCTACTAGTAACTATTTAGGTTTTTGTTATTGCTTCAGCATTTGTTTGTTTGATACGCCTTAGGAGGCGCCCCCTAAGGGTAGTAATACACACTGGTGTGCATTACACCCTCACTTTCCCACGGAAAATAAAGGAAATGGCTTCCAGTGTGTTGACTTGAACACGTCAAGATGTAGATAGGTGAAGTATGTTGTTAATAAAAGAAGCTAGAGAAACCATGAATGAGGATATTAGTTGCTTAAAAAGTGTTATGTGAGTGTTGGTCATATTCTATTATTATGAAGATATGGAGCTTTGAGTGGATCTTTATAGATTAGGTTTAGGGAAAATGTGACAGAAAATAGAATTACAATATCAATAATTTAACTTCTATCTAATTTGTAAGGATCTTTTAATTGTTAACCACTAAACTAATGGTCATTTCTAGGTCTAAAATATTTCCTGCTTCCTAACTTTCAAATTATTTGCATTTTTTAAAGACTTATCTTTACATTAAAGGCTCCGCAGTGAAAATGTAGCATGTGTTTTTTAAATAAAGCACAAAATACTTTTTTTGTTTTAACTATTGGTAATGATAAAGCTCAATTTGTTACACTTTATCTTCAAATTACTGTGATAATTTTTTTGCTTGTATCTTAGAAACGCCACACGTTCTTAATATATATACTAATTCTTTTTACTGATCTTCAAAATCAAATAAGCTTCCATACACAGAAACTGGTCAACAGAGATGATATTGAGCTTGAAGATTTTGGGTAAAGGTAATCACTTCTCCACATAAAGGTGGTGTCTGTAATTCATCCTTAAAAATGACTAAAGCCAAAAATCTGGTCTCATTAAAATGTAGCTGAATGTAAGATAAAGCTTTTCCTCAAGTGTTGGGTAGTTATTCATTGAAGTACCACTTCAAAATAATGTTATTGAGGTATCTGCTTAAGAAGATAATGCACATCTAATATTTGTAAGTCACATACTGTAAAATTCACCTTAGCTGTAATAAAGAATATGGGGCTGATTTATCAAGGGGCAAATGGCCCCTGATCCCCCTGTTTCCGCATGAGCCTTCAGGCTCGCCGGGAAACAGCAGTTATGAAGCAGCGATCTTAAGACTGCTGCTCCTTAACTGGTCAGCTGCCTCTGAAGCTGTGGACATCAATCCGCCTGATCCTATACAATCTGTTAGTTTGGCACCCCCTGCTATGGGCCGTGAATCTGCAGAGGCGGCATTGCACAAGCAGTTCACTAGAACTGCTTGAGCAATGTTAAATGCTGACAGCATATGCTCTCGGCATTCAGCGATGTCCGGCCAGACTCTGCCAGACTTTGATAAATCGGCCCCTATGAGAGGGATAAATGTACTATAAATGTGAAAGTGATTTTTTTTAGCAGTAGAAATTCCAGAAGTGCTGTGAACAATGTGTTGTATTTGATAAAACTAGAAAGCTAAAATTGTACTGACAGGCCTCAGTATATTTCAGCATGTGGTATGAAGCAATATAGAATGATTTGAATCCAGTTGGGAACCTGTGGTTTGAACAGAAGTGGGGTTTTCACAAGAGCAAGCCTTGGATTATAAAGAATCTTGATATGTGCAGCAGACAGAAGTGGTCCCGAATCTCTCCAAAAATGTCATCCTTGTCAGACTTGGTAAGAGGAGGCTCAGTGCTGATATCTACTCAAAAAGAGGCTGCACAAAATATTTATTGTATGGGTGTTAATACTCTTGAAACCTAAGTTTTGCAAAAAAAAACTCAAACGTTTTGCATCTGATAAATTTTTCTTAAAATGAAAGTATATTGCTTACTCCTATGTTTCAGCCCCAACTTTGTGTTTTACTTAAATTTTGCTCAATTTCATGAAGGGTGTCAATATTTTTTGAGTTGACTGCATGGGATTCAAAGCAACTAGTAGAGCGTTTCAACTTACCACTGCATCACTATGCATTTTTATTTAAACACAGTGCCCTGCAAATAAAAGAAATGCATTTGTTATTCACAAATAGACTAGGTCAAAGACTGAAGGTGAGGAAGGAAAAGCTCCCATCCAGACAGAAGACAGACAATTTCAGAGTTAACCTGAAGAACAATGGCTTCAATAAGTATTGAAGAAACAACACCTACTAAGGGTTGGTCATCCAAAGGTTTGCTTTGGATGGTCCCTTAAAGTGACAGTACACTGTAAAATTGTTTTTATATGAATGCATTTTCAATGACTTGTTATACCAGCTGCAGAGTATAAAATGTATGAGAAATTGCATTTTTTTGTTTATTTGTGTATATGAAGTAGCTGGTTTTGTGCTTTTAAACCACAGCCTATTACAAATGGGTTGAGCTTCAGGTAATAACAGATCTCATTATGTTATCACTTTGTGTACACAGACTTGCTTCCTTATCTTATATTAGTCTGGAAAACTAAAGCTCAATACTTAGAGAGAACAATGGAAAATTGTCATTTTATTACTTAACTATCATGCCCCCACTGAGAGTGTAAACTCTTATGCTGGCTGTGTTTACTTAGGCTTGTCAATAGCGTATACGCCAGTATCAAAACATCAAAACTTTCAGTATAGGTTGGCATACCACAGGCTAAATCAGCTATTTCAAATGCCAAAATAGGGGTAAAGGAGCTACTTGTAAACAATTTTAAACACTCCAGCAGGTAAAATGAATAATTGGGAACAATTTAAAGGGGAGACAATTTTGGGGTGAACTGTCCCTTGAAGTGTCTGTGAGGTAGCATATGCACCTGGGGGATTTATATGTGTTGCCTGAGTGCTGTAGTAATAAATAGTGTAATTAATTAATGTTAGCTAAAAGGTAAAACTATTGAGTAATTATTTGAGTAGTATGTGATTAAGGGTAATAAGTGGTTAGTTAGATATGGGTAACTAGTTCAGCAGGGTATAAATAGGGGCTTATCCCTTGGTTGGGAGTATTCATTAAGGAGGATATTGCATAGGTGTTAAAGGGGAGTGAAACATTATTAAGAATAATAAAAACATTTGCACTATACTTTTATGATTTACCCTACTTGTTCTGAGAATTGGAAGTGAACAATGCAGACTTAAGAAGCCTAATCTGGTACATATCTGTCCTCAGCAGGAAAGTTAGAAAAACAAACTACAAAACAATGCAAGATACTGGACCTGTATCTTAATTTATTGCAATAAGTCCTGTGGAGCTCTTTGTTGATTTATTGCAAGGTATTTTATGTCAATTTAAAAGCTCCTTGGGTTGTATTTATGGTAATGATTAGGGTTAATTAGGTTAGGGGCCCATGGGGGGTATAGAAATAGCAGTTATCTTAGAAATGGCTTAATAAAGTCATGGTATCAGAATTTCTTTTTAGTCAGGCTCTGGAGGGTCTAACTATAGGGCACCTATCAGGTATTGTTAGAGTTAAAACTTGAGAAGTGCGGTTAAAGGGACATTATACACTCATTTTTTCTTTGCATAAATGTTTTGTAGATGATCTATTTATATAGCCCATAAAGTTTTTTTTGTTTTTTTAAATGTATAGTTTTGCTTATTTTTAAATAACATTGATCTGATTTTCAGACTCCTAACCAAGCCCCAAAGTTTTATGTGAATACCGTCAGCTACCTTCTCCAGCTTGCTGCTGTTTGTGTAAAGGGTCTTTTCATATGCAAAAGAGGGGGGAGGGGGGAGTGTCTTATTTCCCACTTGCAGTGGGCTTTCTAGCTGCCTTTTCAACAGAGCCAAACTGACAGCTTCTAAGTAAGTTTTTAAACAGTTTTATACTGGATTTTTATATCAGTATCTGTGCATCTTATTCTTTATAGTAGTGTCTATTACATGCAGTTATATGAAAATGAGTGTATACTGTCCCTTTAAGGTTACTGTGGCATTAGGTGTCCTTTGTGGATCAAACAATCCTTTTTAAACGGTAATAACTGTGGTATCTATAGACTATATTACAGGTGCCAGTGGTTATTAAATCCAAAGCAGCATTTCCTTTATTATTGTGGCTGCTGTTAGACAGACCTTACAGGTGGTCATTATCACCAGACTGAGGGAGCTGTAAATTTAAACACCTGTGCAGTTATGATGGGCTGGTTAAACTTTACCAAGCTAACTGAAACACATTGGGTAAAAAGGATGTTGGGTCATTTTTTTGTGATCAGTGTCCTGTTTAGAGCTGTGAATATAATAAGGGCCTTCAGATATTTCTCTAGAAATGTAACAATCTGCCCTTAAACATGAATTGCTCTGGAAATATACTTTTTATTATTAATGATGTAACATATAGTTTGGTAGATTACAAGTGGCTCGCTATCTGTTGCATGCTAGAGCGATAAGTGTCTCTTTGCAAGTGTATTACAGGTTGAAAGTATATGCATTCACTTGAGCGCAATTTAAATTAACGAGTCAGGATAGCTCAGGATACACTTGACTAAAAAGTTGCACAAAAACATCAAAAATACATTTAAAAATACAGTTACACTCATAATAACACTGTCTAATAAAAAATGATAAATAATTATTAAAATATTGCATTAAAAAGTTATAAGGGCACAAGCATATGAGGTCTCAGGTGTTAGAAAAAAGGCTGCAAAAGGCTTTAACATAGAGATACATTCATATACATGTCTACATATGTATATGTATGTATATAAATACATTTATATGTGTGTACATATGTATTAATGTATTTATATTTGTATATATGTATTTACAGACATATATACACATATAAAACACAAAAATACATATGTATACATATAGACAGATATACAAGTGCATTGGAGCCCTTTGAAGTCAAGTAGCTGAAAACATGAAAAAACGTATTTATGCAACATTCCTATTTAATAAAGTGTTTAACTATGTATTTACTGTAACTATCTCATATTCCAATGTTCTTGACATAGGGGAATATGTTTTAATTATCTTTAAATAGATATTCAAATATATATATATATATATATATATATATATATATATATATATATACAGTGGATATAAAAAGTCTACACACCACTGATAAAATGTCAGGTTTCTGTGATGTAAAAAAATGAGACAAAGATAAATCATTTCAGAACTTTTCCCCCCTTTAATGTGACCTATAAACTGTACAACTCAATTGAAAAACAAACTGAAATCTTTTAGGTAAAGGGAAAAATAATAATAAAAAAAAATAATATGGTTGCATAAGTGTGAACACCCTTAAACTAATACTTTACTGAAGCACCTTTTGATTTTATTACAGCACTCAGTCTTTTTGGGTATGAATTTTTCAGCATGGCACATCTTGACTTGGCAAGATTTGCCCACTCTTCTTTGCAAAAACACTCTAATTCTGTCAGAATGTGAGGGCATCTCCTGTGCACAGCCCTCTTCAGATCACCCCACAGATTTTGAATTGCATTCAGGTCTGGGCTCTGGCTGGGCCATTCCAAAACTTTAATCTTCTTTTGGTGAAGCCATTCCTTTGTTGGTTTGGATGTATGCTTTGGGTCGTTGTCATGATGAAAGATGAAGATCCTCTTCATGTTCAGCTTTCTAGCAGAAGCCTTAAGGTTTTTTGCCAATATTGTCTGGTATTTGGAACTGTTCATTATTCCCTCTACCTTGACTAAGGCCCCAGTTCCAGCTGAAGAAAAACAGCCCCAAAGCATGATGCTGACACCACCATGCTTCACTGTGGGTATGGTGTTCTTTTGGTGATATGCAATGTTGTTTTTGCGCCAAACATATCTTTTGAAATTATGGCCAAAAAGTTCAACTTTGGTTTCATCAGACCAGAACACCTTTTGCAACATGCCTTTGGGAAACTTCAGATGTGTTTTTGTAAAATTTAGCCAGGCTTGGATGTTTTTTTTGTAAGAAAAGGCTTCCGTCTTGCCACTCTACCCCATAGCCCAGACAAATGAAGAATACGGGCGATTGTTGTCACATGTACCACACAGCCAATACTTGCTAGATATTCCTGCAGCTCCTTTAATGTTGTTGTAGGCCTCTTGGTAGCCTCCCAGACCAGTTTACTTCTCTTCTTTTCATCAATTTTGGAGGGACATTCAGTTTTTGGTAATGTCACTGTTGCACCATATTTTCTTCACTTGATGATGACTGTCTTCACTGTGTTCCATGGTATATCTAATGCCTTGGAAATTCTTTTGTACCCTTCTCCTGACTGATACCTTTTAACAATGAGATCCCTCTGATGTTTTAGAAGCTCTCTGCGGACAATGGCTTTTGCTGTAGGATGCAACTAATAAATTGTCAGGAAAGACCTACTAGAACAGCTGAACTTTATTTGGGGTTAATAAGAGGCTCTTTAAATGATGACAGGTGTGTAATGACTCCTATTTAACATGATTTTGAATGCGATTGCTTAATTCTGAACACAGCTACACCCCCAGTTATAAAAGGGTGTTCACACTTATGCAACCATTTTATTTTATTTTTTTTATTTTTATTTCCCTTTACCTAAAAGATTTCAGTTTGTTTTTCAATTGAGTTGTACAGTTTATAGGTAACATTAAAGGGGGAAAAAGTTCTGAAATGATTTATCTTTGTCTCAATTTTTTACATCAGAAACGTGACATTTTAACAGGGGTGTGTAGACTTTTTATATCAACTGTATATATATATATATATATATATATATATATATAAACACATGAAATAATTTGCACTTTCATCTCCAATACAGCATGCCAGGGTGAGAGGAACGTAGTAGATTTACACAACAGGCCAAGTAAAATATCGGAGAGGCAAAGGCGAGAACAGTCAAAAACAGCCCACAGACCAAATTTCAAGACCTACAACATCATCTTGCTGCAGATGGTGTCACTGTGCATCGTTCAACAATTCAGCGCACTTTGCACAAGGAGAAGCTGTATGGGAGAGTGATGCGGAAAAAGCCTTTTCTGCACACACGCCACAAACAGAGTCGCTTGAGGTATGCAAATGCACATTTGGACAAGTCAGCTTCATTTTGAAAGAAGGTGCTGTAGACTGATGAAACAAATATTGAGTTATTTGGTCATAACAAGGGGCATTTTGCATGGCGGCAAAAGAACACAGTGTTCCAAGACAAACACTTGCTACCCACAGTAAAATTTGGTGGATGTTCCATCATGCTGTGGGGCTTTGTGGCCAGTGCCGGTACTGGGAATCTTGTTAAAATTGAGGGTCGCATGGATTCCACTCAATATCAGCAGATACTTGAGAATAATGTTGAGGAATCAGTCACAAAGTTGAAGTTATGCTGGGGCTGGATATTTCAACAAGACAACGACCTAAAACACTGATCAAAATCTACTCTGGCATTTATGCAGACGAACAAGTACAATGTTCTGGAATGGCCATCCCAGTCCTCAGACCTGAATATCATTGAAAATCTGTGGGG
This sequence comes from Bombina bombina, assembly GCF_027579735.1. Classification (NCBI taxonomy): domain Eukaryota; kingdom Metazoa; phylum Chordata; class Amphibia; order Anura; family Bombinatoridae; genus Bombina; species Bombina bombina. The sequence continues at coordinate 612,760,365 of NC_069502.1, read as the reverse complement.
TGATTTGAAGCGGGCTGTCCATGCTCGGCAACCATCAAACCTAACTGCACTGGAGATATTTTGCAAGGAGGAATGGTCCAAAATACCTTCATCCAGAATCCAGACACTCATTACAGGCTATAGGAAGCGTCTAGAGGCTGTTATTTCTGCTAAAGGAGGCTCTACTAAATATTGATGCATTATTTTTGTTTGGGTGCCCAAATTTATGCACCTGTCTAATTTTGTTTGGATGCATACTGCACATGTTCTGTTAATCCAAAAAACCTAATTTCACTACTGAAATATTACTGTGTCCTTCAGTTATTTGATAGATCAAAATGAAATTGCTGATCTAAACACCCAATTATTTATAAATGAAAATCATGGAAATTGCCAGGGGTGCCTAAACTTTTTCATACGACTGTATACATATAAAGAAGTGGAAGATAGATGACTAAAAGAATTGGGAAGTTAGTCTCAATTCTAATTTAATTTGCAGCAGCAAAGTTGGTGCAGACCCTAAAAAATGTATTTTACCAAAATAGAATAAAGATTGGACAGGATTTTGGAAAATACTGAATAAAGCGAGGGAATACAGCACTCTTTTAATTAAATATATCAAATTTATTATATTAATAAACATAGTTCAAAGAACTATTGCATTGTGAGTGAAAAAATTCCTATACACAAAACTATACATTTAAAACATTTTATGCACTGTGCTGGCCAGCCAATATAGATTCATATGATGTTTCATATAAATACATAATTAAAGAGTACAATCCTAAGTAAAAGTAAGCAAAACCCACTAGAATGTTTACAGCGGTATATGCTAGAATTGCAAGCAATGTCCCAAATAAAAACACGTTTCTTAAAGGGCCACTGTAAGTAAATATTTTCTATGTTACTAACTAACTACCCCAAATACGCTTTTTATCAATAGCATTTCATTAACATATCTCTACCGTATATCAGAAATCTTGTCTGCAAATTTAATTGTTTTCCAAACCCACTCCATGGGTATCCTTTGCTCTGTACCAATCTGTTTACAATACCTAGGTTTCAAAATGGCGCTTTAAACACAAAGTTATTGGTTTAAGTATTTTGAACAGGCAGTGCTGAAAATAGTGGGCAGGATAACGTGACATCATCGGCGAATAAAAGATATAACTTTTAGAACGTTATGAAACTTCGTTTTGGAGAAAATATAGGTCAGTAGGTTTTAATTAATGTTTATTAACTTTAATATGTTAGTTGTTTAGCTTAAAAATTATAACAGAAAGCACATGAAAATTAAATGTATGACAACAAATGCAAGAAGCATGACAGGTAAAATGGGGGAGCTGACGCTCTTAGTTGCAGAAGAGGACTATGATGTTATCAGTATAACTGAAACTTGGTGGGATGATTCACATGACTTGGCAGTTAACTTAGAGGGGTATACATTATTTAGGAGGGACAGGAATAATAAAAGGGGTGGAGGAATCTGCATGTATATTAAACCTGACCTTAAACCTACAATAAGGGAAGATATTTATGATACAAGTGACAATGTAGAGACCCTGTGGGTTGAAATAAAGAGTGGGGGGAAAAATCCAAAAAAAATATTACTAGGAACATGCTACAAGCCTCCCAACATTAGTGACCCAGAGGAAACTCAACTACTTATCCAAATAGGTAAGGCTGCTAATAACAGTGCTGTAATTATGGGAGATTTTAACTACCCTGATATAAACTGGGCCAATGAAACTAGTAATTCAGCTAAGGGGGATAGATTTTTAAATGTTCTCAGGGATAACTTCTTGTCACAATTAATAGAGGAGCCAACTAGGAGTAAAGCTATATTGGATTTAGTGCTATCAAACAATACAGATATAATATCAAACATAGAAGTTAAAGAACATTTGGGTAACAGTGATCATAACATGGTCACATTTGAAATCTCTTTTCATATGCAGTGTTTTAAAGGCTTAACTAAGACTTTTAATTTCAAGAAAGCAAAATTCAACGATTTAAGGAAATCATTAAATAATATAAATTGGGACAATGTATTTTCTAATAAAAATACAGAGGATAAATGGATAATATTTAAAAATTTGTTAAATAAATATACATATCAATACATACCATATGGTTATAAAAATAAAAATAAAAAAAATAAGCCGTTATGGCTAAATAAAAATGTGTTAAAAGAAATTAGGAAAAAACGTAGGGCATTTAAATTATTAAAAGAAAATAGTACAGACTCAGCATACAATATTTATAAGGAATGTAACAAAGCATGCAAAAAAGCAATCAAATTAGCCAAAATTGAAAATGAAAAATTAATTGCCAAGGATTCTAAGTCTAACCCTAAAAGGTTCTTTAAGTACATAAATAGCAAAAAATCTAAAAAGGATAATATAGGTACATTAAAATGTGTGGAGGGTAGCATGATAAATAATGACAGGGAAAAGGCTGAGGTACTAAACCAGTTTTTTTCTTCAGTATACTCAAGAGAGGAACCATTGAATGATACTTTGGAACAGAATAGAACATGCCAGTCCATACCACTAACTGGGTTTTGTTTAGAGGATATCAGGAAAAAACTAAAAAATATTAAGGTAAATAAAACTCCAGGCCCAGATGGAATACACCCAAGGGTGTTAAGTGAACTTAGCACTGTTATAGACAAACCTTTACTCTTAATTTTTCAAGACTCATTATCCTCAGGCATGGTACCCCAGGATTGGCGTAAAGCTGATGTGGTGCCACTCTTCAAAAAGGGAAGCAGGGATGATCCAGGAAGCTATAGACCAGTTAGTCTGACATCAATAGTGGGGAAGATATTTGAAGGGATTATAAGGGATTATATTGATGAGCATATTCGTGTAAACAAGATTATGAGTTCTAATCAGCATGGCTTTAGGAGAAATAGATCATGTCAAACTAATCTAATTAGATTCTACGAGGAAGTAAGTAAAAATATAGATAAAGGGGAATCAGTTGATGTGATATACTTAGATTTTGCAAAAGCATTTGATACAGTGCCACATGAGAGATTAATGCACAAAATTAAGGGACTGGGAATAGCTGAAAATGTTAGCTCATGGATAAATAACTGGATAAAAGATAGGGAGCAAAGAGTAGCAGTAAATGGATCATACTCAGATTGGACAAAGGTAATCAGTGGTGTCCCCCAGGGATCAGTACTGGGCCCTGTTCTTTTTAATATTTTTATAAATGACTTGGAGCAAGGATTAAATAGCGACATCTCTATTTTTGCAGATGATACTAAGTTAAGTAAGGTCATTAGGTCAGAGCAGGATGAACTCTCTTTGCAAAGGGATTTGCTAAAATTAGAACTATGGGCAAGTGAATGGAAAATGAGATTTAATACGGAAAAATGTAAGGTTCTACATTTTGGAAGTAAAAATAAGCAGGCTATGTATTTTTTAAATGGGACAAGACTTAGCCAAACACAGGAGGAAAGGAATTTGGGAGTAGTAATAGATAACAAGCTAAAGATGAGTGCACAATGCAGGGCAGCGGCTTCAAAGGCTAATAAGATACTAGCATGTATTAAAAGAGGCATTGATTCAAGGGAGGAAAGCATAATTCTTTCATTATATAAAGCCCTGGTAAGACCTCACCTTGAGTTTGGAGTGCAGTTCTGGGGACAGATTGCTAAAAAAGATATTGCAGAACTAGAAAAAGTTCAGAGAAGGGCCACAAAGCTAATAAGGGGATTGGAGAAATTAACCTATGAGGAGAGGCTAGCCAAACTGGGTCTGTTCTCTTTAGAAAAAAGGCGCTTGAGAGGTGACATGATTACTTTATATAAATATATTCAAGGCCCATATACAGAGATGGCAGAAGCTCTTTTTATTCCAAGAAAATTGGTTCTGACAAGAGGTCATAATTTAAGGTTGGAGGAAAGGAGATTTAATCTCCTGCAACGGAAACGTTTTTTCACTGTAAGAGCAATAAAATTGTGGAACTCATTACCAAAGGAGGTAGTGAATGCCAATACTATAGATACATTTAAAAATAGTCTGGATAAATTTCTGTATATAAACAAAATTCATGGATATGATTCCTAGTATTAAATGGGTCACATTTTAATGGGGTTATTTAAGCTTAACTGGAGCTTTTTGTAAGTATTTTAGATTTGTATAGGTTGAACTCGATGGACTTCAGTCTTTTTTCAACCTTATCTACTATGTTACTATGTTTAAGATAACGTTATATAGGTATCCAGTTCATCAAAAATTAGTCTTATAGGCCGGATAACCAATTGTCGGTGATAAGACCTGAGGATGTGACACCTCAAAGTTACACTGTGTCTCAGATTACACACAGCCTATGATGGAAAAAAGACTGTAGTACAAGAGTCAATGGTAACCGTAGTTACTGCTGTTTGCCACAGATTGATACAAAACATCAAGAGATACGGAAACGTTAGTTACCCTCTCGTGCATGCTGGCACCCCAATGTTTTCTGTCAAACAGCTTACATGAAAGGGCCTTATCCGCGTTGTTTTCTGGAACCCGTCTCTGTGTGCACTTAGTCCAGTGCTGATTGCCCATGTCGGGCTACATGTTTTCAAAGGTCAGCTGAGTGTGGGGAGGACCCCAGTTGTGAGGTTGTCCAGACGTGCCTGTTAGACACTCCGTTACTGGTTTTCCCAGGAGATGTGTTTTTTCTCACGTCAATTTCTCTTTCTGGGGCAAGTGTCAGTACACCTTTCATTCCAGAAGGCAATGCGGATAAGGCCCTTTCATGTAAGCTGTTTGACATTGGGGGGGTCCAGCATGCACTAGACGGTAACAAACTTTTCCGTATCTCTTGATGTTTTGTATCAATCTGTGGCAAACAGCGTTAACTACGGTTATGGTTACCATTGACTCTTGTACTACATTTTTTTTCCATCATAGGCTGCGTGTAATCTGAGACACATTACAGTGTACCTTTGAAGTGTCACATCCTCAGGTTTTATCACCGACATTTGGTTATCAGGCCAATAAGGCTATTTTTGATTAACTGGATACCTATATAACGTTATCTTAAGAGCGTGTTTTTATTTGGGACATTGTATACTAGCGTATACCGCTGTATACTGTAATGCTCGTAGGATACTCCTCTATCAGACCGAACTCGGCCAGTAGTCTTGTTATCCTGACATCGAGCCGTAAAGATAGGGAATATTCCAGAGCAGAGAAAGTTAGCAAGATGAGGAAAGCAGCACTCACCACAGGCAGGGTGGTCTTCAGCGGGAATGGTAGAGTAGCCCAAGATAAACCACTAGAATGGTCAGGCAGGCAGGGTTTGGCAATGGTACAGCAGTCCAAGGGCAAACCACTAGAATGATAAGGCAGGCAGGGTTTGGCAACGGTAAAGCAGTCCAGCAATTTAGAGGTTAACAAGCAGAGTAGTCAGACAAGAAGAGTTGAGCAGGAAAGTATCAGTCCAGCAATTTAGGGGTTAAACAGGTAGAGCAGTCAGACAAGCAGAGTTCAGCAGCAGTATATCAATCCAGCAATTCAGAAATATAACTGGCAGGGTAGTCAGACAGGCAGGGTTCAAACAAAATAAGGCAATACAGTAGTAACGATCAATCACACCCAGGGGCACACAAAGTAACACCTATTCTTGGGCAGTGATAAATCATTTGAATATGCATAATAGGCGCAGGATTCGTGCCACAGACATCCGGACCGGCATCAGTGAGAGTTGAGAATGCGCCGCACGCATCCAGACCCGACACAGCCCCTGGCAACGAGCAGGGAAGGAGACGCCGCGCCCCTTAGCAACGGCTAGAGTGGCGCGGCGTGACATATACAGTCTAGTGGGTTTTGCTTACTTTTGCTTAGGATTGTACTCTTTAATTATGTATTTATATGAAACATCATATGAATCTATATTGGCTGGCCAGCACAGTGCATAGAATGTTTTAAATGTATAGTTTTGTGTATAGGAATTTTTCACACACAATGTAATAGTTCTTTGAACTGTGCTTATTAATATAATAAATATCTGGCTATACAGCTATTTAGATTTATTACTATTCAATTAAATCGTCTGTTACCTAGGTATTATTGACACTATTGGCTAGATTACGAGTTTTGCGTTATGAGCAGTGGGGTACTAACTTGCAAGTTATTGTCACCGCTCACTTACCTACAGCGCTGGTATTACAGGTTTACAAAAACCCGGCGTTAGCAGGCAAGAAGTGAGCGTAGAGCAAAATTGAGCTCCATACCGCACTCCAATACCAGCGCTGCGGTAGCTGCGGTGAGCTGGTTTTACGTGCTTGTGTACGATTTCCCCATAGACATAAATGGGGAGAGCCGGCTGAAAAAAAGTCTAACACCTGCAATAAAGAAGCGTAAAGCTCCGTAACGCTCCCGACATCACCGCTACCTACACTTATCAACTTCTAATCTGCCGCCCCCAACATCACCGCTACTATACTAAATTTATTAACCCCTAAACCTAACCCTAAGTCTAACCCTAACCCTAACGTAACCCTAACCCTGTTAGGCTTTGCGCTGCTTGGCTTTTCAAATATGGATGACCCTCAGTTAGATTGTGCAGGTGCTGTTGTACAAGTTTTGTACAACACAATCAGACGTGTTCAACATCTCCAAGAGAGGCGTGGGGAACGTCTGATAAGAGGTCCTTGTGTTCATAGGGTGAGGCCCACCTTGGAGAACATGAGCGACTTCGAGGTTTTTGACAAGTATAGGCTCACTCGAGAGCAGTTTATAAGTCTTTACGAAGTACTTAAACCTCATCTGGAGCCACGTAAACATATGTGGACTGCAATCCCTGGCATAACCAAGATGCTATGCTGCATACATGTCCTGGCCTCCGGAAGCTTTCAATCTGGAGAGAGGTGTTTTTTGACAAGTTTCTGAATGTCATGGTACGAGTTTGTAAGCTTTACATAGGATTCCCTCAAAATGAGGATGATTGGAGGCAACTCAAGAGGGAATTCTATGCAATAGCTGAAATGCCCAATGTCTTGGGAGCAATAGATTGCACCCACATTGCGCTGCATGCTCCAGCAGATGACGTGCTCCAGCAGATGATCTCCCCTTCCCAAATCGCAAACATTTTCATAGTCTAAACATGCAGTTCGTTTGTGAAGCATGGATGAGGATTATGCAGGTGTGTGCGAATTTCGGGGGGGGCTAATCATGATGCCCGTAACCTCAGGCAGTCCTCACTCTGGCAGCACTTTGAGGACAGACAGTTTCCCCATGGGTGGCTCGTTGGTGAGTACTTGTGCACAGCATGGTTAAGTAGTTAGACAATTGCCATTGTAATAAATAAAAAGAGAGAAGCGCTCAACCTGGGAACGAACAATAGCATAATAGCTTGTTCTATGGCTAGTTATCACCCAAGAAAGGCTCAACATGTGCCTTTCACAGAGAAGAACTTTCCTGAAGCATATCAGTCTGATCCTGACTTCACAGTACAGTCCAGCCCCGAAATACCAGGCAATCCCTCTCTGAACGAGAGAAACAGCAAAACCTCAGACGTACATTTCGGCCTATTGTGGGCCTCGTCAGTGAGGTGCAGCCAAACCCTCTAGGCACACTGAGCAACGGGTCCACGTCTGGATTCCCGCATCACACTTAGGGAGACTTCCCTAATTGTCATAATTTGCATAAATAAAGAGAGAAGCGCTCAACCTGGGAACGAACAATAGCATAATAGCTTGCTCTATGGCTAGTTACCACCCAAGAAGCAACCTCTTTTTGCTCAACATGTGCCTTTCACAGAGAAGAACTTTCCTGAAGCATATCAGTCTAAACCTGACTTCACAGTACAGTCCAGCCCCAAAATACCAGGCCATTCCCTCTCTGTGGTTTTGCTGTTTTTCTCGTTCAGACGTACGTTTCAGCCTATTGTAATGTTCGCTAACAGTTGTGTTTGTGTAATGTGAAAAATATGCAGATATAGGATGCGGTTTAACCATTTGTCTCTTTCAGAAAATGTCTAGTTTTAGCGAAAACATATGTAGCAGGTCATAACTTAAATTTGCAGATATAGGATGAGATTTAACCATTTATTTGTCTCTTTCAGCAAATGTCTAGTTTTAGCTCCAAACAGATATGTAGCAGGTCATAGCTTAAATGTGCAGATATAGGAAGCGATTTAACCATTTATTTGTCTCTTTCAGCAAATGTCTAGTTTTAGCTCCAAACAGATATGTAGCAGGTCATAGCTTAAATGTGCAGATATAGGAAGCGATTTAACCATTTATTTGTCTCTTTCAGAAAATGTCTAGTTTTAGCTCCAAACAGATATGTAGCAGGTCATAGCTTAAATGTGCAGATATAGGAAGCAATTTAATCATTTATTTGTCTCTTTCAGCAAATGTCTAGTTTTAGCGAAAACATATGTAGCAGGTCATAGCTTAAATTTGCAGATATAGGATGTGATTTAACCATTTATTTGTCTCTTTCAGCAAATGTCTAGTTTTAGCTCCAAACATATATGTAGCAGGTCATAGCTTAAATGTGCAGATATAGGAAGCAATTTAATCATTTATTTGTCTCTTTCAGCAAATGTCTAATTTTAGCGAAAAACGCATAAGTAGCAGGTCATAGGTTAATTGTGCAGATATAGGATGCGGTTTAAACCATTTATTTGTCAATTTCCGCAAATGTCTAGTTTAGGCAATTTTCGTATACACAAATGCATTGTATCATTTTATTTAAATGTATTTTCATATCATAATTTTTAAGATATTTGTAATATTAACATTTTGTCATGTTAATTATTTATAAGTGATTCTGGTTACATGAGCCGGCCCTGGCTCATTACGGCATTGTGTAACCCCACAAACGTGGCCCAGGTGTGCTACAATCGTGCGCACAAGCGGACTAGGGCTGTAGTGGAGTAGATGTTTGGGCTCTTCAAAATGTGGTTAAGATGCCTAGACAGGTCTGGAGGAGCCCTCCAATACAGCCCTAGTAAGGTGGCGAAGATAGTTATAGCCTGCAGCGTCCTCTATAACATAGCTCAGCGGACTGGGATGCTGCAGGCTGTCCAGGCGCCCCGAGACCTCCACCAAGATGAGGAAGACAACCCAGTTCTAGAGGGGCCATCACAGGACGAGGGGGTCAATGTCAGAGACAACATCATCAGAGACAACATCATCAACCGCCACATCTGACAGTAAATACTATAAGTTATATTGGAGCATTGTGAATATGTGAGACTTTTAGGAAAATGAAAGTAGAATTGTGCGAACATGTTACGATTGTTCAGGAAATTATTATATCAAAATCTAAAATATATTTTATTATCATAGATAATTTATACATCAGATGATTCTGGCATTGGCTATTGTAATGACTTTGCCACCTGATTTTTAAAGACAACATCAGATGGTAAGTATACACAATGTACGGACTGAGACTGGGGGGGGGTTGCACAATGATCCATCATATGGCATACAATTAGTTTCAATGAATCATTTAGTTAAGACATTATTAGATTTTAGATAGTCTGAAAAGGATAAATGCCACAGATACCAGATAAAGGGATACTCTGTAGCACATAGTATTGCCAGAGTCATACATCAGAGGTTAAGTATGCACAATGTATGGGACTCAGCTTCACACTTGATTGTTAGAACATAACACAAAAGAGGCTAAATATGCTTATTAAGCTATTGCTATAAACATTTTAGGAAATAGGTAGTGTTAGGGGGAGGGATGAAAAACTATGTACAATTTGTTTAGCTATTTGATTTACAATTTATTTTACATTAGGGAGATTGACTTCGTCTACAGACTGAAAGTGAAGAATACCAATGTGATCATGTATATGGCATTGTCTTTCAACTGTGCTGACTTTGAAAAACATAAAAAACACCTTCACATTGTAAGTATACACATTGTATGGAACCAGATGGGGGGGTGTTGGCCCCTGATCCATCATATGGTACACAATTAGTTTACACGTCTTAGTTTAGACATTATTAGATTTTATATATTCTGAAATGGATTAATGTGACAGATAGCAGATAAAGGGATACTCTGAAGCACATTCAATTGACAGTCATACATCAGAGGTTAAGTATGCACAATTTATGTGACTCATGCATGATTGTTAGAACATAATATGAATGAGGCTACATACGCTTAGTAAGCTATTGATATAAATATTTTAGGAAATAGTTAGGGGGAGGGATGAAAAACTATGTACAATTTGTTTAGATATTTGATTTACAATTTATTTTACATTAGGGAGATTGACTTCATCTACAGACTGAAAGTGAAGAATACCAATGTGATTATGTCTGTGGCATTGTCTTTCAACTGTGCTGACTTTGAAAAACATAAAAACACCTTCACATTGTAAGTATACACATTGTATGGAACCAGATGGGGGGACTCACGCATGATTGTTAGAACATAATATGAATGAGGCTACATACGCTTAGTAAGCTATTGATATAAATATTTTAGGAAATAGTTAGAGGGAGGGATGCAGAACTATGTACCATTTTATTACAGATTTGATTTACACTTTATTTTCCATCAGGTAGATCGACTTCATCTACAGACTGAAAGTGAAGAATACCAGACTGAAAGTGAAGAATACCAGACTGAAAGTGAAGAATACCAGACTGAAAGTGAAGAATACCAGTGTGATCATGTCTGTGGCATTGTCTTTCAACTGTGCTGACTTCGAAAAATATACAAAGACACGTTCACATGGTAAGTGTACACAATTCTCTGGAACAAGACTGGGGATGCAGGATACATCCTATGGGAAACACTTATGTTTCCTCATTTCTTTTAGATGGTATTTCACAATCCTCTATTTTGAAAGTGATGAATATGACACATAATGAAGATAAACTGATATTTTGAATATAATCGACTTTTAAAGAGCATACATCCAGGTTAGTTTGCACAATGCATGCTATGCTATTAAGAATCATAGGAGGAATAATATGCAACTAATTCATAATAAATTGAATGTGTCTGACAATTTTCACCATGTCCTATTTTTGAAGACATTTATTTAATATAAACTTCCCCTACTTTGTGCTAGAGAGGACTCAGATTGGGATCAATCATACAGATAAAGGGATACATTTCATAGTTGACATTTAGGTATATTAGTTTTTGAAGGGACATTAAATATTACATTCAATTATGTCCCTCATACAATAGAATAATTAGTAATATTTGAACAAAATTGGATAAAATATTAGGCATTATTTTGTCTAATTTTAAATGTTAATATGTAAGTCAACTCTTGATTAGACAATTTAATGTGATTAATTTTAAATTATGTGTATATAGTTAGATATAAATGATATAGATAGATATAGATCTAGATCTCCAGTCTGAACCTGGCTTTACTAGCAAAACAAACAATGCATGTTAGAGCATAGACAGAAGATGAATTTACAATTAAATGATTTACAGAATATTTGGTTAGTCATGTGTTCATAAAATAAAATATTATATGTCATATTTTAATTATTTTTTTTCTTACAGATTTTCATTTTTGATGACCTCCAAAACAAATATTGATTTATTGTTAGAATCTAATTTTTTTTATAATAAATATCTTTACATACTATATATTCTTTTATTTATTTAAATACATCTTTTATATATATATATATATATATATATATATATATATATATATATATATATATATATATATATATATATATAAGAGATAAGGAAGGCCCTCACTGGTATTTTAATCAAAAAGTAATTTTAATCAAGCGTGACGTTTCGGGGACACACTCCCCTTCCTCAGACAAACCCAAATAAACAGCAAGTGAAAATATATACCAAACAAACAAACCCCTCCCCCAGTGAAAATTGCGCCAAAACTGGTTGCCATAGTGATCCTCAACAACAAAAAATTCCACAAATCAAGTGCAATAATAATCAAATGCTCCTTTCAAAGCAATAGGCGGACAGTAAACACATGTTGTATATATCCTATAAACATTCTAATGTACATAAATGTTATCCACTGGCACCCTGGCATATATGGATTTTGAAAGTGGGAGTGCTCTCTATCGCATTATATATATATATATATATATATATATATTCATATTCTCTCTCCAAGTAAGATAATAACAAATACATCATTCTAATATTAGGACATGTAAACAAAATATTAGTCCCATGACTGTTTGTTAAAGTATCTATTTTACAAGCACATGCCTGATATTAAATATAACACAGTTTTTTAAAAATAAAAATATATATCAACACAGCTCAAGCAGATATTGAGTGGTAAAGTCTTGTATCTTACAAAAGTTAAGGTGGAGTTAGATACAGTCATCTAATTTTTTGGTTGTGTGATTTAGAGATATACAAATCCTAAAATGTTAATGTCGAGGCTATGCAGTATAAATTCTACATAACAACTTTGGTCACGTCACTTTTAAGAAATGTGTACGGTGAACTTGTTAGATTAAAGTGAAAGTGTAGTTTTATTTTATATTCACATTCTAATATCTATCTATTTTTTTTAAACTTTAACATATTCTTAAAATAAATATAGCTTAGTTATTATGGTCTCATTATTTGCAAGGTAACCTAAGTAGATTAAATGAGCTTTTTTTTTAAAAAAATCTTTTTAATGAGATTTACAACATATACAATAAGAGAACTCATGTACATTAGATACCAGTATACCAAATATCACAATATGAGTGTTCTCAACAAGATAAAGTTAGAGTAACAGAGATGATATACCATGAGGTAAAGTTACAACCTCTTTTTTTTATAAGAAATTTTTAGGAATGAAAATTGTATCCATACATTGAGCACGTAAAACCACCCTGAATTGACAATGATAAATGCTAATGGGTATGGTATATACTGTATGCAGGTGACAATGTGTGCTAAATGCACATGTGTTTATCTGTGTGTTAATAGAAAAGACTTGTGAATATAATACAATGCATCATCTAAGGGAGGTGCACCGAATATGGCAGTAAAATAGGAGCAAAATATAGTATAAGGGGGAATAGGAGAAAAAAAAAAGGGGGGAGATACAGATAGGATGAAAAGATAAGAAGGTAAAAATTCAAGGATTCCATTAGGTCCTTCTTCAGTTTTAGGTTCTGGGGGATTTAATTCTCTTCCACAACTCCCAAGCTTGGCAATGCAAGGAAACTTTATTATTTGCGGTAAAAATGGGACTTTCCCTTACTTCCAAGTAATCCATGATTTTGATGATATCATGCCATTTAGGGATATTCGCTTGTTTCCAAAGACGGGCGATAGCAAGCTTAACCGCTGTCAGTAAGTAAATGCTGAGGAGGCCCACAGGGGAAAGAGGGGACCCCACGCCTAAATGGAATAATACTTTCTGTGCGCCTGACCAAAGGACCGGGTCTACATCAGTACACTTGTGATAGAGCATAGCCCATAGGGGCTGCAGGGTAGGGCATTCCCACCACACATGTGCTGGTGAGCCTATCAGACTGCATCCTCTCCAACAGAGTGGAGAATTTATGTGGGGTATTTTAAAAAGTCTTAGCGGAGTTATGTGCTATTGCATGAATATCTTGAGGTACAGTTCAAGTAATGTAACACAATGAAGAGCTTGTTTAGTTGCTAACATTGCTCTTGACCATTCTTCTTGAGTAGATTGAAACTGCAGATCTCTTTCCCATGCAATTATGTAGGCCGATTTAAGATATGTGGAAGGGTTAAGGATATCTTGATAAGATATTGACAGAGCTTTAGGGATTTTTTTGGCTGTACCCCATCATTGTTCCCATCCTGTAGGAGCTCACAAAGGAAGGGTCGTGAATCCCCATGAAAGTAGAAGGCTTTTCAGTCTCCAGAACTCAAACTGTAATAGTTGGGAGGGCTGGAATGTGGAGCGGAAGTGTACAAGGGTCATTAGTTGTCTATTAGGGAATAGGTCTTGTATGTTAATAATTCCATGAGAGTGCCATATTGAAGGGTGCGAATCTTGAAGGGCACATAGTAAACCCGAAAGCGTGTGAATTGGGGATGGATGAGGGGCTATTTGGGGAAGGGAGCGAACTTTATCCCAAAATTTTAAGGCTGAAAGAACTATGAAGTTTTGAATATCAAGAGAGGCCCTGATGTGTTTAGGGATCCACAGTAAGTCTGAAAGTGCAAGTGGGCTTGGTAAGGTGGCTTGTTCTAATATCCACCACTTACAATCAGAAATTTCGGAATTCAATGGGAGAATATGGGCCAATCTAGAGGCTTAATGATAGTATGCTAAGTTAGGGGTGCCGGCACCTCCACTCAGTAATGGTTGTTGTAGAATTCTAGTATCCACCCTTGGGTGATTACCCTTCCAAATGAATTTGTTACAAAAGAGTTGAAATTTCCCGATAAGAGATTAGGGAATGGGAATTGGTAGAGTTCGGAAAAGATAAGTGAGCTTGGGGAGGAGATTCATCTTGAAGGCTGCTACTCTACCCAGCCATGAAATGCTAGGAACATTCCAGTGGTCTACAGATTTTTGAAAAGAGTGAAGAAGGGGGTAAAAATTAGATTCAACAACAGTTGAAATATTACAGGAAAGGAAGACTCCTAAATGTTTGAGTCGCTGCCGTGACCAATTAAAAGTGTATCTCCTCTTAAGTATAGAGTATTCTATATCGGGCAAGTTAATCACGTAAGCATCCATTTTATTCACATTAAGTTTATAATAACTAACTGTTCCAAAGGTTTGTAGAAGGTTAAATAGGGCCGGGAGGGAATGGATAGGGTTGCTTAGAAGTACTGTGAGATCGTCAGCAAATAGAGCGGTCTTTTGAATGGTGCCTGCTAGGTTTATCCCTTCAATGTCATCATCAGAGTGGAGTGCTACAGCTAGCGGCTCCATCACTAATGCGAAAGTCAAAGAGGACAAGGGGCAGCCCTGCCGCGTACCATTAGTGATCGAGAAGGAGGGGGATAGAAACCCCATCCCTCTAACTGATGCTGAGGGAGAAGTATAGAGAGCCTTAACCCATGTAAGAAAGTGAGGTGGAAAGTCAAATTTATTTAGAACTTCAAAAAGGTATAGCCAATTCACGCGGTCAAATGCCTTTTCCACATCTAGGGCCAGAGTGGTGCACGATATTTTACGTCGTTTGGCTTCCAAAAATATATTTAAGAGACGCCTGGTGTTGTCGGGTCCCTCCCTCTCCGGCGTGAATCCCACCTGATTCCAGTCTATCAAGGTGGGGAGGATACAATTAAACCGAGTGGCCAATACTTTAGCAAATAACTTTGTATCTAGGTTTAAGAGGGATATAGGGAGAAAGTTTTCGCAGGCATTAGGTTCTTTACCAGGTTTCAGAATTGCTACTATTGTTGCAGTCAGGAATTCAGGGGGAGGGAACCCTTCTTACCTGCCAGAGAAAAGACTCTAGCAAGTAGGGGAACAATAAGGGGACTAAACTGTTTATAAAAAAAATAGCTGTAAAGCCATCCGAGCCTGGAGCTTTATGATGTTTCAATGATTTAATGGCTAATTTTATCTCTTGTGGAGTGAGAGTTGCATCCATATAGGCTTTCTGATCTTCCGTAAGCGTTGGGAGAGAGAGTGGATCAAGAAAGGCCTTAATTTTTCAGAATCTGGTGAATCTTTCAGATTATAAAGATCCTGATAATACTTAGCAAACGCTTTGCCAATATCTGCAGGAAGTCGAACTGGGCCATTCTTTGTCTTAAGATAAGGTATCCGGGCGTCAGCCGCTCGTTGTCTCAGTTTATTGGCTAGAAGGCGGTCTACCTTGTTCCCTTTTGCATAGTACATTTTGATTTTTTGCAACTGCCATTGCAGTCTGGTGCTCTCTATATTGGCAATTTGTGCTTTCACTTCTTCTAATTGTACAAGGAATTTCGGATCAAGAGTATTTTTATGTTGAAAGACCAGAGATCGGAGTCGTATGTGAAGTTGTGCGAGGGTCTTTCCCTCTTTTTTTTTATGTTTGGATGCTAGTTTAAGAAAAATACCTCGGATATAGGCCTTAAGTGAGCTCCATAAACAGTGGTCATTTACTGTCCCATTGTCATTAATGGATATGAATTGCCTGATTTCTTCTTTTATTAAATTAATATTATCAATCTCAGCAAACAAGTATTCAGGTCATTTCCAGGAAGGTCTGGAAATCGGGGTAGCAGGAAAATGCATTGTTGTGTGTATGGGAGAATGGTCCGACCAGGTGCAACTCAAAATCTGTGCGGTCTGTACAGAGTCTAGCAAACGAGGTTCACAAAAAATAATGTCAATGCGCGAGTAGGAATCGTGCACAGCAGAAAAATATGAATAGTCTCTAGTAGAGGGGTGCAGTGATCGCCAGATGTCAAATAGATTGTGGTGCACAATAAGAGTATTGAATTGCTTTGCGGTTTTAAGTAAGGGAAGGTCGTATGCTCTATTCCTAGAGGAGCGTCTATCTAAAAGGGTGTCAAGAACCATGTTGAAGTCCCCTGCAAGTAATAAGTTACCTGTCTTATGGGAATCTAAAAAGCGTAGGAACTTTCTAAGAGACTGGATCTGACCAGTGTTAGGCCTATAATAAGATGCTAGTGTGTACGGGATGCCCTCCAACTTACAGTTTACAATCAGAAATCACCCTTTGGGGTCTGCATGGACGTTCAATTTTTCAAAGAGAACGCTCTTATGTATTAGAATCGCTACCCCCCCTGGATTTGCTCGTGAAGGATGCAGTCTCAACCACAGGATATTGTTTGGATTTAAGGGGGACTGGGGTGCCGTCCACCCAATGGGTCTCCTGCAAGAATGCTATCTTGGACTTCGTATGATTAAGGAAGCGCAGGAGTCTGCTTCGCTTATTAGGAGTGTTGAGGCCACTAACATTATGAGAAATAAATGATATTGCCATAATTTAAGAGAGTATATCCAAAAGAGGGGGAGAAAAAAGAGGAGAAAGGGAGTAAGAGGGAGAGAGCAAAAGGGAAAGAGAAAGGGAGGGAAGAGAGAGGAGAAGAAAGAGAATAAAGGGGAAAAAAAGGGTTTTTGGGGAGTGGGGTGTAAGATATTCGGTGCTTATCCAAATGGAAGGGCAGTTCTTGTATTAAACTAATAGGGTTACGGTATTGACAAGATAAACCGCTTGGGTAGTCTCCTCTTAAAGAGGAGCACATTATGGATGGGGGGTATGGATGATCTTGGGAGAGGCACCAGGTGCCTACTATGTAAATTCTTACGGAGGAGTGGTCGCAAGTGAAAGTGATTTAAAATTAATACAGTAAGTCTATGTATTGAGAAGGAAAAGAGGAATGGACGTCCGCAAAGGATCGCCCACCTATGTTCAGTATGTAGGGTGGCCGAAGGCCACTTTGTACCTATTGTTCAGTGTTTTTAGCGAAGATTAGACAAGGGATAGCCTCAAAAGCTGGATGTGGGTCTGGAAGGGACTTAAACAGAGTGGGTTAGGGATCTTTGTAAATGAGAGGAGGTCTAAATATCGAGATTGTGTATTTATGTGATGTTGAGTCAGGACTTGAACAAGTAGAGTTATGTGAATGTAGTACAACCCCATATAAATAGTGCTCGGAGGGTATGTTACTCTGTAGTATCTTTACAGTATACATTTATGCGTAAATTAGATGTTACACTTAGGCACAGTTTAGATATCAGATAAATACAATTCAAACTGTTATAAGAACTCGGCATAAGGGGTTGGGGGGAGCTCTTAATAATGTAGTAATCAGAAGGATGGCTACTGAGACAGGGAATGTGAGTGACATATCTTAATGTTAGAATGATGAAGAAGATACCGGGCTCAAATAGGGTTAGGGTATGGTCACACAAATTGAATTACTCCTATTTATAAGGGGGTGAGATCTGAAATGTTCTATACATCATGGCTGATCTGGATTGATTTGTGAGAGAAAATATGCTAACTTTTTTCTATATGGCGGTAACACCTAATAGAGAGGCAAATCTTGGGTAATAAGCTACTTTGGGATGGTAGTAGGTCCAATGGGGGGGATAAAAGAAATATCAGGCCAGTCTAAATTGAGGTAGGTTAAATGGCTAGTGCCAGGATTAATTATAGGGGGAGGTCAATACTTGTATAGTTCCCCCATCAAGCAGTTACTAAAATGTAGTGGTACTCGTGTTGGACATATTGCGATGTTATTGATGTTAGGGCATGTCACCCTATGTTGCTAGTACTACAGTCAAATAGGGGGATAAATAGATATAGGGCTCATAGGGAGCGAGCATTGATTGCCTGCAGTATCTTAAAAACCCTCTGCTCAGGGATAAGGATAATTTTGTTAGGTGGGGAAAGGAGGGTTAAAACTACTAAGGTCTTTCAGGGCCGTCATGGACATGTGGGAGTAGTCTCATGACTTTACTCTTGGGAGCCAGTATAGGTTCAAAAGTATTTAGTGACTGTTACGCAGTCTAAGGAGGGTTACAAGTGTATAATGGAGATATAGTGAGGAGGGAACTTAATGTTCATATATGTGTCTGAATCTATCAGGTAGCGGAGTAGCAATAGATTCTATAAAATTCTTCATTTGTAAACTCCTAAGAAGGGTAGCATATATTAAACAAATCAAGGCCACACAACAAAAAGGTAATCCCACCTCAGGTGTCACTGTAGAGTGCGGTTTGCTTATAGGTATAAAAGCATTTTGTCTGTGATTTTAAGTGGATTTATAGGGTGGCTAAATGTCCATAGAAAAAGAAGGTATCCCTCTTGGGTATGTATGATGACAAAGTGCAATCAGCATGTGTCAAGGAAGTAAGTCCTATGTAATCTAGTGTGGCAGAGAAGCTAGGGTTGTTCTGTTGTCTATAAGTGGTATGGTTATTACTTAAGTGGGTGACATGTGTAGTGAAGGTTAGCAGGAGCTGAGGATCTGGGGTGCGCTAATATAAATCTAAACATACCTGAACATTATGAATAATACGATATAGCCATAAAAAAAAAAACAAGGTTACACAATAACAAGGTGAGCCCACCTCAGGTGTCGCTTCAAAGTACAAGGTGCCTAAAGATGTAAAATCTTCTGTCTGTAGTTTTAAGTGAGTGTTATGGAGTGATTGTGTATCTAAAGTAAGAGAAGGTATACCTCTTTGGCGTGCATGATGATAGGGTGTGACCAGCATGTGTTAGGGTTTCGTGACATGTATATTTTAGTATGGTAGAGAAATTGGACCTATGTTAATGTGGGTGAAAAAAGATAGCGCCTCATAGTGCAGATAACTCTCATATGTGAAAATGGCACAATGGCTACAGACAAGTGAAATAATACTCACAAGTGTATTGGCACTCTGATTGAAAGAAGTGCGAATAAGCAGGCTGACGTTCTCAGCAGTCAGTACGCTGACGTGCAGATGATGCAGTGAATCTTGTATGTGGCCGTGGGTTCTCCTCCGTTGTTAGCCAAAATCCCTCTGTGAGCGGATAAAAAAGAGCAGCTTCTAGATGACCCAAGAAGCTCCATGAGAGCTATCCACAATGAGCCGTATGGAAGAAGCGGCAATGGCAAAACCCTCCAGGAGACAGGAATAAAGGTGCATACAGTCTCTGGGTAAAAGGTAATAGTTATTTATTGGTGAGCTTAAACGCATTTCTCGGCCACAAGCTCCTGGCCGTTTCATCAGATCCAAATCTGATCTGATGCATGGTGGCCATCTAGCTTACTTATTTAAAGAATCTAGTATGAAAGTAGGTGTCACTGTTTCTCCAGATCCATGTTGTAAGTTGATTTATTTATTTTCATTCCACAAATAGATGCATAACTAGAATTTATATATTTTTTTTTTAGTATTTATGCATATTCACATTTTTTCGATTGTTTAGCACTAATTTCTTTTCTCATTTTAGGCGCACTCTATTTCTATACTTGTAGTATATTTGTTTCTCTTTTGGAGTTATGTTAATACCTATAAGAGGTATAGTTGTTACGTAAGTGAGCGACATGTGTGTAGAGGGTTGGTAGAAGTTGTGGATCCGAGGTGGGCTCATTTAAATCGAAACAAACCTGAACATTGTGAGTAATTCAATATAACAGTCAAGAAAACCATACAGTTCTACAAATACTTATCAGTCCTTCAGCAGGATTCCGTCTCAGGGGAGGCGAGAGATCCCTTAGGGAATTGCCATCTGAAAAAACATCAGCACCCTATTAATAGTCCATCAAAAGTGGACAAATCTAGGGCAATACCAGTTGGAAATCAATCAAAACAGATCTCAGGATTCAGTTGGAATGGGCCGTCTAGGTAGGGAAGATGCCCATTCAGGTGCCTTAACATTCAGTTGTCGGGATTGTTGGGGCGAGTTGGTAGAGCCATCATCAGGAACAGTGGTTAAGTTCCAGGATTTAAGTAGGGCTAAACCCTGAGTGACACTATGTATGGTAAATGTTTGATTGTCTTTAAATACCAGCAGCTTAATTGGGCAGCCCCATCGCTATCGAATGTTCTTCTTCCTCAGTGTGGTAGTAACATCCGCATATGTTCTTCTTTGTTGGAGTGTTCTAGCAGGGAGGTCTGGAAATATTTGCAAATTGTGAAATTTCTCTGGCAATGAGGGTTTCTGGAAATGTGCTCTCTGAATCATTTCTTTGTAAGTAAAATAGTGTAGGCAAACTATAACATCGGGTGGTTGTTCCTCAGATAGGCCTTTAGGTCTTAGAGAGCTGTGATCCCTATCCAATAAATTTTCAGATTCAGAAGATACTGGGGCAAGTTGTTGGAAAAGGTCCTTTAAGAAGGATTGGAGATCAGTGGAAGATACAGACTCCGGCACCCCCCGGATCCTGAGGTTGTTGCGCCGGGATCTGTCCTCGAGGTCTGCAATTTTGTCCTCAACAGAGTCCATATATTCTGATAAATGTTGGGTGTATGTTAGGCAATTGGATTGTTCTGTAGCTAAATCTTCACAGTGACTCTCTAGCGTATCAATGCTTTCGTTGGTGGAGAAAATTTCCCTTTTAAGTTCTGCTGTGGAGGCAGATAGTTTAGCAGCAAACGATGCATGGTGGCCATCTAGCTTATTTTTTAAAGAATCTAGTATGAAAGTAGGTGTCACTGTCTCTCCAGATCCATGTTGTAAGTTCTTCAAGGCAGAGAGAGGAAATTTGGCTGAATCTGAGCCAGGAGAGTCAGGGCGTTCAGACGTTATGTGGCAATCAGGCGGAGAGGACTGAAATGATCCATCACGGTCTTTTTAAGTGGATATTGCAGTTTATTTTTCCTCCTTTGTGACTGTGACATAATTAGGCAGATGTTGTATAACGTAAATCTCGGTTCGTGGTAAACAGGGAGAATATATTTATATCCCAGAGTTGTATTGCTATGAATGAACTTTTTCTCACAAAAGAAAACTCTCCAAAGGGTAGAAAGTCTAATCAGGGGCACAAAAAACACTGGTTGTAGGGTGGGCTTTTGCGGCCTTATAGTAAAGTCTTATTCCATAATGAGAAAGTTAAGGCCAGTACTGGAATCTAAAACCAAGCACAAACCACCGCCTAGATGAAAGTTGCCGTCACAAGTGTAGGTTGAATGGTTTACTGAATAAAATGTTCCCAGAGTAGGATGGTGTTGTTCTTAGGCCTACTTTATTCACCCACTTCTTGTTGTGGATACCTTTGACTTCTCCCCTCTCTCTCAAATCTTGCAAAGGTTAGGACATCAAGTACTTATAATTTAAGTTAGAGCCTTACCCTTGCTCAGGAGGTTTGAATAATATCAGTGTATGAACTTTATACTATCATCTGTTTCAGGTGCAGTTAGGGCCGATATATCATCACAGCACTCCGCGGTCTTTGAGGCAAAATTCCCCTGCAGGAGATGGAGGTATCGGCAGTCAGGAAAGGAGGTAAGTTAGGAGCTGTTGCTCTGCATATGACTCCCTGCGAGCTCCACGTTGCCTGCGATTGGAATCCAAGATGGCGCCGCCTACGGCTCTAAAATAGCGGGCTGTCCTGCCTGCAGATAAGGTGAGCGGTCGGGTGAGGAGTATGCCTGAGCTTGTGATGTTGCATGGTAGTGTAAGGGCTCTTATGCGCTAGGTCTCACAGCCACTGTTCTGTAGTTTTATGTTTGCAGTCAAGCTGAGATAGTGAGAGGAAGAGTGGGACTATGGGGACAAAGGGGACAAAAGAAAATAAAAAAAAAGAGGACAAAGACTTTAGGTTATAGAAGGAAATTGGAAAAGTTAGAGCAGGAGAACAATCAGAATGCAACCAGCTTCCTCCGGCGTTAGCTCCGCCCCTGATTAAATGAGCTTTAAAGAAAACATGATAGCTATGTTTATTTTCACATTTAGACAGAGCTAGTTATTGTATGCCATATTGATGAATTTTCACTGTAGCTGAGTCATTTGAAGGGACAGTTAACTCAGATATTTCAAAATATAATTTCTCAAAATTATCCTCTTTACCTGCTGGAGTGTATAAAATTCTTTACAAGTATTTATGTTACCCTTAATTTTGATTTTCAAATAGTTTATTTCTCCTATGGTATCTCCACCTATTCTTAATTTTTTTGTCCTTAAGGCAAAGCTGTGTAAACACAGTCATTATAAAATATTTCACTCCCAGTGGGGCATACAATATATAAGGCAATACAAATTAAAAATGTTTTTGGTTGATTGGTTTGCAGATATAAGAGGTATGTATATGTAAACAATGGGAGAAAGATAGGAGATCAGATTATATCTACGAGCTAAGAAAATGTTATTTTGTTGTGGTTTCAAAATAATAATTCATAGACAAACAGGAACAATTTAATTTCATACATTATATACTTTGCTGCTAATAAAATAATAAGGAATTGTAAACACATTAAGTGATCCAAATATTATAGTATACTGTCCCTTTAAGAGTCTGCACTGAATCATTAAAAAGCTCAGTCAAAGGAGGGAGATAAGTGGACAGTTTACATACAATGTCCTCACACAGGTCAAATGTATATTCATATAACAGGATCGAGTATGCCAAAATGTGTAATATGTAATAAAGTAAATATCTATTTTTTTGTTTACTGTCCCTTTAAATGTATATAACCTTTAACAGGGTATACAATCCTCTATTTAAATATATTATCATATTTAGACATGACTGCATATTTATTTTTAAAATTTCCCATTGCATATTTACAATTAGAGTATTGGGTATTATGTCAACAATTTAGTTTTAGTTAATAGCTTGTGATGGCTATTTCATTTGTAGTGAAAGGGAAATGCAAACAAAGTTAATCTTCCGTGATTCAGACAGAGCAGATTTGAATCTAAAATAAAAATTGACATTAATAATCACATATGGTTCATTCTCACGTTATCCTAAGTGTGCACAAACGATATGCATAGGCTTATGAGCAGCAAAGCATTACTGGGAGATATCTACTTATTTGTGGGTGGGCAACAATGCATAATTGCAATGGTTAGCCAGATGTCTTTAGATACTTCACACAATTGCATATCTGCTCCTTAACAATAGAGACACCTTGAAAAAGAAAAATATATGTGAGCATTTCATAAAAATACATGCTCTATTTGATTTTTAGAAATAAGGAACATAAACGTTGATTTTCAATTAAAAAAAGTCACTTTATTTTCTCAAAGTAACGTCCATTCTAAATACAAATGACGCATTTCACCATTATTGAAATATAGCGTGGTAAACATATCTTTCAACACGAGATTCGCATTTATGAAAAGTCTAATATAATTTCACGCACTAGCACACAATCGATGTGCATTGTTGGGATTGTAATACATGTAATATAGCACTGTCAATACTTCACAATGAGTCACAATATTTGTTTAATAAACCATGAATACATACAATATTGACATTTTTTAATCTAAAATATTTGTAAACTTTTTTTAATTAACTTGATCAATATTAAACATCGAAATGTGTCATAAACATTTACTAATGTGACTAGATTATATTTACTATCGTGAGTAAAAATAAAATCTAGTTCAACTGTCAATTTTTTTTTTTTTTAATATTTAACGGATTCCATATATTATATATGCATCACATATATACGCATACCATTCTCATAAATTCTAAAGAAAAGTCTACATGCCAAATGTAGTAACAGCACCCCCAGGGGATATGTGTATGGAAGTTACAAAGATATGAATCCATGAACCATTAAATAACGGCCAATCAGAGTTCATCACACAAACATGACTTGAGTCAGTATGGCCTCATAGACATGATATCAAAATTACAGTATTTTATCCAATCAGATGTACAGATACCATGTCCCATGGTCTAGGTCATGTTTACTTCCCCATATAAAAGTCCATTACACGTTGCCATTTTTGTCAGTTCTCTAATGCCTGTTGGTATATTAAATATATATCGATATATATAATATTTCACAACTACCAACAGGATGTCTCCCAGGTTCACCCGAGCGGAAAGTGCTGCACTGGTAAATGCGGTCGAGGAGTTTTATCAGCAGCTGTTTGGGACTCAGAAGAGGTCGACGAAGGTGTAGATAAAGAAGTCCCTCTGGGTGTCTATCACCATTTCTGTTAACTTGGTGCATAACGTCCAGAGGAGCACGGATCAAATTATGCAGAGATTCAGGGATATGAGTTGCGATTTTGCAATAAAGTCCGCCTCATGAGGGAGTGGCCAAAAGCCCATCG
Organism: Bombina bombina; assembly: GCF_027579735.1. Taxonomy (NCBI): domain Eukaryota; kingdom Metazoa; phylum Chordata; class Amphibia; order Anura; family Bombinatoridae; genus Bombina; species Bombina bombina. The sequence goes on along the minus strand of NC_069502.1, from coordinate 612,735,758 downwards.
GAGAGATGGGAATCATGGTCCACCCCCATGGAAACTTTTCCTACAACCTCATGTGGAGACTTTATGCGCCCTCCTCAATCTCAGTTTCCCCCGCAGATTTGGTTCCGACCGCTCCTTGGCCCCTTCCCAGTCCCCAGCTGCTAGTGCAGAAACTCCCAACCCGGAGGCCAGTGCAGCTCCAATCGGTGACCTGGGAGAAGGCAGTACAGAGGCTGAACCAGGTAAAGACTTCATATAATATTTTAATATTTGAGTATATATTTAAGCAATGTGTATATAGTCATATATTCAACCTATATAGATCTCACAACAGACGTTACCTATGATGGTAGACATCTAAATTTAGATTTTTCACACATCAAATAGGAATAATGCTTTTTCTTGCGCTCTCACCAATATGCGTCACAGAGCTAAAGTGGAATTGCGCATCCATGAAATCCCTATCCTCCGCCATTTCATACATTGAATATCGATTCATACAAAAGTTTGAAATATTAATTAGACATGTGCATGGCGAAAAAATTTGGTTCGGTTCGGATCGATTCGGATTTTTTCGAATTTCGGTTCGGAGCGATTCGAATTCGGAAAAATTTGAATCAATTCGGTTTGGATTTGTTTCGGATTCGGTTGGATTCGGTTGGATTCGGTTTGATTCGGTTCGGAAATTCGGAATTTTGGTAAGTGTTAGGGGGGATTTAGACTAGTATTATCATATTATGTACTAAATTCGGCTGAATTAGGTTCGATTCGGTTCGGAATTTCACTAAGTGTTAGGTGGGATTAGACTTATACTGTACAATACTAGTGTAATCCATGGCCATCCGAATTTACTGAATAAATCCGAAGTAATTCAGATTTATTCGGTAAATTCGGCAGTATTTTAATTCGGAAATTCGGTTCGGTCCGAATCGCCGAATTTTCGGAATTTCCGAATCGATCCGAAACGAATCGCACATATCTAATATTAATTTGTATCATTCAATCTTTACAATGATCCTATTGGAATATAATGATACACACAATTGTAAATATATTCTAAAGCTTTACAAATTATACTCATCACACTACTAGATCCAAATCAATTCATAATCACGGATGCCCAATTATGCTTTTAATTATTGCGCAATGATCATGGAAGATATAATTGTGCAGAGACGTGAACATGGGTTTGCTGTAACAGTGGCATTACTTTAGAAATGTTGGTCAAATGTATACATTAATTAGTATAAATGTGAAGAATATAGTATCCTGATTTTCTATCTTCTAAATTACAAAAGCAGTACTAGCAATATAAAATTAAAAATTGACCGATCAATGTATAACAATTGATGACAATGCAAGAAGAAATAAAATGCTTAAAGGGACAGTCAACAACATAAAAGCTTGAAAATAAATATACATGATCTCTTTATTTATAAATACATTTTTGAAAACAATGAACTCACGTGAAGAATTAAAATGTTTAACTTTGTTAATTTGAAAAACAATGTATGATTGTTTGTGTCAAAGTTTTGATTTGTATTAATGATATCCAATCCTGATTGAATATTTTACAGAGATGGATGTTGGTGCTGGACCCTCTAGCCCGGGTTTGTCCCATTCTGGTATGTCTCATTATACTTTACTTTTGGCTTACAAATTTGGACATAACTTGCCTAATCCATTCACATTGATCTATATTAACATGCATCCGCTAATTAGATTTCAAGTGTATTTAAAAAGGAGAATCACGATTCAGAGATCGAATTCCATTGTAATCAAAATCTCAATTTATTAGTATTCAAATATATTCCTCTGAATCTTGCTATCTTTATTTGAATGTAATAATAGGGTCTTGCCCATTTTGGATTCTGCACCTGGGTAGTGCTTGAAAGTTGGTGGCTACATTTAGACAACACTAACACATTTTTACACATGTGCAGAATATATAAATATAAATCTCATATGCTTTGATATTTTCTTCTTATCATTAAGAGAGGAGAATTAAATATTCATGATGATAGGATGAAATTATATATTTGATGGAAATTGCATGCACTATCCAATTCATTACATCAACATATGGAATAGACAGTTCCTTTAGAGTTACATTCTCAAATATTGATATTGATTTTATCTAAAGATAAAAAATATCTTTATTAATCATTACACTGTTTTGATGAAACAATAGTGTGATTTAAATCACATCTTTCACTCTCAGACTACCTTTATATATAAGCATATTCTAACAGCACCATGATTACATAGTTTAAAATATATCTTATGTCTTGCATTGTGATCAATATGTGTTGTGTCATGAACCAGATTACTGTATATTGCACAAATTTATATATGTGCCACATGTATTATGCTCTAGTTGTCACCACTTGTTATTCAAAGTGTTGTCTGTCTGGATTATTTTAAAAACAGAGACCAATAGTTATTTTTAGATATGCCATAGATTAATATGATACGAATTGGCTGTCTAATATTTTAAGAAATTGGACATATGTGAAAGACATCATTTTCTTTCTACTCACCATGATGAACTAATGAATTTATTTTTCATATTAGTAGACTAGTCTTCACATTTCAAAATATATTTTTTTTAAATAGTTTAGAATAATGTTATTTTAGAATACCAAATATGCATATTTAAAGCTGATGTACAAATTGTGTTAAATAATATTTATTTATATAATTAATAGATCTAGTTATTGTGTCAGACTCGGAGGGATCCAGCACTAATGAATAGCAGCCTTTGCAGGATTCTGGTAAGTCCATTGACTCATTCATACATCATTAAAGGTGTCTTTTTCAGAAATATTCTGATCATGATTATGATGAAGCATTCAATTTGAATAAAACTTATAATGTACTCCTCTAATTATATATATACAGTATATATAAATATATATATATATATATATATATATATATTATTAGCTTAATATTAAGTTCTCACCGCTTCTTAGTCTACACCTTTGTGCTTCAGAACATGGCTAGCACATGTTGTTGATATTTTGTATAAATGTAGACAACAATCATCACACATGATAACTTTTAAATGTTCTGTGTACTATGCTTTATTCAGGATTTTCAAAATACAGACAATCACATTTAATTATTAATCATTGATAATTATATATTTTATTTCAATTGCATGCTCCATCAAAATTATGAAATTCCTAACTTTGGTTCAGTATCTTTTTAATGCAACATTGATGTGTTTCCTTGAGCACCAGTAACACGTTATAATATTTTATTTAAACGTGTACACAACATATTATGTTTTACAGATATTGATGTTACATGTGAGATCATCTTATGATTGTACAGACATTTATTGCTATTCATCTGAGTGCCTAGATGGAGACCATCTCATTATGTCTTCATGGTGCTGATCTTCTCAGCCACTTCTAAGTATACATAAAACATAATCCTGTTGAAATTCATTGATTTAATTTAATGATGTATAATATGTAAAGGGATTTGAAAATGATTTATGTGTAGACTGTCCATTTCACTCAAATTAACATTAATATTCCTCTAACCTAAAAAATGCAATTCTCAATGTGTCTATTAATATTAGGCTGGCATACATTTAATCCTAATGTAAAAAAAGATATTCACAAAACATATTCTTTAAAAGTAATGTCAGATAGATACCATTATATTCTTACGCCTAGATTTAGAGTTCTGTGGCCAAAGGGGTGCGTTAGCTACGCATGCTTTTTTCCCCCCCGCACCTTTTAAATACCTCTGGTATTTAGAGTTCACAGAAGGGCTGGGTTTTCAGTGCTTTAGGCTCCAAAAAGGGAGCGTAGAGCATAAGTTAACGCCACTGCAACTATAGATACCAGCGGTGCTTACGGACGCGGCCAGCTTCAAAAACGTGCTCGTGCACGATTCCCCCATAGAAAACAATGGGGCCATTTGAGCTGAAAAAAAACCTAACACCTGCAAAAAAGCAGCGTTCAGCTCTTAACGCAGCCCCATTGTTTTCTATGGGGAAACACTTCCTACGTCTGCACCTAACACTCTAAAATGTACCCCGAGTCTAAACACCCCTAACCTTACACTTATTAACCCCTATTCTGCTGCCCCCGCTATCGCTGACACCTGCATATTTTTTTTAACCCCTAATCTGCCGCTCCGTAAACTGCCGTTACCTACATTATCCCTGTGTACCCCTAATCTGCTGCCCCTAACACCGCCGACCCCTATATTATATTTATTAACCCCTAATCTGCCCCCCACAACGTTGCCTCCACCTGCCTACACTTATTAACCCCTAATCTGCCGAGCGGACCGCACCGCTACTATAATAAAGTTATTAACCCCTAATCCGCCTCACTCCTGCCTCAAAACCCCTATAATAAATAGTATTAACCCCTAATCTGCCCTCCCTAACATCGCCGACACCTAACTTCAATTATTAACCCCTAATCTGCTGACCGAATCTCGCCGCTACTGTAATAAATGGATTAACCCCTAAAGCTAAGTCTAACCCTAACCCTAACACCCCGCTAACTTAAATATAATTTTATTCTAACGAAATAAATTAACTCTTATTAAATAAATTAATCCTATTTAAAACTAAATACTTACCTGTAAAATAAACACTAATATAGCTACAATATAAATTATAATTATATTGTAGCTATTTCAGGATTAATATTTATTTTACAGGCAACTTTGTAATTATTTTAACCAGGTACAATAGCTATTAAATAGTTAATAACTATTTAATAGCTAAAATAGTTAAAATAATTACAAAATTACCTGTAAAATAAATCCTAACCTAAATTACAATTAAATCTAACACTACACTATCAATAAATAAATTAAATAAAATACCTACAATTACCTACAATTAAACCTAACACTACACTATCAATAAATTAATTAAATAAACTACCTACAATTAACTACAATGAAATAAACTAAATAAGCTCGGAACAGCCAATAGAATGCGAGCTCAATCTGATTGGCTGATTGGATCAGCCAATCAGATTGAACTTGAATCTGATTGGCTGATTCCATCAGCCAATCAGAATTTTCCTACCTTAATTCCAATTGGCTGATAGAATCCTATCAGCCAATCGGAATTCGAGGGATGCCATCTTGGATGACGTCATTTAAAGGAACCGTCATTCGTCGTTAGTCCGTCGGTGAAGAAGGATGGCTCCGCGTCGGCTGGAAGATGATGGCTCCGGAAGAAAGAAGATTGAAGATGCTGCTTCATAGAAGACTTCATCCCGATGATGGACTTCTTCAGCCGCCGCTTGGATCCAGACTTCCGCCCGATGATGGATTTCTTCAGCCGCCGCTTGGATCCAGACTTCAGCCAGAGGATGGACGTCACTCTTCAGCCCCCCGCTTGGGCTTGGATCAACACTTCCGAGGCTTGGATCAACACTTCCGAGGACGGATCGGTGAACCTGGCATGGTGAAGATAAGGTAGGAAGATCTTCAGGAGCTTAGTGTTAGGTTTATTTAAGGGGGGTTTGGGTTAGATTAGGGGTATGTGCGTTGTAATGTTGGGGGGGGTATTGTATGTGGTTTTTTTACAGGCAAAAGAGCTGAATTCTTTGGGGCATGCCCCGCAAAGGGCCCTGTTCAGGGCTGGTAAGGTAAAAGAGCTTTGAACTTTTTTAATTTAGAATAGGGTAGGGCATTTTTTTATTTTGGGGGTCTTTGTTATTTTATTAGGGGGCTTAGAGTAGGTGTAATTAGTTTAAAATTGTTGTAATATTTTTCTAATGTTTGTAAATATTTTTTTATTTTTTGTAACGTAGTTCTTTTTTATTTTTTGTACTTTAGTTAGTTTATTTAATTGTAGTTATTTGTAGGTATTTTATTTAATTAATTTATTGATAGTGTAGTGTTAGGTTTAATTGTAGATAATTGTAGGTAGTTTATTTAATTTATTTATTGATAGTGTAGTGTTAGGTTTAATTGTAACTTAGGTTAGGATTTATTTTACAGGTAATTTTGTAATTATTTTAACTAGGTAACTATTAAATAGTTCTTAACTATTTAATAGCTATTGTACCTGGTTAAAATAAATACAAAGTTGCCTGTAAAATAAATATTAATCCTAAAATAGCTACAATATAATTATAATTTATATTGTAGCTATATTAGGGTTTATTTTACAGGTAAGTATTTAGCTTTAAATAGGAATAATTTATTTAATAAGAGTTAATTTATTTCGTTAGAATAAAATTATATTTAATTTAGGGGGGTGTTAGGGTTAGGGTTAGACTTAGCTTTAGGGGTTAAAAAATTTATTAGAGTAGCGGTGAGCTCCGATCAGCAGATTAGGGGTTAATACTTGAAGTTAGGTGTCGGCGATGTTAGGGAGGGCAGATTAGGGGTTAATACTATTTATTATAGGGTTATTGAGGCGGGAGTGAGGCGGATTAGGGGTTAATACATTTATTATAGTAGCGGTGCGGTCCGCTCGGCAGATTAGGGGTTAATAAGTGTAGGCAGGTGGAGGCGACGTTGTGGGGGGCAGATTAGGGGTTAATAAATATAATATAGGGGTCGGCGGTGTTAGGGGCAGCAGATTAGGGGTTCATAGGGATAATGTAGGTGGCAGCGGCGTGCGGTCGGCAGATTAGGGGTTAAAAAATTTTAATAGAGTAGCGGCGATGTGGGGGGACCTCGGTTTAGGGGTACATAGGTAGTTTATGGGTGTTAGTGTACTTTAGAGTACAGTAGTTAAGAGCTTTATGAACCGGCGTTAGCCCAGAAAGCTCTTAACTACTGACTTTTTTCTGCGGCTGGAGTTTTGTCGTTAGAATTCTAACGCTCACTTCAGCCACGACTCTAAATACCGGCGTTAGAAAGATCCCATTGAAAAGATAGGATGCGCAATTGACGTAAGGGGATCTGCGGTATGGAAAAGTCGCTGCTGCAAAGTGAGCGTTAGACCCTTTAATGACTGACTCTAAATACCAGCGGTAGCCCAAAACCAGCATTAGGAGCCTCTAACGCTGGTTTTGACGGCTACCGCCCAACTCTAAATCTAGCCGTTAATATTTAATATGAACGGTAGTATCTATTGTGTATATATTCTGAATAGTAATTGATTGAACATCAAGCTTAAAATAATTCTATTTAAGGTTACAAAGGCAATCATCTTAATCTATTTGGTAATCAGTGATTACCTTGTTTCAAAGGTTATGTGGAGTGGCCATTTCGATTTGATCATATTACACACTCCTATATTATGCAATTGTTGGAGTCTCCAAAGTCAATCCACGAAATGTGTATAAAAGAACTCTATGGCATTTCAATCTCAAATGCATACATGCGTACTGATATATTATCAAAGAGAGAAATATATTAAAAAATCATAAAGATTAGCACATAATGTTGACTTTGAAAAACATGATTTTTAATGTATTGATCAAATGTTCCATGAAAAATACCAGTGAACAATCAGAGTTTCAAGGATCAATTAAATATTATTATAAATTGTACTTGATTCAAATCAATCAATACTTTTAAACATAGTCATTATTGTGACTTTGTATAAATATTTTATGAGAAAAAGAATACAGATTTTAAATGATGGTGAATATTAATTTCTCTCAAGATAATAATATATTTTCATATAATATATGTAGTTATACAATTGTATTATATATTTCAGATGAAATTTACACTTCTGGGCATCAGCCTCCCGGCCCTTCCCATCCTGACTCCTCTCCAACCCGTCCTGTCCTGACCCCTCTCCCGGCCCTTCCCGCCCTGACCCCTCTCCCGGCCCTTCCTGTCCTGACCCCTCTCTCGCCCCTTCCTGTCCTGACCCCTCTCCCGCCCCTTCCTGTCCTGACCCCTCTCTCTTCCCTGCCCTCCCTTGCAGCTCTCCCCATTTTGCCCGTCCTGCTTCTACCCCACCTGCACAGCCAACAACTCACCAGGCCCCTGACTCCCCAGCTGTGCAGGCTCCACCGGAGCAGGAACCCAATCCCCCACCTCGCCCCACCCCTCACCCTCACCCCGTCCCTCCCTCCCTACCAACACCTTTACCCTAATCCCCACCTTCATTGTCCTGGGTGTAGTATTTTCCTTCCCAGCCACTGATGTAAGTATCATTACAAATCAACATTAGAACATACATTCTTAAAGGGACATTATACTGATCTAATTATACACAAATTGATTTTGAATAGGAAATTTTATTTATTAAACTTTTCTTTAATTTATTAATGTAAATGTTTCCGATTTACATTTTATGAAATCAACATCCTCATTTTCTAATATCTAAATGATATTGCCTAGATGTTGGATATATATTATGTATATATGCCAATATTTTGTATTTGTTATCACCGCCCTTTTCACAGTGTGTCATAAACCAGAGGAAGATTTTTTTTACGATTGATAGGGTTTAGAGTTTTCTTAATATCTTAATGATTTATCTATGAAGAACATATTTAATGTGTAATTCTTCTTCTCTATAGCATATTTTATTATAATAAGGATTTCTATTTTAATTAGTACAATGTCTCTTTGCTATATTTTTATTATGTTCTGTAATTAATATTAATTCTTAATGTTTTTTTTTTTTTTTTTGAGGCTCTAGCACGTATTGAGCAAACCATGTTGAGTTCCAATCAGTTGCTGGGAAGGATGCATGACACCATGCTTATCCAGCTGCGGCTTCATCGCATCACTCTAGCCCGAATAATGCGGTTAGAGGCAATGCATGAAGCTGCAGCTGGAGGGGCTCAGGATGATGAAGGTGATGCTGCCAATTTGGAAGTTGACAACTAAAGCACAGAATTGTGTCACTGTCACCACAGGGGGTGGTGATCTGGGTAGGATTTATATTTGTAAGGATGTATATGTATAAGTTAATTAAAATTAGATTTTAACCTGATATAGATCACAGAACAAAAGCTCTCTTGAAGTGTTATACCTTATAGTTGGGAAACAAATGTCTGTTTTGAACTCTGAGATGTGTTTTTGGTCACCTCAGGCATCCTAAAATGTATGCTAATCAGTATGGGGGTTTTGTGTCAATTTCTGACATCAGAACTGCAATACAAATGAATGTATCTAGCAATGGTCAAAGCATATCCAAGTTTAATATTTCATATATAAATTAATTCTTCTATCTTATTATGTATATATATATATATATATATATATATATATATATATATATATATATATATATATATATATATACTGTATATATATATATATATATATATATATATAGATAGATATATATAGATATGAAAAAATAGAACATATTCTTTTATTTTAAGAACATTGGAATGTGAAATATTAATATTTCTTGTCATGTTAGCGCACTTGAGAAATCACGATCAGGTATCCACAACTTGTTGGGTTTTTCCAACTTTTCGCGCTCCATTGAAGTCTATGGGGGAATACGTTAACACAGTCACGATATTACAAGTTCTGCATTTTGCAGGTGTCGGGTAAGCGCTTTAGTGCGAAAACTTTTACATTCAACTTCTAATACACGCCCAAAAAACTTACTTCTGGCGGAGTTAACAGGTGAGCGGGAGCGCAAAATACCACAAGCCCAATATATCACAAATAGATATTCTTCAAGTTCCGACTGCTGGATTTTTCATGCAATTTACTATGTGATCATTTGTAAAAATACATTTAATAGAAGATAAGAACACTTTTCATGTTATTGAATGCAAATATACTTAAAGAGACAGTCAACACCAGAATTTTTGTTGTTTAAAAAGATAGATAATCCCTTTATTACCCATTCCCCAGTTTTGCATAACCAACACAGTGATAATAATACACGTTTTACCTCTGTAATTACCTTGTATCTGCAGACTGCCCCCTTATTTCAGTTCTTTTGACAGACTCAATGTTATCTATGTGAAAGACACGATCTAATGCCCTCTAGTGGTGAAAAACTGTCAAAATGCTTTCAGATTAGAGGCGGCCTTCAAGGGCTAAGAAATTAGCATATGAACCTCCTAGGTTTAGCTTTTAACTAAGAATACCAAGAGAACAAAGCAAAATTGGTGATAAAAGTAAATTGGAAAGTTGTTTAAAATTACATGACCTATTTGAATCATGAAAGGTTTTTTAGGACTTGACTGTCCCTTTAACAGAAATTTGAGATTTTAACATAAGAAAAAAAAAACCTTTATACTTTGGTGTTCATATACTCATATCCTGACTGTATTGATGTTTTCCTTAAGTTAAATTGTACAGCACCATTTATTATGGTAGTTCAGGAAGCAAGGATGAATTATCAAAACATAAAACTCATTAAAGAAATTACATTTATTCTATCTTTTGCATATGTATTTATAGCACCTTAATCCACTCTATTTATCAGTTTCAAGCACTGAAATGTTATTTTGTTCTAATAACATACAGACTTCTGCTGATATGTTAATCTTTGGGAAGACTGCATAAAAATGTTGCAATTATGAGGTGTTTACTATCCCTATAACAGATCTTCTTATAATATTAAAGGGACACTCAAGTCAAAATAAACCTTTATGATTCAGAAAGAGCATGCAGTATTAAGACACTTTGGAATTTACTTGAATTATCAATTTTTGCAGTCTTTTTATATTCACACTTTCTGGGGAACAAGATCCTACTGAGCATGTGCACAAGCTCACAGGGTATACGTATACTAGTCTGTGATTGGCTGATGTCTGTCACATGATACAGGGGGCTGCAAAATGGGAGAGAAAATACATTTGCAAGAAAAAAAAATCTACTGCTTATTTGAAATTCAGAGTAGGTGTTATTGCCTTGTCTTTTTATTATGCATTGAGTGGTCCTTTAAGTAGCTAACATTTTATTGTGGTCTGTAGTCATCCTGAAGTCATGTAAATAGAGTTTAATATACTGATTGTGATGACTTGAGTTTGCCTTAACAGACCACAATCATATTTAAAAAGATAACCGGCAAGACAGATCTTTAACAGATGGCATATTTCTACCAACATCCAAAGGTATATTATTTGCACAGAAGGGGATACATTATTATATGTATTTTAAGTTAATTACATCAGCTTTGGATAAATCAAATTTATACAGATCCAATCTAAACAAAGCAGCATGTTATTTAAAGCAGTGTTTCTCAACTCCAGTCCTCAGGACCCTTAAGGCCACATATTCATTATATCTTAACTAGAGCACAGGTGAAATAATCATCTCAAGGGTGAGAGCAGGTTAGTAACCATAGTTACTGATCAGCTGATTATTTCACCTGTGCTCTAGTTAAGATATAATGAATATCTGGCCTGTTAAGGGTCCTGAGGACTGGAGCTGAGAAACACTGATTTGAAGGGGCATTTTACTCATATGCTAAATCACTTGAAAGTGATAACTCCTGGGAACTAATACCCAAGCTGTGGAGTCCACAAGTAATTATATGAACAATTTTTTAAATTATATTTTTATTGAGATTCAGAGAAAGTAGACATAATAAATACATCTGAACAAATTACATATGGATATTGCGACACTTCAAACGACCAAGAAAACAAATTGTGGTGAACATAGAATGAAACATTCTGTAATTGCACATAGTGAACCTCAAAGTTTTCAGATTTTTTGCAAAATATCTTACATGCTCATTCTTTACCATAAAGTATGATAACCATCAATTGCATATATATGGAATGAGTGGATATAGAAAAATGTAAAATTTTAAAGGGGAAGGGGACTATTAGAAGGGAGAAGCCTTATGCAATGTCTAATTGGGGATAGCCAATGGTGTATACATAAATATAGGGATATACTATATATCACTTATTGACGGCAAGTAGTTAACATAGCTGGAAGCAAATGTGTCTGTTAGAAGGGCTATGTTAAAGTGGCTGGATAGAGCACAAAAAAGCACAAATATTGCTATATTGTAATGTGGATACTCAGCCTCTAGAGTAGAATATCATTAGGAGTCATTATACTATATGCCCGTCTTAACATACCGTATCACCAAAGGAGACCAATATAAATATTTGCTTCTTATTAATGACACCTATATTTTATTAATGTGGGAAAATGAACCATAGGATATATTTTCCTTTGTTTATTGGATAAACATTGACATGCGGGGGGGGGGGGGGATATTAATGATAGGAAGTTGATCTTTCTATATATGTAAATATCAGACATCTGAAGTAACTTATATTAGGGGATGTGAGTTGTCTAGCCTATAAAAGAAGCCCTATCAGGTCCAATGTGACCATATATATAACAATGTACACAATGTGCTAGCTTAGTAAATACAGAAATTAAGTAATCTTTCCATTCTGAACTATCAATTAACACATTAAGACAATTAACCCTTACATACAACGGTATGCACAACATATTATTTACTAACCAGTAACCACTATTTAACTGTTCTAAGCTATTTAATGAGGAAGGTTAAGTGTTTCTAATACAAAAAATGAGAATCCTATATATCTGTAGTACTCTTATTGTACTGTTTACTACTGAACTATATTGGGCGACTATCTATAGCTCAATTTAAAGGTTCTATAAATGGATCGTAACCACAGTGCAAGGTATATGCGTGAAAATTAGCCTCCAAGATATATGTACAAACACTATAGATAACTATAAGTATACATAGCATTCCTGGTTAGAAGAGCTGTAAAAGTTGTACATGTAAAAATAGCTTGATCAACTCTGCCCTATTAAACATTAGGACATTTCCACAAAAGACTAGGCTAAATCTGTATATTATAACAGAGCTATTAAAATATTCAAAACTATAGAGAGCATATAGTATACTAGGACTCGCAATGCAAACAGGAAGGTATATGGAACATATGTTATAGCTAGGTGACCAACTATCACGAATCTATGACGAAAAACAGTATATAAATCACTAGGTATAATTTGGAACCAAACTCTTTGTCCTCACAGTACTGGAAGCTATCCATCAAGAAACATGAAGCCATCCTATGTATTATAACTCTGCCATAGCAGTATGGGCCCTATACCCCAGGACAGAGGACATAAGGTTCACCTCTCTGGCTTATCATAGGCTGTCTAATATAGTGGATATAAGGATATGGCTAGTACGTGGAAAGTAAGGACTTGGAGGTCATATAAATAGAATATATTGCTGCATCATATGGAGGGCTGCTATAAGAGTATATACTAAACTAGATAGGAACCTTAGTAATATACTGATTTAGAAAAAAAATATGCATAGGTACAAACAAAATTAGAGCTAAACTACAACAATTATTATACAGACTTATTCAAGTCCAATGAATTTCAGATTAAACAATGGGCTAATTCCAGACTAACCCGATTTCAAACTTTCTCAGCCGGGGTCAGTAAAAGTTACAGGAAATAAACAAATTTGAAAGATTCATAATATAGTAGCATATATCGTTAGACTAGCAGTGTTGAAGAATTTACTGCAATCAGCAGTATCACACACATTTTGGAGCATTGCTGTCTAACCTGGTGTTTTAGTCTTTAGTAAGGAAAGGATTTAAAGTATTTTAGCCAATCCCAGACCAGTAAAGTTCAGCTATTGCATTTGTCTGCTGTAGTCCGTAGTTTTGAAGGGCTAGTTTAGGGGAATCTCTTAGCCTTAACATTGTGGATCGCGGCCAGAGCCAGAAATCTTCCACCTCTCTCAGCTGCTGTCTGAAAAGTAGAAGAGCTCCACTCCCTGGCCTAACCAGGTCGATCGGCACCACTATTAGTAGCCTTGTATGCCACTCCACTTCAACTTGTGTATCAGGTAATTCAAGCAAACCGGGATAGCCCCATTCTTGTACTGAAGAGCTTTTCATCTGGCAATCTATGCCCCTTTCCGTGTGGCTGACTACAACTCCCAAAGAGATAACAGGTATCAGGGGAGAAGGAACGACCAGACCACATGGTGTAAGTGAAAGGCCCATGTGGAGGCTAGTATCAGTCAGTAATGTAGTGCCATCTGGCTGAGTTTCCTGTCACGTTAGCGGTGCTTCACCTCCCTGCCCTTTCGTATAGTTGGTCTCTACCTTTATGTCCGCGGGTTGTGCATAATGTGACAGCCTTAGAAGCTGATCTTGCATAGCCTCCTCAAAGTCCTGTAGTAGGGACTTTATTGCAGCGTGGTAGTTCGCCATTTTGCTGGTCTCCATATCCTTCTTGGAGAACCTCAACTGATCTTGCTATCTCAGGGCACTATCTTTGATCCCTGTAGCATTTATAAAGATGCATTGGGGTTCTTGGGTATTCTAATACAAATTTGGAGCTTGTATTCAGCAATTATCCCCAAATACAACTTTAGCCGGGAGCTCTCCAGTTTTACATCCGATCACTTCAGCGGTTAACTCCGCCCCTGAACATTTTTTTTTTTAATTTAATGCAGGCATCTAATTACTAGACATTGCTGCCTGAAGGAATTTCCTACCAAACAAATCGAAGTGCTAGAATTTAGAGAAAGTATTTTGCAGCCTTGCAAATTTATTTAGTATAATCCTCATTCTTGAAATTCCAAGGGGAAACTGATCTAGAAAAAAGGCAATACTCCGCCTCCAAGTAAACTTTGGTAATCAGGAGATTTAGCCAAAAATCTAAAGAACCTGAGGCCCTCTGACCTTTAAACTATCCTTTAACTTTTTTGTCCCTTGATCTGGGTAAACACCCTTTCTGTAATTTAAAGTAAAATTTCAATGCTTTTACAATATCTAAATTAAGTAAGAGACCAACAAATTAATTCATTGGATTAGGACAAGGAGATGAGCTATAATCTCCTAATTGATAACAAAAAAAACAATCAGTTACTAACAAGTCAGTGCACAAAAAAATGTAAAATACACACAGAGACTCCCCTTCACATTGCCAAACAGTTCAATTCCTTTTACTGTGTATATAACAGAGGGTATAAGGTTGCATTGAGATGAAACTTCCAGGTGGATTAGCTAAATAGTAAATAGCAGCAATTACATCATAATACAGTATCCATAATTACTAGACTAAGTATGAAAAGCCTAAGTAATGAGGATGGAATTAGTATGTTACATGTGTATGTCCCTGGCTATGATGTACCTCAAAATAGGTATACCTACTAATAGCCTGTGGGCTATGTGAGTGCAAGAAATGGCTGCACTTACATTAGATGCAGCCACTTTACCGTGCATACTGGCTGCAGAAAACACTGGTTCCGGTAAAGAGCCCATCCAGTGTTGTGTACGTCACAGCAGAGGATCTATTTGTGAAATATACTGATGACCAAACAGGAGGAAGCTAAGGGACCTTCCCCCATGATACCTGTGGCAGTCATGTGACTAACTCCTTCACTAGGAGTAATTGTGTCATTACACCATAGTCCAATCTCCCCTCTGTTTCTTAGTAGCAACTGTTTTAGGGGAAAAAAATGCCTCAATTTGGTCTGAGGACCCTCTCAACGAAGAATTTGGAGCACCTCAATTCTTCACCTTCCTGTGAAGGAAAAAAAAAAGACTAGAATACCAGAGGTCTTAGGGTTTAAGTGCTCTAAGAGTTTGGGGAATACTTGCCTCCTCCAAGTGACCAGGAGTTGAATCCCAGGAGTAATCACTTGTGGACTCTCACCCCCTTATGGAAGAAAATGCTGTATCAGCCCCTAACCAGTGAAAAAACTACTCATTTGAAGGGGGTTCCACAAATCATATAAATGGTTTTATCGCCTTAAATATGTTATGGCAGCAACAGCTAGACTAATTTTGTTGTGCTGTTTGTGTCATGGCCAATACATCATTATTTGTCTAAGTATATAAAGCAAAATTACTGCCACAAAGCTCTACCAATCTACAAATACATACATCTGATCCAAAGGAAGTGGAAATAAATGAGCCAACTGCTTATCAGAACAATTTGCCTTTTGCACATAAGTAGAGGTAAAGCAGATTTATGAGATAGCGATGTGAAGGACCATCTTATGGAATTATTTTGCACAACCCCATTTTAAAAGATTACTCTGCATGCTTGTGGCTTGAATATGTTAATAGCATTACTCTATACCACTGGTTTTCAAACCTGTCCTCAGACCTCCCCAACAGGCCAGGTTTTCAGGATTACCTTGGATGAGAGCAGGTAAAATAACCGTGTTCACTAATCAGCTGATTATTTCACCTGTGCTGTAGTTCTGATAGCCTCAAAATGTGGCCTGTTAGGGATGTCTGAGGACAGGTTTTAAAACAAGTACTCTATACTAATAAAGAGTAGTAAGCAGGGCATAGGCTCTATTATGCCTTTGTATGTTCCTCTCTGACTCCCATCCTCTCAGGTAGGAACATGTCTTTTACACACCCTAAGTTTTACCCAACATGTCATCTACACTCTCCTCCATGTTTTAATAGTAATTTCATACATCAATAATGTGCAAATACATATTCAACCCTTGAGTCCTTAAAGGGGCATGAAACTCAAAAAATTGTTTTCATGATTTAGATAGAGATTGTAAGTTCCCATGGGAATAGGGCCCTCAATTCCCCCTGTATTTGTCTGTAAAAATGTGTTTTTTATTGTATTGTTTCTCCGTTGTACTTTTATTCTTGTACCCATGGGCAGCGCTGCGGAATCTGTTGGCGCTTTATAAATAAAGAATAATAATAATAAATAAAACATAGAGTATACAACAACTTTAAGATTTTCTTCTATTACCAAATTTGCTTCATTCTCTTGGTACCCTTTATTGAAGGAGCCGCAATGTACAACTGGAAGCTGGCTGAACACATCAGTAAGTCAATGGCAAGAGGCATATGTGTGCAGCCACCAATCAGCAGCTAGCTCCCAGCTCCTGATCCTCTATCTGCTCTATCTGAGTCATGAAATAAATGTTTTGTCTTTTATGTCCCTTTTAAATAGCTACACTTTACTTTTAACTCTAATAGTACACATATGGTAAGTGTGTGTGTGCGTCAGGTGGGGGTAAGAGTGGATAAAAATGACACTAAACACTGATTATATATTAGCTCATTATAACTATGCCTAACTGACTTCTAGAACATGGTGGCGTCCATTAATTTATAGAAACTAAAACTTTACACTTATCTCTTAAATATTTAAAGAACTAAAAAAAAAAAAAAAAAAAAAAAAATAATTGCATAATATTCTCAAGCTAATCTTTGTTTTGAATACATCATTATAGTTATCATTTGTTTAGTGTTTAATGTCCCTTTAACATATATTCCTTTTCTGAATAAAAATACTTTTTGGCTCCATATACAAAGCAGCGAAACTCCTTGTGGGGCAGGTTCGCATATGTGTGCCTGCTTCCAGCAATGTAAGAAGCAGCGGTCATTACACGATTGGTCACGCAAGAGAATGGGCGGGCTTCACACGCTCACTTGAGCATGTAATGATACATACAATCAGCGGATCCTGTTCGACAGCTGCCCGTATGTAGCGAAGGTGAGCGGACAACTTCCCGAGTAGAGAAGCTTGTCCGCTCACCTTTTAGTACATGGAGGCCCTAGTGTTTTCCTTCCAGAAGGCTTGTCATTATCTCTCTGGAAGAATCCTTACTAGCCAGTGAATGATCTAAGGACTGAGCTCTGCACAAACATTAACTAGTTTTAAAAATAATTTAAATACCTTTGAAACATTTTCAAGTCAAAAGTTCTCACTAACATTTTTTTTTTACCACATTTAATGTACATTTAAAACTTAGAACAGTTAGAAGCTAGATATGAAAACATTACTTCAGTACATCAAACAGCAAAACATTTTACTGTACAATTCTTCTCAATATTTCTACACCTTTTCTAAAGAACACTTTGTTTTACTCATTGTTTCTCTTTCTGCAGTCAGATAAACACATGTTTTGATGGAACTCTTTTCTGAAAAAGAAAAATATTAAGAAATGAACTTTAAATAGGACTCCAGGGAAAGATTGTATATATGTTGCCTAGTAACATTCATATCTATGACAGCCAGTTTATATCTTCATAAAGATGTGCTCATAGTAATATTTTCTAATTGGAATTCAGGATTACAATAAATGTTTACAGGAATACAAGAACTATTGTAGAAAAAAAAAGATTTAAATAAATGTAGCATAAGAATATTACATTTGAAATTGAATTGTAAAGTCAATTATACATTTAAAAAAAAAAAATGTTAATGGTCAAAAATGAAAACATATCACACAAAAAATAAACTAAAAACACATTTTGACTAACGGTGGAATTTAGATCAATCATACATTCATATGCTGCTTAAAGGGCCATAATACCCAAATGTTTAAACACTTGAAAGTGATGCAGTATAGCTGTAAAAAGCTGACTAGAAAATATCTCCTGAACATCTCTATGTAAAAAAAAAAAGATATTTTACCTCAAAAGTTTCTCAGTAGCCACCTCCCATTGTAAAGGATTTGTAAGCAGCATTTTAGTATGTCTGTCCTGGGACAGCTTAGGGGATGAGCCTCCTGAACTCTCATATTATTTCCTATTCAGTTTACTATGAAATCTCATGAGAGTTAAGTCAAATCTCATGAGATCACAGTAAAAGAGTTCATGACCTCAGCACTACTGATGCTGATTGGCTGCTGTTCATTTCTTCTTTTTTTTTTTTTTTTTACCTGCAGCTGGGAGCAGCTGAGTATAACTTTTTACACAGAACTTACTCTGCTGTGTTGAGGAGATTGTGAGGTAAAATATCTTCCTTTTTTACATAGAGATGCTCAGGTGATATTTTCCTGTCAGCTTTTTACAGTTATACTGCATCAGTTTCAAGTGATTTAGCATATGAGTATTATGTCCCTTTAAAGGGACATTCAAGTCAAAATTCAATTTTCATTATTCAGATAAAGCACACAATTTTAAACAACTTTCCAAATAACTTCCATTATCTAAATGTGCACAATATTTTTATATACACACTTTCTGAGGCACCAGATCCTACAGAGCATGTGAAAGATTCACATAATATACGTGTATGCATTTTGTGATTGGCTTATGGCTATTTATCAGAAATAAATCTACTATGCGTTAACATTTAAAGTGCTCTTGCACTGTCTTTTTATTATGTATTTACTGATTATGACATCCTACTGTGTTTAGTGGTCTTTTAAAGTGGCACCATTTAGAGGTGCTTTGTTATAGAGTTTATTCCTGAGTGGCCAATATTGCATCTCTGCTAACATTAATGGCTCATTCTCTGCAATTCATGTAAAATAACATATAGTGGTTGTGTACATTGGTTGCCAAAGCAGAAGTAGTGACTTTCATGAATAAAAAAAATGAATTATTCAAATGTATTTTTAATTTCACATTACTAATAAAACACAATGACCCACATTACTATACTTGTATTTGTTAATTGCAGGGTATTGTGAAAATTATGAGATCTTGGCAATTAGATTTAATTGTATATTCCATATAGAGTGCTTTTATTTGGCTTGAAATCAATGTATTCTATGGCAATGTCCTTTGAACTCTCTTTGTGAAAATATAATCATCTATGAAATCACATACAAATGTATAGTGAGTAAAAATTTACAAAGAATTAATATATTCATCCAGAAACTAAGAAATGTGATGTATAGGCATTCATAAACCACATCTTAGTATTGGTTAAACAGAGAAAAGCTAAACAGGTTAAACATAAAAATTCATATTGTTAGGAATTATTGTTAGCGTGACCAGCGCCATCTTGTTCTTGGCTGCCATTTTGTCTTTGGCATCCATCTTGTCTCAATAACTTTTATTATAGTGTTTATTATGTAGTGAGAAATATGCTGATGTTAGGGAGACTAGCATAGTTAGAATAGCCCTGAGAATGACCCTGACGATGTGCTTGGATGCATTGTTATCTATACAAGATGTCAAACGGCCTTGATTTGTGCTGTGCTATGAGGCCCAGAGTTACTGTTATCTGAAGTTAGGTATTTCTGTAGAAATGACTCCCTAACACTCCTTTTCTTCCAATTATATTTTAAATGAGTTTCTTTGTTCTTGCAGAAATACTATGTAATATGATGTAGTTATGAATACGTCACTTGTTAACCCCATATGCTGTAACTGTTGGCTATAAGACATGCCTTTCAACTTGCAATGAACAGAATAGCTTTTGGAACCATAGCTGCGTGGTCTGAAATCTATTCTCATGGATATCCTGAACAAATAATGTATTAATTTCCAGTTGGTACAGTGTGCCCGATGCCCAGTTCTGAACTGACACCCCCATCCTGAAAACAACGCCTAACAGTTTTCGTGTCAGCTCGTAGGATTTGCATGGGGTGAGTAGATAAGTGTTTTTTACTCTACTTTTCCCTCTGTAAATCTGAACCTAAATTTATTTTTGTAATAGGTGTTGGTTATATATGATAAAGGGTTAAGGGATTCCTGCAGTTGAGTGCAGGGTTGTGCAGAGGTTCTTAGTCCTGTCGGCACTTGTGATAATCCCTCTAGACAGGTTAATAGTCCTGTACTAGTTTACGACAGGTATTGTAGTCCTGTCTGGTGAAGCGCGCAAGATAAAAATTAGCATACATTTAACGGGAGGTTATCATTCCCACAGACAAGTTGGCATCGCTTTGTGATAAGTAGGTTTGAGTCCCACTTGTGTTGAAGTTGTCCATATCCATTCCTATAGTAGACTTTTTGTTACCTATCACTGGAAATAAAAATACTATTTGTTTGCTTGCTTGCGTTTATTGGTATACAATTGTGCTGTGCTGTGATGTGCTTAGAAAATATGTCGGTTATTGCATTTTTAATGTCTGCAAAAGGGTTAACAGTTTCTGTTAAGGACAGAAACATTTCAGGCAGAGACATCCACTCGAGAAAGGGAGGGGGATCATAAAAAAAAAAACTGTCAGTAAGCACTGCTGTGTAGATTCAAAGAGAAAACTCTGTGTTAAAGAATGTTGAGGGCAAAGAAGGGGGGCCACCGAGCGCACACACAGATCACATATTCAGAGAACAGGAAAAAAAACTGTTACAGCAGCTCCATTTGTAAAACTCTTTCACTCTTTGTTTGCAGTAATAAGACATAGATTTTGTGCATTTGATGTGTCATGTGTGATGGTCTGTCGGTTTTCACTGTGTCTTGTATGACGTGTAAAAGACTTACTTTTAAAAAAAAAAAAGAGAGAATGTATTATTTTGTTTGAAAATTGTCTCAGTCGGCTGGAAAATGGCCATTTCTTGCAGATTCAGGTACTTTCAAATACATTTTAAATTTAGTGGAAAGTTAATCTTATTGTATTTTTATATGTCTTTGGGATGCTATGAAATATATGTTTTCCTGAGAAGGAAAAAAAAAAGGGAGTGAATTTCTGGTATGCGAGATGAGAGATGAGCTTGCGTGTGTGTGTGTATATCGCTGTAAAAATGACCTTGTTGCATTTTTCTTTCTGTATGGTAATTATTTAAGGTGTGTTATTAATAGCAGTTTTTAGTTTTAAGTGATAATTGTTGTATGCAAATATAAAAAACTGTCCACCTGTTGCGGCATATAAATTTATTGTTTTTACAAGTGAACTAATTAAGGCCTAGATTTAGAGTTGGGCGGTAGCCGTGAAAACCAGCGTTAGAGGCTCCTAACGCTGGTTTTAGGCTACCTCCGGTATTTGGAGTCATTAAAAAAAGGGTCTAACGCTCACTTTTCAGCCGCGACTTTTCCATACTGCAGATCCCCTTACGTAAACTGCGTATCCTATCTTTTCAATAGGATTTTTCTAACTCCGGTATTTAGAGTCGTGTCTGAAGTGAGCGTTAGAATTCTAACGACAAAACTCCAGCCGCAGAAAAAAGTCAGTAGTTAAGAGCTTTCTGGGCTAACGCCGGTTCATAAAGCTCTTAACTACTGTACTCTAAAGTACACTAACACCCATAAACTACCTATGTACCCCTAAACCGAGGTCCCCCCACATCGCCGCCACTCGATACATTTTTTTAACGCCTAATCTGCCGACCGCCACCTACGTTATACTTATGTACCCCTAATCTGCTGCCCCTAACACCGCCGACCCCTATATTATATTTATTAACCCCTAATCTGCCCCCCTCAACGTCACCTCCACCTGCCTACACTTATTAACCCCTAATCTGCCAAGCGGACCGCACCGCTAT
The DNA here is from genome assembly GCF_027579735.1 of Bombina bombina. Lineage (NCBI taxonomy): Eukaryota > Metazoa > Chordata > Amphibia > Anura > Bombinatoridae > Bombina > Bombina bombina. The sequence goes on along the minus strand of NC_069502.1, from coordinate 612,713,715 downwards.
TATTATAAAGTTATTAACCCCTAATCCGCCTCACTAACCCTATAATAAATAGTATTAACCCCTAATCTGCCCTCCCTAACATCGCCGACACCTAACTTCAAACATTAACCCCTAATCTGCCGACTGGAGCTCACCGCTATTCTAATAAATGTATTAACCCCTAAAGCTAAGTCTAACCCTAACACTAACACCCCCCTAAGTTAAATATAATTTTAATCTAACAAAATTAATTAACTCTTATTAAATAAATTATTCCTATTTAAAGCTAAATACTTACCTGTAAAATAAATCCTAATATAGCTACAATATAAATTATAATTATATTATAGCTATTTTAGGATTAATATTTATTTTACAGGTAACTTTGTATTTATTTTAACCAGGTACAATAGCTATTAAAAAGTTAAGAACTATTTAATAGCTAAAATAGTTAAAATAATTACAAATTTACCTGTAAAATAAATCCTAACCTAAGTTACAATTAAACCTAACTCTACACTATCAATAAATTAATTAAATAAAATACCTACAATTACCTACAATTAAACCTAACACTACACTATCAATAAATTAATTAAATACAATACCTACAAATAACTACAATGAAATAAACTAACTAAAGTACAAAAAATAAAAAAGAACTAAGTTACAAAAAATAAAAAAATATTTACAAACATAAGAAAAATATTACAACAATTTTAAACTAATTACACCTACTCTAAGCCCCCTAATAAAATAACAAAGCCCCCCAAAATAAAAAAAATGCGCTACCCTATTCTAGATTACTAAAGTTCAAAGCTCTTTTACCTTACCAGCCCTGAACAGGGCCCTTTGCGGGGCATGCCCCAAGATGTTCAGCTCTTTTGCCTGTAAAAAAAAACATACAATACCCCCCCAACATTACAACCCACCACCCACATACCCCTAATCTAACCCAAACCCCCCTTAAATAAACCTAACACTAAGCCCCTGAAGATCTCCCTACCTTGAGTCGTCTTCACCCAGCCGAGCCAAATTCTTCATCCAAGCGGAGCAAGAAGAGGTCCTCCATCCGGTAGAAGTCTTCATCCAAGCGGGGCAGAAGAGGTCTTCCATCCGATTGAAGTCTTCATCCAAGCGGGATCTTCTCTCGTCATCCATCCGGAGCGGAGCGGCAGGATCCTGAAGACCTCCGACGCGGAACATCCATCCTGGCTGACGACTGAACGACGAATGACGGTTCCTTTAAATGACGTCATCCAAGATGGCGTCCCTCGAATGCCGATTGGCTGATAGGATTCTATCAGCCAATCGGAATTAAGGTAGGAATATTCTGATTGGCTGATGGAATCAGCCAATCAGAATATTCCTACCTTAATTCCGATTGGCTGATAGAATCCTATCAGCCAATCGGAATTCGAGGGACGCCATCTTGGATGACGTCATTTAAAGGAACCGTCATTCGGCTAGTAGGTGTCGGGAGAAGAGGATGTTCCGCGTCGGATGGAAGATGATGGCTCCCGAAGAAAGAAGATTGAAGATGCCGTTGATAGAAGACTTCATCCGGATCATGGACATCTTCAGCTCCCGCTTGGATGAAGACTTCAGCCGGATCATGGACCTCTTCAGCTCCCGCTTGGATGATGACTTCAGCCGGATCATGGACCTCTTCAGCCCCCCGCTTGGGCTTGGATCAGGACATCGGAGGAGCTCTTCTGGATCGATCGGTGAACCTGGTATGGTGAAGATAAGGTAGGAAGATCTTCAGGGGCTTAGTGTTAGGTTTATTTAAGGGGGTTTGGGTTAGATTAGGGGTATGTGGGTGGTGGGTTGTAATGTTGGGGGGGTATTGTATGTTTTTTTTTACAGGCAAAAGAGCTGAACTTCTTGGGGCATGCCCCGCAAAGGGCCCTGTTCAGGGCTGGTAAGGTAAAAGAGCTTTGAACTTTAGTAATTTAGAATAGGGTAGGGCATTTTTTTATTTTGGGGGGCTTTGTTATTTTATTAGGGGGCTTAGAGTAGGTGTAATTAGTTTAAAATTGTTGTAATATTTTTCTTATGTTTGTAAATATTTTTTTATTTTTTGTAACTTAGTTCTTTTTTATTTTTTGTACTTTAGATAGTTTATTTCATTGTAGTTATTTGTAGGTATTGTATTTAATTTATTTATTGATAGTGTAGTGTTAGGTTTAATTGTAGATAATTATAGGTATTTTATTTAATTAATTTATTGATAGTGTAGTGTTAGGTTTAATTGTAACTTAGGTTAGGATTTATTTTACAGGTAATTTTGTAATTATTTTAACTATTTTAGCTATTAAATAGTTCTTAACTATTTAATAGCTATTGTACCTGGTTAAAATAAATACAAAGTTACCTGTAAAATAAATATTAATCCTAAAATAGCTATAATATAATTATAATTTATATTGTAGCTATATTAGGATTTATTTTACAGGTAAGTATTTAGCTTTAAATAGGAATAATTTATTTAATAAGAGTTAATTAATTTCGTTAGATTAAAATTATATTTAATTTAGGGGGGTGTTAGTGTTAGGGTTAGACTTAGCTTTAGGGGTTAATACATTTATTAGAATAGCGGTGAGCTCCAGTCGGCAGATTAGGGGTTAATAATTGAAGTTAGGTGTCGGTGATGTTAGGGAGGGCAGATTAGGGGTTAATACTATTTATTATAGGGTTAGTGAGGCGGATTAGGGGTTAATAACTTTATTATGATAGCAGTGCGTTCCGGTCGGCAGATTAGGGGTTAATAAGTGTAGGCAGGTGGAGGCGACGTTGTGGGGGCAGATTAGGGGTTAATAAATATAATATAGGGGTCGGCGGTGTTAGGGACAGCAGATTAGGGGTACATAAGGATAATGTAAGTAGCGGCGGTTTATGGAGCGGCAGATTAGGGGTTAAAAATAATATGCAGGGGTCAGCGATAGCGGGGGCGGCAGATTAGGGGTTAATAAGTGTAAGGCTAGGGGTGTTTAGACTCGGGGTACATGTTAGGGTGTTAGGTGCAGACGTAGGAAGTGTTTCCCCATAGCAAACAATGGGGCTGCGTTAGGAGCTGAACGCGGCTTTTTTGCAGGTGTTAGGTTTTTTTTCAGCTCAAACAGCCCCATTGTTTCCTATGGGGGAATTGTGCACGAGCATGTTTTTGAGGCTGGCCGCGTCCGTAAGCAACTCTGGTATCGAGAGTTGAAGCTGCGTTAAATATGCTCTACGCTCCTTTTTTTGGAGCCTAACGCAGCCTTTATGTGGACTCTCAATACCAGAGTTATTTTTATGGTGCGGCCAGAAAAAAGCCAGCGTTAGCTACGCGGATCCTTACCGACAAAACTCTAAATCTAGCCGTAAGGGATTTGTGAATGTGCGGATGATTGAGTGACTTGCGGTCATGTTCTGGTAGAAAAAAAAAGAAAAAAAAAAAGATTAACAGGTTGATTCAAGTATGTGGTATTTGCAAGATTTGTGCACAGCGTTAGTGGAAAAGATAAAATATAGCTATAGGCTGTATATCATTAAATTTATCTAAAAGTATTTGGGTCCATTTCTGTTGCAAGTAAATTAATTCAGTTTTAATATACATGGGTGTTACGTGATAAATGGTTAGTCCTTAAAGGGACAATACACTGTAATATAGTTTTGATATTAAGGTATTTTCAATGGCTTGTTATACAAGCTGAATAGTTTAAAATATAGGAGAAGTTGCATTTGCAAGTTTATTTGTATATATGAAGTAAATTGCAATGGGTTGAATTTCGGATAATAAGTATATTTTATTGTGTTCCTTATCTTATATTTGTCTGTAAAACCGGAGCTCAGTGCTTAGACAGAGCAATGGAAAATTGTCATTTTATTATTTAAAGGATCAGTTCACTCATGTGAAAGGAGTTCATGAGCAGCAATAACACTGTATTAGCAGTTTGCAAAATATATTTTTGAGACCTTTCCTTGTATATATTCTTTTTGAATCTGCCTTTAGATAGTAGATATTTAGGCAGTGTAACTTAATTCTCTCTGTAATACAAACTGAAAAGATAAATTGCCTGCAATCTTGGTGTTGCGATCTGTGAGACTAAAAAAAAAAAAAAAAAGAAGAGAAAATATTTAAACGGATACAGGCAAACTGATATAAAATCTGAGATTTTAAGGAAATATTTACAGAGAGGAAAATGAGGTTTACTGTAAGCCTAACACTAGTATATTTAACTGAATGTCCCTTTAACTAGCCTGCACCCAACTGTAAGTGTGTTTTTTATGCTGGCTGTGTTTCCTTAGGCTATTTAATGAACGTCAGTATACATTTTTTATTATAAGTAAGGCCAATGGATAATTGGGAACAATTTAAAGGGGAATTTGTTTACACAAACTGTCCTTTTAATCTATTCATGTAAATTATTATTATTATCATTCTTTTGTAGAAAGCTCATTTGTTTTTGTTATATACACTGGTTATATTTGGCTAGAGAGCTGCAAAATGGTGAATAACAAATTATCAAACACAGTTAAATCCAATAATTGTGTATTTATTAAAATTTTGGTTATGTAAAAGAATAGACTGGATTCTAGAGTTTTTCACAAATTATTTCTGCCACACATGATTTTGTGTGTTCCTTTGTAAACTTATGGTTAGGGATTTTTATTTGTAAATATGCAACTGGAGTTTATTGATCATCTGAAGTGATTGTATTATTAGTATGATCTCATAGTATTGTGCATGGTAGAATTTGCAGAACCATGGTATAGATGGTTGTTATAGGATTTTAATTATTTGTAGTGTTTTGTGAGTGCTGTGTTTTAGTGAATGTAAGTATATGTTTTGAATTTCAGGTTGATTCTGGTTTTAAAAATTTGTGTCAGCTGTTAATGTTTTGTTTTGTGAAATGGACAATTGGTTTTAAGTGTTTTCTAAGAGAATGTTATGTTTATTTTTCGTGACTGGAAGCGTGCTGTATGAATGGAATATTGCATGTTGAGGTGTATTTGATTTAGCCTGATGTTATGAATAGTATACTGCATGCATAAGTAGGAGTGCATGATTTGTGTTTTAGTTTATTGTTATATTGTGTTTGCGTGCCACGTGGGATGTTTCACGCAAACAAGGGGGAAGTATTATGAGTATTGATGAGTATCTTTATGTGATTTGGGTGATTATTATTTTAAGTAAGAAAGTGAACCTAAAATGTTTTTATTTTTCTATTTTGTTCTTAACACAATATTTGTATTTGCAGGATGAGATCATGAAGCTGTATCCAGAGATTAAAGACACTAACTGAATTATTTTTGAGTTTCTCATATTTAGGCAAAATCTGTACAGATAAAATTCCATAGTGCACTCTCCAAAAGATTGAAGATTGAATGCAAGTAAACCTTTTAAAGGGAGAAAAAAATGAAGATAAAATACCTTTTGTCAAGCTTGTTTTAACCACCATACTGCAGTAAAAGTTGCTGAACTATCTTTGGATCCATTCTTTGCTTTGCATGCTGGTACCAGCCCCAGAACTGGACTCTGGGTAATCCATGACTGTTTCCTCTGATGTGTGTCGTCAGAACATAAAGACTATCCTTCTCTATAGATAGTAGCTGTGCAGAATAAAGCAACACTAGGTTCTTTTATTTTTAGTAGTTCAAAGTGACAGTGTAAAGAGATTCATTTTTTTAATAAAATATTTTTATTGACTGTTTTATTTTTATTTTTCATTTTTGTTACAGGGCAGGCCTTAGCATAAGTTTTAGCATAGCCATTCAGCCTCTTGATGGAGTCTAGCAGTTTTCACTTGCTTAGTATTCATGAAGTATCATTTAAATTGTATAGAGAAGCTGTAAATTATTCTCTGTAAAAGTATCAATGTATTTAGTTTGTATTATATATCAACAATGGTTTCTTGATTTTAAATGACATAGGATGAGTTAAGCTAAAGGAATTGTGATGCTTAAAAAAGATGAAAGAAGTTTTATTATGACATAATTGTGGCTGTATCGGGGTGTGTACTTATCTGGTGCTGTTTTGTTTCCTTCTTAGACTCCTTCTGACTCAAGTGTCTGCTTGCTATGAGGATCAGCTGGCTTTCCTTGTCTACCCCATGAACAAACCATTGGACTTTCAGCATCTCCCTGCAGAAGAACACTGGATAAGCACCCTTATTGCAAATGAACTGTATGGTATTGAAGCATAGTGTCGGAGGAAGGTGGAGCGCTCTAAGAGGACAAAGACTGTTCTTAAAGTGATCAGAGGCCACCTAGAGACATTTGTGCTGTTCCCATGTTATGCTTCACTGTGGAGAATGTACAGAGCAAGAAACTGTTGGAAATATGGGGGGTGCTAGCAATGCAGGTGGAGAAATAAAAGATGCAGCGTTGTTTGGGGGTAGATGGGGGAGCTGGTTGGGTCTTTGTGCAGATAGACCAGTAGTTTGAGGATGCTGGGAGGTAGACAGAGAGTATTGGAGGGACCACACCTATGTGCAGGGACAAATTGTGCCCCATTGGCCTATAAAATTATACCACTACATATGAATACTTTTCTCTACAGTATTCTCACATAGATTCACGTTACCGTAGTATAATTCTGTGATTTTCTATTTTTGTGTTATTCTGTTAGAATAAAAGGGTGGTATGTTAAGAATTATTTTTAGCGTGACCAGCGCCATCTTGTTCTTGGCTGCCATTTTGTCTTTGGCATCCATCTTGTCTCAATAACTTTTATTATAGTGTTTATTATGTAGTGAGAAATATGCTGATGTTAGGGAGACTTGCATAGTTAGAATAGCCATGAGAATGACCCTGACGATGTGCTTGGATGCATTGTTATCTCTACAAGATGTCAAACGGCCTTGATTTGTGCTGGGCTATGAGGCCCAGAGTTACTGTTATCTGAAGTTAGGTATTTCTGTAGAAATTACTCCCTAACACTCCTTTTCTTCCAATTATATTTTAAATGAGTTTCTTTGTTCTTGCAGAAATACTATGTAAGATGATATAGTTATGAATACATCACTTTTTAACCCCATATGCTGTAACTGTTGGCTATAAGACGTGCCTTTCAACTTGCAATGAACAGAATAGCTTTTAGAATCATAGCTGCGTGTTCTGAAATCTATTCTCATGGATATCCTGAACAAATAATGTATTAATTTCCAGTTGGTACGGTGTGCCCGATGCCCAGTTCTGAACTGACACCCCCCTCCTGAAAACAACGCCTAAACCACGTGTTGTCAGTAGCAACGAACCCCAACTTTTGGTAAGATGTTCTGTCCTCAGTCCTCATAGACGTTTATGAGTTTTAAGTATCCAAAGTGAACATGTAAGGAAATGAATGTTTAAAAAAGCTAAATATGTTTGCAATACCTTAGTATAAATGTCTAAATTATTAGGGCAAACTAGAACTGAAGCATTCATTTTGAAAGTCATATAAGTCAGTACATCAATGAGAAGTTTCCTTTAGCAAAAAGCTAACATATAAATGTAAAGCATCACAACAATACATATTTAAATAATTTTGGATGCTGAAGGTAATGCTGTTAATGAAGCTGTTAATGTGCTGTTTCTGCAAGTCTATCGCGAACAACAAAAATATGTGTAAGATGAACTGAAGGAGGCAATTCAGCAGAAAACTACATAGAAATCAACTTCATTGATAGATCAGATGTTAGTAGGTTATAAAGCAGGCCAAAGAGGAAATGTATTCAGCAATAATTTGCAGTATTGGAGCTACTAATATGTTCTATAGAAAAGATCTAGAGCCTTTAAGAGCTATAGTCTTCTTTATTAACTTATAGCCATATATTGTGGTCATAGAAGGCTTTGGCCCTGAGATATGGAAGGATGTACACTCATTGTCTTTGTAGTATAACCAATCTTCTTTTTATAGGAGAGGTATGTAGGAATCCTTCATATAATTGTATAAGCTTGGTTAGAGATTATAAGGCCCTTGTAACTTTTCATACAGGAATTACTTTTTTTTTTTTTTTTTTTATAATTTTTTATTGAGGTTCTTTTCAAGGCAAACAAATGGTAATTGTCAATACACACCATGAAGAGAAAAAACAAAAACAAATTTTGTTACAAGGTATGTTGCATAAACATCAAACAGAAAATAATACAATTATATGACACCTTAGAATTTCCAAATAAACAGTAATTGCCTTACTAACTATACACCCACTATATGATTTAGGCGGCCACTTTTGGACCACATAGGATTTCAAAAAACAAAATAGAACGTAGGTAAACACTAGTGTGACGAGGCCACTCATGGACCTCTATTGAAGAGCCTCTGTTTTACTTTTCAGTGCTATATACAAGCAAGTGAAAAGAATGGTAATAAAGTGAGATATCATTATAATAATAGTAAAGTTACAGCAAATTTCTAAAACATATGGGATTTACAGATCCTGTGAAGAAGATAACAACCTAGGTAGGCACCTGAGGCCAGGGCTATGGTATAGCTTGACTCGGGTATGATAACAGTGCTTCAGGAGACTGCTTTATATCTTGGGAAATGTTCTTAAGGTTGCTGCAAATTTCTAAAACACCTGGGATTTACAGATCCTATAGAGAGAGCAGTAACCTAGGGTAGGCAGCTGAGAAGAGGGGAGCCCGGGCCATGGTATAGCTTAAATCGGGTATGATGACAGTGCTTCAGGAGACTACTTTATATATTGGGGAATGTTCTAGCACTAGTTATCATGCACTCCTGTATATAATTATAAAAGGAACAGTGAAGTATACTTAACAATGTATATGGGAATTAAGCAGGAGCGTAATATGGCGGTAAAACCTGCTCTATGTAAGCATAACAGACTCCCATAAAATATGGAAAACATAAGGTTTGAGATTTAAGAGAGCCTTTTGGACCAATAAGAAACAAACTAATTCCCATTAAGGGAGTCTAAGAGAACAATGCCACAACCATCAAGCATGGAGTGGGGAGGAATTGTACCAAGAGGGGTTGTACAAGACTAATGTGGTAAAATATAGAAATAGGCAACTATAATTTCGCCAACACCAAGCTCATAGTAGACTTAACATTTATGTTAATACAACTTACTTTACTAATGCAGGGATACTCCTATATACACGCCACGCCGCCCCGGCCACAGGCAGCAAGACATGAACCGCAGTACCTAGTTCTAAGGGTGTAACAAATTACATGTTGCATTAAGTTAGGGGTAGTACCATCACACATACTCTTTAGGGAATCAATTCCTCCTTGACATGGTGCAATAATAAAAAGAGGAAAAAAAAACAGAGAAAAAAACAAAAGAAATACAGAAGGCATTGCATTCACATTCCAGGGTATAAAGGGAGAAGGCATAACTTAAAAAAAAAACAAAAAAAACTAAGGACTATAACTCATAACTTTAAGTTTGCGGTTAACACCTTCAATAGTCCTTTGACAAAGTAGGTAACAATTAAACTGCAGAATATCGTCCAAAAGGCATTGCATTCACATTCCAGGGTATAAAGTGAGAAAGCATAACTTAAAAAAAACAAAACTAAGAACTATAACTCATAACTTTAGATTTGCGGTTAACACCTTAGATAGTCCTTTGACAGAGTAGGTAACAAGTAGACTGCAGAATATCATCCAAAGTCCACATAGACCCCATATTATAGACAATCAGTCAATGATAGCATTAGCCTATCCCTCTCCTACGCTGTTGATCATACTGCTCGATTTCATGAGACCCAGGCAGAAGATGAATCCTTACATTGATGAAATGTCCCCTTGCACTATCTAAAAAGTACCAGGTGAGTTGTGATGTAGGGGCCAAGATGAGCCTTTGTACCGGGACCCTGTCCCCTTGCATTGACTGGGAAGTATCGGGAGTATTTTGGTATGGAAGCAGCGAAAAGTCAGGACTCTGTATAATACCTGTGAGCCCCTGGAGCTGTGCTAAGCAATCCGTAGGAGTGAAGAAAACGACAGCAGGGGCCTCCGCCAGCAGAGATCCCACATGGTTACCGCAACACTGCAATCGCTCATCCATGGCCACAATTAGTTGATGGTTGGGGAGCAAATTCTCCAAGGGTACAAACTGGGTAGGCAAGCTGGGGCTTCGGGAAGCATCTCCAGCTAGGTTCCTCCGCTCCACTACTGCTGCAATAATCTCCACATCAGGGCCAGGGGGTGTTGTGCACGGCTCCCCACCGTAACAGCGAGTCAGAGACTCCAAGGTCCCAGTCTCAACTGGTAAGAGTGCGGTGTCTACCGCCACGGTAGTTTCATCATGCACTGTGGGCAATCTACGGTGCTTCGGGTCCCCATTCCAGATATCCCCTTGGCTCGTATCTAATGGTGCTGAACATGCGCCCGTCATCAGGATCCGCTCGAATGCAGCATGATGTGAGGTTAAAAGCCTATTGAGCTCTAGTAAGAAATAGTTGGCCATCTCCACAGGAATCTGTTTATTTGCTGTAAGTGGTGTGGATAAAGTATAGTATTAGACACACTATGTGTGCCGCTTAACGACAGGCCCAAAATTGGCCCACCGGGGGGGTAAAATTAGTGCTGTGGATGTTGCTACAGCTGTGGGCACTGATGCCGACAGCAATTCCAGGCAGAAAGATCTTGTTTTGATCGTTGTCAAATGCAGAGTTCAATGCTATATAGTAATCTCCTGGATGGCTTTGTAAAATAGCAAAATTTTAGAATTATGGTTAGAAGGATGAAGCAGCACGCAGGAAGGCGTCCTATCTTGAACAAGTTCCCCCAGGAATTACTTTTTAAAGAGTGGATGATCCACTAGGAAGTAGGTTTTTAGATAGTCAGCCTTCTTTAGTCATGGTCCAAAGGCAAGGTTGTAGTTAAATTTTAATAAATATATAGACCATATAGCCTGTCTGGAACATAGTCACTAACACTAGAAGCATTTTATCAAGATAAAATTAATTATGAGTTTACAGGAGTAATAAACTACCAAATGGAAAAGATCATTAGGAGATCATGAGAGAGGAAAAGTCCTAAAGCATATTCTGATGAATCATCTTCCATAGACATACCCTATATGTGAACATAAAATAACAATAAATAGGAATTTAACAGTAAGAAAAAGGGGGGATTTTTTTTTACACTTTTCTTTATAATCATTTCTACTAAACCAGTGTTGCTAAAGTAAAATATCTCCAAATAGATTTATTATGTTGCCCTGATTTTAGGAATCTCACATATGTCTAGGTTTCCAATTAATATATAGCAAATATAGGCCAAATACTACAGAGATTCAATTATTTAAATTTCCTTTGCTTGGACTCTAAGCCAAATTGTGATCAGTCAATACAAAACTGGTATACACAAGTTTATATCTGTAGAAGTTATACACTCCACAGTATTTACCTAGAGGTACTTTCAGACTTTGGGCTAGATTACAAGTGGTGCACTAACTTTAACTGCGCTCAAATTAAATTTATTTATTTTTAACAGTTTTTTACTTTATTTAGAATAAATAGGCATACACTTCATAAAAAGAAAGAACATAGCTTGCAAGAAGAGTGGTACAATATTATGTTTCAACATGGTGATACATTGTGCTAACGATATAAAATCTAAAAGTTATATATCATATATTACAATTATAACACATTCAAATGTTCTCTTCACATCAGTGTATTTCTTATACGACCCAAATTCTTTAGATGGTTAGACGTCACCTCTCATGGGTCTTGAAATAGTTCTCTTGAATATAATATTGGGCACATATAGGTATACGGTCAGGGTTTAATAGGGAGAAGGCACAGAAAAAGGGAGGGTAACTAAGGGCATAACTTAGTGTGGTGATAATTCCAGTATATTGTAAAAGGAGAAAGTCCCAACTGGGTCACTGATTAGGGGTATGACTGGTGATCGGGCGTTCCAGGTCCGACAAAACAAGTGGGTTATGTTCCCCAAACGCAGTCAGGCAACATGCATATAGTGATATGTGTACTTCATATTGGTGTCTTTCTCAGCAAGATTGACCTAAATAAAGTTATCCTCTAGGCATATAGCGGGTATTATCTTTTATGAGATATAAATTATTCTTTATAAGGGTGAAGATGTGCATATGTATTTATCATGGTATGGCTAGTGATAATTATGTAATGCCTCTGGGCATCGCTTCAGGGAATTGGTTAGTAGTGGGCTAGTTTCTACTGCGTCACAAAAGATCTCGCAGAGGTGATCGTTCTAATGCTCAGACTCATGAATAGTAATGCCACATATGTAGCCCTCCATGTGGCCCGCAGGCCGCACAGCAAAGACTATAGAGATAGAAACAATCCCCTGTCCTCCTAGGAGTGATCACCCTTAAATATAAACATAAAGAATACAGGTAATGGTGTCAGACACGATAATTCAACACTTTAACTGATAGGTTTTAGACATTAATGCAGTGGTATGTTGCTAATTAAAATGAATCTCTATAATTCTGGCTCACATATTAGGGAAATCTCCCGCCTTGACTAAACAACAAAATAAACAATCAACTAGAAAGATGCATCTGTTTGTATATCAGATAATTAACTTTAAAAAGTAAAACGTCTCTTACAGAGAATGCCATCTCAGCTCAGTCCTGTTAGTGAAGCGATCAAAGCCAAGGCTGGTCATGAAAACAAGATGGTAGTTTATTGTTATGTAACTAACGTTCCTCTAAGCTATCTCTTTTCTGCATATGAGATACAGGCATCGCTGCAAAGATAGACTTTAGTCTCTCCTAATATTTTTTTTTGTTGCCTCTTACATGTGGGGCGTAGCAGAGAGCAGGGAGACCGCTTGGTGTACTCTGGCTGAGAGTTGGGTGGTAGTAGAGGCAAATGGAGTGCATTTTTCAGGGGAAATCCCGCTGGCTCTAGTTCCGATGGCTTCTGAATCGTTTTCCGAGTTGGAGCCTCGACAGTCTCTTGAATGCTCCGATGCGTCAGAGAAAAATCAAGTAAGGTGGTTATGGGTGTTTTTTGATCTATCAGGTCTGCAAGATAGCTGTCATGCTGCTTCGTTAGTGTCGGGTTCCTTCTTGGTTGTACTTTAAGAGCTTGCTCAGCGTAGTTTGTTGTAACCATCTTTTTCAGCTGCTTTACAGGCTGCAGAGTGCCCGGGAAGAGGTTCTGTGTCTATGGGACACCTCGCGCTGATGAATTCCACTGAGTTCCCCACTGCTTTCTCTCTATTGTGCAGGAGGTGCAGCAGGCGATCGTATGGTGCATTATCCACCATCTTGTTAAGCAGTTTTTCTATTCTCTCCCATATCACATCCGCTTGCTGAATGCTATCTTCTCCCGCCAAGTGTTCCATTTCCATTATCTCTGGGTGAAGTGATTTCTGGGGTAGGCAGTTCCAATCTTATCGTTGTAGACCTGTTTGCCTTTCTCACCTCGATAGATAAATTCTAACCCCCAGTTAGGAGCAGATACCTCGGGTTTACCGAGGGAGAAGCGCCGCCTTTAGTGAGCCGCCGCTCCAGGTGCTTAATGTCTGATCCAGAGAACTGATGTCAAAATTACAGCACAAAGTCAGTGATAAGCACCCAGAGGGGTTAGTGAATGATGAGGTTATATTTTCCCGGTTTTGGCTGTGCAAATATGCCTTAAATCGGCGGATTTTTAGCTATTCGATCAGAGCTCTTGGATAGTGCGACCAGCTAGGATCGCTGTTAGGACACGCCCAAATTAAATTTTTAACGCAGGCAAGGGGCATAATTATCAAGCTCCGTAAACAGAAGTTATGAAGAAGTTATGAAGCAGCGGTCTAAAGACCGCTGCTCCATAACTTGTCCACCTTTTCTGAGGCGGCGGACAGAAATCAACCCGATCAAATACATTGATTTACACCCCCTGCTAGCAGCCGATTGGCCGCGAATCTGCAGGGGGCGGCATTGCACCAGCAGTTCACAAGAACTGCTGGTGCAATGATAAATACCAACAGCGTATGCTGTCGGCATTTCTTGATGTGCCGCGAAGTGCAGCGGACATGATACACTACTTCGTATCATGTCCGCTCACACATTAGTAAATAGGCCCCTTGGAATGAAACAAAGCAACAGTGTAAAAGGGTGTTTGGGCAGCAAAATTTATTTTATGAAGCATTACCCTCACACATCAGAGTAAATCTGGCTAGAGACTTTGATGATAACTGTACATTTGACTGGCTGATCAGAGAGAGTACAAAATTATACTCTATTCAGCAGTCCAATGAACAGGGGGTTAACAGAGGAACAAGGCCAAATACTAAAATAGTGGCCAAAACTAGGGTGTCACCTAGCCCTCTAAATTTTGAATCCAAAAAGAAAACTTATGCGGAAGTGGCCAGAGGAAACCAGCATTTCCCACAAAGTTTTGAGTCTGCCCCTCCCCCACTAAGGGCTGAGGTACAGAGTCTGCGGGATGATAGAAGGGAATATACTCAAAATGGGAGGCATACCCAGATAAATAGGCACAAGCATAAATACTCAGATATTATCTGGGGGGGAAATACCAAAGGGGATAATGAATGTTAATAATGATACTAATCAAATTCTCTCCCCACAGCCCAGCAACAGAAAGCCTGACAGTGAGGACAGGTTTCCTCAGCCTGGAAGTATTATTGACTATCCTCTTTTGCAGTTCTCCCTAAGCCTTATTCCCACAGGTGAATGTGCAGATCAGTCCTCACCTGGAGAAGGAAGCTCTGACTGCAACGCAGTACGCAGGAAATCCATTAACCCTATTACAGAGGAGACGGTGTGTAAGAATTATACTGTGTCAGGTAATGTAATGAATTCAGGTAACTTGTGGCGAAGCCCACAAATGTTTGCGCATGCAAATTTTATGTGTGAAATGGTAGAAACTGAGGGTAGATAGCATGTATTAGCTGAGCTCCAGGATTCAGCTACCAACCCTATTGTGGGATTAATTGATACTGGATCTCAAGCAACTATTTTATCCCACAGGTACTACTTACAAATCACAGAACTCAAACCCCACAAACTCAAACTCAGGAAATTTGATGGTTCATTAATAGGTGTTGGGGGTGACTCTCTCAAAGTCTGGGGCACTGCATGGTTAAAGCTAAAACTAGGAAACAGGGTAATAAGACACCCTATCATTATAGTGGATCTACCAAATGATTGTTTAATAATTGGTATTGATTTACTTAAGCGATTACGTACCATAATTGATTGCATAAATAATATTATTTGGTCACAAGTCAAAAGATCTATTAATTATAAGCGGTCCAGCACACCTCACACCAGACATAACTGTCATGTGGTGGAAGAGAAGCCAGATGCTGTCAAAATTAATTTCAGGAATAGCTCTGTACCTGAAATAACTGTCCTACAAATGGATTATCAGACTCCCCTAAGTGGCTCTGATTGTCATACCATTAAAATTTCACCCGGGAAAATAGTAAATATTTCCCTAGACGGTGATGTATTAACCATATCCCTCCACCAAAGGGATCCTAAGTCACCTAAAGGGGGTGATCTCTCTCAATTCCTTACAGAAATTAAGAAAATTAAGGATGATTTAAACCAAGTATGCTAAATTAAACTTTAAACAAGAAGCTAGCTATATAAGCCAAGGCTTATTAGCATAAATGGCAGATCCTAAAATGATTAAATATCTTTCTCCCCAAAATCACTGGGTCCATGACCTAGATGATAACTCTGAAAGCTATAACATTATAGCTAAATGTTCATTATCTATCTCCATAGGTAATAAATCGGCAAAACACCTGTTTTTAGATTTGAATAATCCCCATAATCAAATATATATTGGCAATGATCTCTTACATAGATAAAAAGAGAGAAGCGCTCAACCTGGAAACGAACAATAGCATAATAGCTTGTTCTATGGCTAGTTACCACCCAAGAAGCAGCCTCTTTTTGCTCAACATGTGCCTTTTACAGAGAAGAACTTTCCTGAAGCATATCAGTCTGATCCTGACTTCACAGTACAGTCCAGCCCCGAAATACCAGGCAATCCTTCTCTGAACGAGAGAAACAGCAAAACCCCAGAAGTACATTTCGTAATTCTTTTATTAGAAAAATAATCATATATGCATATATACAAAATAAAATCATAATAACAAATGCAAACAAAATATCTCTTGTTACAAAACTGAAATATTGACCCAAATATTTGTCATCAGAAAAAAAACAAAATGCAAACATTAAACTTAAATAATCACACAAAATAAAATTAAACATATTTCAAATACAGACAAAAACAAACTGGAGAAAAAAAACAAAACAAAACAAAAAAAACTAAAAAACTAAATAATCCACTTCTTTGTCTTCCAGATGCCTTCAGAATCTAATTCCCCACATCGCCTCCTATAAAAAAAAAGACAAAAACAACTTCCCACGGATATATACCATAATAGGGATCAAAACCGATTAAATAACTAACATTTTTCCTTCCAAAGATAAAGTCCTTAAAGACCAAAACTGAAGTTTACTACTCACTTTATCAAAAACATTCTCCCAACTTTCCAAGCCTTTCAAATCCACATCAAATTTCACACCCAACACCTCAATTGCACCTTCAGTCACAGGACATCCACAGGAATCAATCTCCCTATCATTACCAAAAACTTTAACTTTACACTTATTCCAATTAACTCTGAAACCACTTGCCATACAAAAACATTCAACTAAAGTTTTCACCCTCCTCAAACCAGCCTGAGTCTCACATACCACACTCACATCATCCATATACCCAATCACTTTTAAACACCTTCCATTACTACCAGGAACACTCACACCTCTAACTAATTTATCCTTCCTCAAACTAGTTAACAATGGCTCATGACACATACAAATAACACAGGAGACAAAGGACATCCTTGACGCACTCCAGATTTAACACAAAATTCTGCAGTCAAAAAAAACATTAACATGAACTTGACTCACAATATCACAATACAAACATTTAAACCATCCAATAATCTTACCAGAAAAACCTAAACGTTCTAAAACATGAAACATAAAATCATGCACTACCCTATCATACGCTTTTTCAAAATCCACAATAGCAACAGCAACAGACCTCATCCTCTCCCTCACATACCACAGTACATCATGTAGTAACAACAAACTTTCAGAAATCTGACGCCCAGGAACAGCACACACTTGCTCTTCACCCACAACCTTACCAATCACTCCACGCATTCTATTTGCCAACACCTTTGCAATAACCTTATAGTCAACATTCAACAACGTAATCGGCCTCCAATTCCTCAAATCTCTCTTATCACCCTTTTTAAATAACAAAACAATCAAACCTTTCCTCATTGAAACAGGCAAAACATTCATTCTAAAAACAAACATACAAACATCCAACATATCCACCCCAATCAAATTCCAAAAACAAGTATAAAATTCAACAGGCAAACCATCACAACCAGGTACCTTCCCATTCTTAAAACTCCTAACAACCTCTGCAATCTCACACAAACTTAGATCCCTTTCTAACAAATAATTATCATATTTTTCCAACTTAACCTCAATGTCTTCCAACAACTCATTTTCCAATAAAACATCTCTTGTTTTTTCTTTATACAGCTCACTGAAAAACTCATGAACTTCACGCAAAACACCATCCGTACCATTAATTTCACACTCAACCTTATCAAAAACACTAACAAAACCAGTCTTTCCTTCAAAAGCTTTCTTTGAAAAAATGTACTACAAGACACATCCTTTTCCATTTTCTCCAATCTTGCCATAAAAACAATTTTCTTTCCTTTTTCATGCATACACTTTTTAATTGTCTTTCTTGCTTCAGCAATTTCCTCATGCACATCAATACCACAATTTCTCAATTCATACAAATACAACAACCTCAGATACCATTTATCATACAAATCCCTTTCCATTCTAGCTTTCTCACAGCCTTTCTTAATAAAAAACCTCTTTATTTCCACCTTCAACCATTCCCACCACATAAGCACATTACTAAAATCACACTTTCTTTCACGCCACCTTTCATACATCCAAACAAAATGACCCGTAATCTTCTCATCTTCTAACAAATCCACATTCAGCTTCCAAACACCCTTACCATACTTGATCTTCAAATCACAATTCACCTTACACATCAAAAGGGCATCCGCTTTAAAGAAAAATCATCAACACATAGACATTTAGATAAAAAAACAAAATCAATTAGAGATTTTATCCCACCACTATCACTAAAGAAAGTAAAACCCTCCCCTGAAAATTAAACAGACCCGAAGGCATCCTTCAAACCGAAAGATTTAAGCAGATCAACGAAAAACTTCCCTGAGCTATCCATCCTACAATCACTCCCACCCTCTCTGTCCCCATTCTTAATAATACAATTAAAATCCCCAACCAAAAAAGTTGGCTCTCGACCTAGCAGAAAAAACTTTAATCTTTCAAAATTAAGCAATCGTTCTACCCTATTTGGAGAAGCATATACATTAAACAAACGAAAAACAGTCCCACAAAAACTAAAACTAACCAAAAGAACCCGACCTGGGACAACATGAACTACATTAAGGATAGAAAAACAAAACACCTTAAACAAAACTCCCCCCCCCATTCCTATCAGAAGACCAAGACCATACTTTTGGACCATATTCCCAGTCAGCACATTTAGGATGTTCAGAGAGACCACATTCCTGCAAACAAAAAATATTAGCAGAACATACAGATAATAACTTAAAAATTGCAGCTCTCCTTGCTATAGTTTTCATACACCTGACATTAAGGGAAGAAATGGTCAGAAACATCATAATTTTTTTTTAAAGAAAAACAAACAAACAGAAAAAAAAAATTAACATCAGGACTTTTTCTTTTCTTTCTTTTTCTTAGGACTCAAAGGAGATCCTTTAAATCTGCCTCTGTGACGTGCCGACCTCCTAGGCTCCCCCTTGCCAGCCTCATATCCAGTAACTTCAGAAAATTGGTTCACATCTCTTTTATCTAGATAACCAACAGAGGTATCAGAAAAGTCACCTATACACGTGCTTGAGTCAGAGGGAATGTCTTTAGAAGAGACAGAAGCAAACTCTGAAATTAAAGAGTCAGCATCACTTGCAGTATCTGGATCTACACTCTTAACTACTGGTAGATCCAAATCAGGACTCTCCCATCCATCAGAATCTGCACCTTTTTTCCGCTGGGAGGCAGATTTTTTCCCTGCAGTGTCCATATCCTCCTCAGAACCAGAGGACACAACAGCAGACCAATCAATGTTCTCCCCTTCACCAAGAACAGCATCAGGAACAGGATCACAAGATGACTCAGTGAAGGAAAAATTATCTGTCCCAGGAACAGCAACAGTATCATCCACAGAATTGGGCAACAGGGCTTCAAGAACATCGGAAGCAGCTATCACATTAGATGTAGCAAGATCCACCTCCTGAAGATTAGATTGGGCTTCCTCCACCTTCTCAGCCACAGGAACCACCACAGGAGCATCAGACACCTCTCTGACAGGGACCCCAACTGCAGTTTTCTTACACAAAAGAGGTAATATAGAGATCAATGCCTCATCAGAGACCTCCTCCTCATTTACAGATGGCTCAACCGCAACTGAAGATGTTTTTTTTGCAACATCAGCGTAGGAAGGCTTCACTCTATCAATCCCCTGCAACATCATCAAATGACACATCCTGCACAGATGACTTGAAGAACCACACAGGTCACAGGTCCGGTGTTTACTACAGTGAGCATCAAGATGATCCTCCTCACTGCAATTTCGACATCTGGCACCTGGGCAATTTTCAGCAATGTGACCAAACAGGTTGCAACTATGGCAAAACAGAGGCATGTCATCATAGTATAGGAAACCTCTATTTCAACCAATGGCAAAAGTCTGTGGAGGGTGTTTCTTTCCACCAATACCTAATTCATCTGGCACAAACCACACCCAGAACCTGCGCTTTCCATTGAAAGTCCCAAATTGATTCTTCAGCTTATCCAGCAGATAGGTTTTATATCACTCAATTTAATATCGCTTTTTGTTTTATATAGGTAAGATTTAGATATAAAGGCAAATCATTAGGCTTGAATGGCAGGGATCTATACTTTAATCTGATTTAACTACATAGGCTTATATTTAACTCAAGCTACTATTAAATAACATACTAATAGTCATTATATTAATTTATCTTAGGCTCCTTGTAATAGTTCATTGCTAACACTGTGTTAGAACATTAGGATAATTAATAAAATCACTATATCTTTTAAGCTAATAATAAGGTGCTAACATTGGGTACATAAGTAAACTTCTGTTCGTGTATATTTCAAACAATAAATACATACGGCCTAGTATAGAATATGAATTTGTGTTTTTTCTAGAAAAAATTATTATAATTGCACTAACTGTATAAAAATACCCTTATCATTATGGTATTCCCAAGGGTTCAGGTATTCCTTTATGTAGAATCACCTACAAATATATGACATGAACGTTTTAAGATCATAATGAAATGAGATTAATAACAACCATAGATCTCAAATAGACTATTCTATAAATATTCTTATTGTTCATTTTTTATATATCGTTATCAATATTTCAATTTGGTTAATGTACATATATACAGTCACAGCATAATTTGTTTAGATCTAATACCATTAGATATAAATAAGTCTAATCAGCCAAGCATATATATATATATATATATATATATATATATATATATATATATATATATATATATATATACAGGGAGTGCAGAATTATTAGGCAAATGAGTATTTTGACCACATCATCCTCTTTATGCATGTTGCCTTACTCCAAGCTGTATAGGCTCGAAAGCCTACTACCAATTAAGCATATTAGGTGATGTGCATCTCTGTAATGAGAAGGGGTGTGGTCTAATGACATCAACACCCTATATCAGGTGTGCATAATTATTAGGCAACTTCCTTTCCTTTGGCAAAATGGGTCAAAAGAAGGACTTGACAGGCTCAGAAAAGTCAAAAATAGTGAGATATCTTGCAGAGGGATGCAGCACTCTTAAAATTGCAAAGCTTCTGAAGCGTGATCATCGAACAATCAAGCGTTTCATTCAAAATAGTCAACAGGGTCGCAAGAAGCGTGTGGAAAAACCAAGGCGCAAAATAACTGCCCATGAACTGAGAAAAGTCAAGCGTGCAGCTGCCAAGATGCCACTTGCCACCAGTTTGGCCATATTTCAGAGCTGCAACATCACTGGAGTGCCCAAAAGCACAAGGTGTGCAATACTCAGAGACATGGCCAAGGTAAGAAAGGCTGAAAGACGACCACCACTGAACAAGATACACAAGCTGAAACGTCAAGACTGGGCCAAGAAATATCTCAAGACTGATTTTTCTAAGGTTTTATGGACTGATGAAATGAGAGTGAGTCTTGATGGGCCAGATGGATGGGCCCGTGGCTGGATTGGTAAAGGGCAGAGAGCTCCAGTCCGACTCAGACACCAGCAAGGTGGAGGTGGAGTACTGGTTTGGGCTGGTATAGTCAAAGATGAGCTTGTGGGGCCTTTTCGGGTTGAGGATGGAGTCAAGCTCAACTCCCAGTCCTACTGCCAGTTTCTGGAAGACACCTTCTTCAAGCAGTGGTACAGGAAGAAGTCTGCATCCTTCAAGAAAAACATGATTTTCATGCAGGACAATGCTCCATCACACGCGTCCAAGTACTCCACAGCGTGGCTGGCAAGAAAGGGTATAAAAGAAGAAAATCTAATGACATGGCCTCCTTGTTCACCTGATCTGAACCCCATTGAGAACCTGTGGTCCATCATCAAATGTGAGATTTACAAGGAGGGAAAACAGTACACCTCTCTGAACAGTGTCTGGGAGGCTGTGGTTGCTGCTGCACGCAATGTTGATGGTGAACAGATCAAAACACTGACAGAATCCATGGATGGCAGGCTTTTGAGTGTCCTTGCAAAGAAAGGTGGCTATATTGGTCACTGATTTGTTTTTGTTTTGTTTTTGAATGTCAGAAATGTATATTTGTGAATGTTGAGATGTTATATTGGTTTCACTGGTAAAAATAAATAATTGAAATGGGTATATATTTGTTTTTTGTTAAGTTGCCTAATAATTATGCACAGTAATAGTCACCTGCACACACAGATATCCCCCTAAAATAGCTACAACTAAAAACAAACTAAAAACTACTTCCAAAACTATTCAGCTTTGATATTAATGAGTTTTTTGGGTTCATTGAGAACATGGTTGTTGTTCAATAATAAAATTAATCCTCAAAAATACAACTTGCCTAATAATTCTGCACTCCCTGTATATATTATAGTTCACTTAGTAATTGAGAATAGATAGGATAGCATAAAAATCTTTTAATTTAAAAAAAAAAAAAATCATGTATATTTATTAGGCATAAACTTATTTAAAGATAAGAATTAAAAATATATTAAGATAGTTTTTCAACTATAGGATTAAACATAAGAAAATGTTTATCAGAATACATCAAAGCTGATAATACAATATATATATATATAACAGTGGCAATAAAATTAGAAAAAATGACCTATACATTTCTCTAAAACAAGATAATTAATTGGCAATATTAAGGGTTATAAGCAAGCAATAACTGTTACATAGCAAAAAAAGACAACATTGATATTAAAAACGAATTTGAAGAAAAATTCATCTGAACCTCAGAAAGAAAAAAACGGCTCATAAGGGGTTAAGTAAGAAAGCATGAAAGACGCTTTAAAAAGGCCACAGACTGTCCAATCGGGTATCTTGAGAAAGGCACGATGCTGAAACGCGTAGAAACCTGATTGCAAATTCGATTTCAAACCGAGTGAGCAGTGAGAAATGCCGCCAAACAGTGAAGCTCTAGAGGAGTATGGTGTCGGTTGAGATACGTGAGAATCCCGAGAGAGACGACCGGTGGGCATAGAAACCGAGTTGGGAGTACTCACAGAGACACAAGCGGTTTGGAATAATCTGCTCACAATATCTAAAGGGAGTCTCGACATTGGAAAACTAACCACCATCGAAGACAGGATCCCATCAGTACAACCGGTAAACGGAGGCTGGAAGACACGGCACTCCACCGGACTTTATTGTACAACGGGGAAGCAGCTTGAAAACAGTGCACTGTTCGATGTAAGGAGCCCATACCAGCAGCAAAACGTATGTAAAAGTTATTAAGATGTTATTAAGATGGACATTAACCTGTAGAACTGCAAACTACACACTATCTAAACCGCCCATGATTTGTAAGAAGGGGCATACAATAAGAAATATACACCTCACATAAACTATTAACTAGAAAAAAAAAAGAAAAGGTGCTTAAACCTCAACATTGTTACATCTTAAAATAACTGCAGTAACAGTTTGTTTTCACCAAAACAAGACACACTACAAGAGAGGTGAATAACCCCTATATTGCCGTAAGGTACTTGACCTCAACATTGTTACATCTTAAAATAACTGCAGTAACAGTTTGTTTTCACCAAAACGAGACACACTACAAGAGAGGTGAATAACCCCTATATTGCCGTAAGGTACTTGACCTCAACATTGTTACATCTTAAAATAACTGCAGTATCAGTTTGTTTTCACCAAAACGATACATACTACAAGAGAGGCGAATAACCCCAATAGTGCCACACTAACCTTGTATATTGAAAAAACGGACATTTCAATTTATATGCAACAACAGGAAGTTTTCTGACCTCCAATCCAGAAAGTTCATTCTGAGGTCCGTGTATACTCTCATAGGAGCAAGGCTTTTAGATACATGTTAAATATTGTGTAGGAATGTACACTATATTGTTTTGATTGCCACTGTATATAGAAGTTTAAATTTATTTTTATATGTCGATCTAATTATAGATTGAGATTCTTAAAACTGGTCAACATTTTAGCAGTACTATAGAAACACCGGTGTTTTATGAATATTAGTGTAAAGGATGTTTATTTATATGTATATTCATTTAGATGAGGTCTAATTTTCCAGATATATACCATAAATTTTGTAATAAATAGAATTATTTTTTACTTCTGCAATATAATTGTTTTTTTAAATTAATTTTATTTATAATTTTATTTTTACTTTGGAATAATATTGTATTCCCATTTTACACACACATATCTGTTAGTAGCAGGATACACACGGTCCCTACAATCACAGTAGGAACAATATAGAACAGGACCTCCAAGTAGGGTATTCATCTGTTTTATTTTTTGCAAATATTATCATTTAAGGGAATTTTTATTTGAATTTACCAAACAACAGACACCACTAAAGTCGAAACAGCATTTATTTGCACCACCTTACATACATTCATTCTTGATTCTTCAGCTTGCTACCTCCTTGAACATCATCAAATTAGCGACAAAGAAACAGACAAATTTCCACATCTCATGCCCACCAACTCTGGAGCAGCAACCATATCAATAGCCTGTTGATAGCAGGTCTGTAAATGATGTTCATCGGTGAAAGCCACATCAAAAATTCCTCTTGAAGGAAAAGACTGAACACAATGCAAACTTGCTCTTGGTATCTTCAAAACACCCTCCAAAACAACCTGCTGGACATGAGCCAAATCTATCTTCTCTCGGAAGTCCTCAGAAATCAACACCCGAAGTGTATGGGGAACATTTGGCACATTGGTAGCCATAATTGTCCTATTGCCTCTTTAGCCTGGATTTCAGAGCACCCCCACCCCCCAAAAGCAGCATGTGGCTGAAATCCAGGGACGATGCCACAAGGCCAAGGGGACGGCCCTAGAAAATAAAAAAGTGCAGCACTCGTGGGACACTTACGGTAAAATTCCAAATTTTATTTCATAATGTTAAAAACACAGGTTAGGAATTGACGGCCCTACTACCCAGTTGCTCTACGCCTAAGGAGTAGCCACCCCCCCCCAATAGCAGAAGGAGCCCAAACCCCAAAGGGAAAGGACCCCAGGCCGAAGGAGCAGGTCTCCAGGCAGCAAATCTTTCAACCAAGATCAAGTACAGAAAACTGCACTTGATCCCAGCCAAAGACCCGAGAAGCGACCTCAGTTGATCATTTCGGCCTTCTGTGGGCCTCGTCAGTGAGGTGCAGCCATATTCCTCTAGGTCCACATCTGGATTCCCGCATCACACTTAGGGAGACTTCCCAAAATGTCATAATTTGCATAAATAAAAAGAGAGAAGCGCTCAACCTGGAAACGAACAATAGCATAATAGCTTGTTCTATGGCTAGTTACCACCCAAGAAGCAGCCTCTTTTTGCTCAACATGTGTCTTTTACAGAGAAGAACTTTCCTGAAGCATATCAGTCTGATCCTGACTTCACAGTACAGTCCAGCCCCGAAATACCAGGCAATCCCTCTCTGAACGAGAGAAACAGCAAAACCCCAGATGTACATTTTGGCCTATTGTGGGCCTTGTCAGTGAGGTGCAGCCATATACCTCTAGGCACACTGAGCAACGGGTCCACGTCTGGATTCCCACATCACACTTAGGGAAACTTCCCAAAATGTCATAATTTGCATAAATAAAAAGAGAGAAGCGCTCAACCTGGAAACAAACAATAGCATAATAGCTTGTTCTATGGCTAGTTACCACCCAAGAAGCAGCCTCTTTTTGCTCAACATGTGCCTTTCACAGAGAAGAACTTTCCTGAAGCATATCAGTCTGATCCTGACTTCACAGTACAGTCCAGCCCCGAAATACCATGCAATCCCTCTCTGAACGAGAGAAACAGCAAAACCCCAGATGTACGTTTTGGCCTATTGTGGGCCTCGTCAGTGAGGTAGAGCCATATCCCTCTAGGCACACTGAGCAACGGGTCCACGTCTGGATTGCCGCATCACACTTAGGGAGACTTCCCAAAATTTCATAATTTGCATGAACAAAAGAGAGAAGCGCTCAACCTGGAAACGAACAATAGCATAATAGCTTATTCTATGGCTAGTTACCACCCAAGAAGCAGCCTCTTTTTGCTCAACGTGTGCCTTTTACAGAGAAGAACTTTCCTGAAGCATATCAGTCTGATCCTGACTTCACAGTACAGTCCAGCCCCGAAATACCAGGCAATCCCTCTCTGAACGAGAGAAACAGCAAAACCCCAGGCATACATTTCAGCCTATTGTGGGCCTCGTCAGTGAGGTGCAACCATATCCCTCTAGGCACACTGAGCAACGGGTCCACGTATGGACTCCCGCATCACACTTAGGGAGACTTCCCAAAATGTCATAATTTCCATAAATAAAAAGAGAGAAGTGCTCAACTGGAAACGAACAATAGATTGTTCTATGGCTAGTTACCACCCAAGAAGCAGTTTCTTTTTGCTCAACATGTGCCTTTCACAGAGAAGAACTTTCCTGAAGCATATCAGTCTGATCCTGACTTCACAGTACAGTCCAGCCCCAAAATACCAGGCAATCCCTCTCTGAATGAGAGAAACAGCAAAACCCCAGACGTACGTTTCAGCCTATTGTGGGCCTCGTCAGTGAGGTGCAGCCATATCCCTCTAAGCACACTGAGCAACAGGTCCACGTCTGGATTCCCGCATCACACTTGTTGCTCAGTGTGCCTAGAGGGATATGGCTTCACCTCACTGACGAGGCCCACAATAGGCCAAAACATATGTCTGGGGTTTTGCAGTTTTTTTCATTCAGAGAGGGATTGCCTGGTATTTCGGGGCTGGACTGCACTGTTAAGTCAGGATCAGACTGATTTGCTACAGGAAAGTTCTTCTCTGTGAAAGGCACATATTGAGGAAAAAGAGGCTGCTTCTAGGGTGGTAACTAGCCATAGAACAAGCTATTATGCTATTGTTCATTCCCAGGTTGAGCGCTTCTCTCTTTTTATTTATGCAGATCTCTTACATAGATATGCCATATAAATAGATTTTATTAATTATTGCCTCTGGAGCAGGTTAAAAGGGGACCCTGAAATATTTCAGGATGAAAATGCAGCCCTGAAATCAAACCAGCAAATGCTGTATGCTGCAAATATGCATTTGTCTAATGATATAGTAATCCCTGCTGGGGCTGATATATTTCTCTTACCCTTACAGGTAAAAAGGGGTCAGAAGTTAAAAACTTCTGAAGCACTAATATGCATCTCCCAGAGAATGAAAAATATGGGTATAACAATGACCCATGCTCCTATGGTAAATATTGGAACTGTTCTAATACATGTTATTGTGCATAACATGAACCCACAGGACATCACCTTATCCAAGGGAACTACCATAGGATATGCTCTGTAATCCAGTTATTATACTTTTGGATTCCAGAATAATGTAATCGGGTTAATACCTGAAAGGTACGTAACTGAGGAACAGTTAATAGAACAATCCTTTGCATCCATGCCAGAAGGATTATTTACAATTCAATCTATATATATTTGATCAACCAAAGAACTAGAATACCCAAATAACCATGGGGGTAATGTAAATTATAATCAAGGGGATCTCACATATAAGCTTGAAGAAGCCTATGAGATAGGACAGCCTTAAATCTTTCCTGGATTTCAGCAAATAGTCGAAGAGCAAATCTCCTTAGCTAATGGCTGTTCCAGTGAAGATGAACGCCAACAGCTACGAGAACTCCTGATGGAATACCAGGATGTTTTTGCTAGGGATTATTATGACTGAGTGACTACAGACCTACACATTGCAAGAATCCAAACAGATCCCAATGCACCACCTGTATTTGTTAAACAATACAGACTCCCTTTAGCCTCATATTATTCACTTGCAGAAATCATAAGAAACTTGGAAGAAAGGGGTATCATCAGACAGGTGCATAGCTCTTATAATAATCCTATTCTAGGTATTCTTAAACCCAATGGACAATGGTGTTTGTGTGCTGACTTAAGACAGCTAAACAAACGAGTCTACATGTCTGGCTGGCCTGTGCCATATATTGACCAGTGCCTAGCACAGATGCAGGGATCTAAGATATTTACTGCCATTGATTGTGCATAGGGATATTGGACAATAAAAGTACATGAGGAAGACCAGTATAAACTAGGGTTTTCCTTCTAAAAGGTCCAGAAGGTCCAATATGCATTCCGAAGATTTCTGTTTGGATACATAAATTCAGGACATGAGTTTTCAGTATTCATGCATAAGGCTATGGGGCCTATTTAACAAAGGTCTGTCGGACCTGATCAAACAGTGCGGATCTGGTCTGACACACTTCGCTGAATATGCTCTCCACATTCAGCATTGCAGCAGTGGCTCTTGTTAACTGCTGGTGCAATGCCACCCCCTGCAGATTCACAGCCAATCGGAAGCTAGCAGGGGGTGTCAATCAACCCGTTCGTACTCGATCGGTTTGAATTGCCACCCCCTGCAGATTCACGGCCAATCGGAAGCTAGCAGGGGGTGTCAATCAACCCGATCGCACTCGATCGGTTTGAATTGCGGTGATGTCTGTCTGCCTGCTCAGAGCAGGTGGACAGGTTATGGAGCAGCAGTCTGAAGGCTTGTCAGAAACACGGGCCCTCAAGCTCCATGCGGAGCTTGATAAATGGGCCCCTATGCCTGATGCACTAGAAAGGGGAACCTTATCCTATGTTGATGATGTGTTAATCAAAAGCACAGACTTTAAAAAACATCACAGAGCTTAAACACATCCTCAGCCAACTTAAAAGGGCAGGTGTCAAATTATCCCTACAAAAAGCTCAATGGTGCCGTACTCGTGTCAGCTTCCTGAGACATGAAGTTACTTCTGAAGGGTTAAATCCTCAGAAGAAAAAGGTTGAAGCCATAATAAATTCTAAGAACCCAACTAACTTAAAGGAATTAAGATCATTCCTGGGTATGACAAATTATTCTCGCAAATTTATTGATAATTATGCAGAATTAGCTAAACCACTGCTACATCTTCTAAAGAAGGATGTGATATGGTATTGGAGTGAGGCTCAAGAGACAGCTTTCAGAGAGCTGAAGAGAAAACTCACTCAAGCACCTCCTTAACTTACCCTGAAGGCGGTAAACCTTTCTACCTAAAGACAGGTTACACAGATGTAAGCATGAGTGCTGTTATATAACAAAAACATGATAGTTTAAGCAAAATTATTGCTTATGCAAGCAAAACTTTATCCCCAGTGGAAATAAAATTTAGTGATTGCGAAAAAGCCCTCTTATCTACTGTATGGGCTCTAAAAAAATTCCGCAGCTATATACAGGGCGAGAAAATTATTGTAGGAATGGCCACCAGCCTTTGCTATATTTGCAAAGTGAGAAAATAAGAGATGGGAATCTGTCCAATACCCGCATAACAGCTTGAACTCTTTCCATGACTGTACTGCTAAAGATCATGTGGAAGATATAATAGAAGATGATTTTCTGAAGGAACAATTGCTTTCCCCATATTAAATATACAAAGAGGACCATTGTCAAACATTACCTTGGGTATATGTTGATGGTTGTTCTTACCATGCAACTATTGATAATGAGTTCAGATTAGTCACTGGTGTTGGTATAGCTTGGGCAAATGGATTCCCAAATATTTCTATAGCATTCAACATTGGACCAAGAACTAGTGAAGTAGCAAAACTCACTGCTATTTTAAAAACTATCGAAATAGCTATTGAACAATATATTCATGAAGTTGTGATCCTTACTGACTCAAATTATGTGCGTGACAGTTTTGTTGAATACCTGCCAACTTGGAAAAGAAATGGCAGGCAGAAAACTAACAACAAACCAATCAAACATGGCAAGTTGTTCTGTGAAATTGATAAATTAGTGGTTTCCAATGGGTTAATCATACACTGGAAAAAGACCAAGGGTAATTCCAGAATTCAAGGTCCTGATAAGGAACGCAATGATCTTGCAGATTCATTAGCCAAACAAGGAGCCATAACCGGAGAGTTCCTTAATATTGAGCACTTAATAGGTGTGATTCATGTAGAGGCCATTACCAGAAACCAGGCTAAACAACAAAATTAGCCTAACCTGATACAATGGAGTCAGGATTCTCTTAGTGAGGACCTGATCACTAGTCAAAAAGAACCCCATTATAGGTATTTTCTATAAACATATAGAAAATCCTGAAAATAACCCCATCTCAAAAGTTGACTTTATTGGTAAGGAAGATCTTAGAATTTTAGTGAAGTCCAAATCACAATTCAAATTACAGGATGGTTTGTTAATTAGAACCACCAAACAGGTATCCAACAATGGGTGGTACCTACCCAGTTCAGGGGTCTCATGCTTCAACATGCCCATGATTCTCCCACATCTGGCCATCATGGTGCCAAATTAACATATGAAATAATGCGTGATTACCCCTTTTGGCCGCATATGTTGAAGGATGTTCAAACTTACTGTCAGGATTGTTTAATCTGTCCACAGTTCCAACCCACTGCGCCAACACTTAGAGCGACGTTGCAGAAAAAGGGGATGGTAATGCCATGGTCAGATATACAAATTGATTTTATTGGTCCAGTAACTAGGTCATCAAGAGGTAACAGATACATGTTAACAGTGACATGCCAGTTCACCAAATGGGTAGAGTGAGGTAGTGCTAATAATAGAGCTGAAACATGTGCAGCATTGCTCATTAACCACATATTTTCCAGATTTGGCTTACCCCAGCGAATCAAATCCGATCGGGGGACCCACTTCACTAGCGAAGTGATGACAAAAATGTGGAAAATACTAGGGGTTAAAAGAGCGCTCCATATAGCATATAGAGCTGCCTCTAGTGGTGGTGTAGAGTGCTTGTGAGTGAAACAGGTAAGGACTGGGATGTGAAATTACCCCTAGTCCTAATGGCATTAAGAACAACACCAAATAGTGCTACTAAGATGTCACCTTTTGAATTGATGACTGGTAGAAGAATGGTTCTACCTCAATATTTACTGTATCATACCTCAGACCAGAATTTAATAAACGCTGCTACTACACATCAGTATGTAGAAAATTTAAGGAAGCATCTGCAATATGCTTTTGAATTTGCTCAAAGGAACATAGAGAAGGCTGCAACTGCCGCTAAAACTTATTATGATCTCAAAACTTCCAAAAAGGAATATGAAATTAATGATAAAGTTTATCTTTATAACTTTGGAACAGATCAGGTTAGGGAGAAAAAGTTTCTTCCATCATGGAAGGGTCATTTTGTCATTCCTGACAAAATATCTCCAGTGGCCTATAAAATTAGTGTCAGGGTACCTGTAAGTAACATTAAATAAGCTACAGATATATCATAGATATTTGATATTTCAATGTAGTATGAGATGGTTTTGGCTGGGTGAGACACCCCCCCCCCTTCTTCCTAATTACAATGCATTCAGGTGAGAACAAAGAAAAGACATTTGGTCTAATTAATTTCAGGCAATCATTTCAAATAAAGACAAATTACTTCAAAAAAATATCAGACATAAGATACGCTTCTCATAATTAAGATAACATTTAAGTTATTTCAAAGAGAGAGCATCTGTCTCATTACCTAGGTCACAGGAACCCCTGTAAGTTATAGACGGTCCATGTGTGAGAATGTTTGAATCTACAAACATCTTCAAGGAATTGTAGCTTTTCCAAACTACATGTTAAATAATCCCCTGTTAAGCTCCATACACATCTTGCCCAGCCATGTGTCCATTGAAAACATAGAAGCCAAGATTTAAGATTCAAAATACCTTAACCTGTATACTTTTGATAACAAATTATCTATATAGTTTTCAAATATTTAATATGTGCCTCAGACTATCAAACAAAAGGTACAAAATAATGGATATGAGATTGTCTATGCCTTAGAAGGGTAATATTGGAAGCTGAAAACCTGAGAGTTAAGATTTTAACATGTCTTAACCTATGTATTTTTTTTGAAGACATAGAATATTTTAAGGATTTAAAATGGACAATTTTAATAACCTATTTCTTTATATTTTTCAGACGTGTGGTCGTCCCATAAATTGTGTAATTTTCTTTTTCGCACTCAGAAAGAGGTTTACTGAATGTGAAATATGCTGTGTTTTTATATGAATATAAGGAAATAATCAAATGACATTTAAAATGGATTTTAAGACAATAATATAATGTTAGAAATAATACTGATGTTTCATATTAAAATCATCAGGAAAAATGACAAAATATAATCCATGTATATTAAAATATAATCAGACAGGTTTATCAATCTAAAGAAATAGTATATTTGATAGATATGTTATAAGATTGGATAATTTAACTGTAGCAATATTTGAAGGAAACTGTCTGTCTGTTGCCCCCGATGGCCTAAATCCGGTATTGCAGCCAAAAGGCATTTGGCTGGTAAAAATGACATTTGCCAGTAGCAAATCAGAGAGAAGAGCGTACCCAAATCTATCGAATGATTAAAAGATGAGGAGGAGTCTTGTCTCAGACAAAAACTCCTTGCACAGAGAGAGAGAAAAGATCTTGGTTGAAAATTTTTGGCTGGTAACTGTTGCAATCCTGTTAGCTGCCATTTTGCTTATAAGAAAAGACAGTTGTTACAGTCAAATTGCAGTTAATAGATTTAAAGGGGCACTCAGTATTTTAAACTTGTGTTTCATAGCCCTGTGTATTTTTAAAACTAAGCATTAATGCTAAGCAATTTCTCTTTGCAAATATATAAATATATTTTAGAATCTGTTTCAGCTCAGATAAATTGGCATATAAATTGGTTGTTTGCTCAAATAATATATATAAGTCCTGATGTTTTAAATAAGAGTTAGATAGGATACATTGTGGCTATATAGCTGATTGAACTGTCTGAATGTTAGTGGCTCATATCTTGGTATCTCACTGTGGTATTTTAATGAAATTCAATTGTGAATAAGGTTAATAAATAAGGTAACTTTTATCATCTTTGCATAGCATATTATAATAGTTTAAACATGTATAGTTTGATTCAGGTCTGGCTTTCTACAAATATATTTCAATGTGTCTATACATTTTAACTAATATAAAGAACTTAGGAATTTACATTAATGTTATTGTTTTGTATATGCATTTTACTGGGGGTTTATTTTAAAGGATAGTTATTAAATATATTGTATTGTAACCAGGTCATATACTGACATATTATTTGGAGGCACTGCTTTAGATATTATTAATATTTATCACATTGATATGATATATTTTTAGTAAATAGAAATTATTGTTGGGGAAAATTTAAAAAAAACTTAATTAATTAAAAATTAATTAAAAAAAATATCAATTTTTCATATTTCTAAATTAATATTAATATTTTTGAAAATATAATTTTTTTTTCTCTTATTGGCCAAAATTGTATTAGCGTTTTAATTTAACTCAATACTAAACCAATATAATAATGTCTGTTGCTAGAGGTGAATAATTTGAATCTGTAGTGTTGAAGTTTGTTCCCCGAAATTACCCCTAACTCAGGGTGATGTTCTTAAGATGGACATTATAGGCCACATTAAAAAGAGGTGTAATATTGTGGGTGATTTAAATGATTATATGGATATGCTTGAAATTAAGGCTAAAAATATTGCTACTGATGATGGAAGGTGGAATGAAAAAAGTGAATTATTCCAAGAATTATTAAAAATTTATCAATGCAAAAATATAAAAAAACGGGACGAACTAATACTAAAATCTTGGCCCCTGGTAATATGCATTATTGACAAAATGTCGCTATACCTCATAGAGAAGGAATTGCAAATACAGGGGCTAGAAGATAGTATTCGCTCCTCACGCAGATGCAAAGAGAATTTAAATATAGCCGAAGATAAAACTGACGAGTTTGCCCAAGACATGGCCACCTTAGATAAACATAACCTTAGTTTACTACCCAAAATACAAGAGTTAAATAAACAACTCGCACAAAGCCAGAAAGAATTAAG
Source organism: Bombina bombina (assembly GCF_027579735.1). NCBI lineage: Eukaryota > Metazoa > Chordata > Amphibia > Anura > Bombinatoridae > Bombina > Bombina bombina. The sequence goes on along the minus strand of NC_069502.1, from coordinate 612,679,994 downwards.
TTGTTTAAAAAGACTGTATCTTCATAATGAAAACCCCTCTATTAGCAAGGAGTATAATGCAGATAATTCTAAATCACTCAAGGAATACATCATAAATGAACTGCAGAAATTTAGGGAAGAATTTAAACAGAGGACCCCTACTGGGTCGGAAGTAAACCTCCCAAATAGACAGTCACCACATGTTATCAATTCAGAGAACTGCTACACTTCAGAGGGGGAGGATAGTGATTATAGTGAGTCAGAGGGCGGAACTAGCTACCCAAATAGCCCGCGTAGTACTAATGTACGTAGGGGTTCTCCCCATAGTGAATATAGGGCAGATAAGAGAGGCTCCAGCCCCAAAAATAAGGCTCCAAGGAAAGGCTGAGATACTTCTAATATGGTATATGACACCCCTAAAATAATTAAATTAATTTATTCAATTAAAGTCATGCAATACCTAAGTGAGCAGTCAAAAATTGAATTTCTGCCCTGGGTATTTGAAGGTTAATATATCACAAATTCTTTGCTTCACTAAAGGATATGAATATTCATTCCTGGTATGAGACAAAACGACAGTACAGAAAAGAATGTGGGCAATATCGCACTAAAACTGCAGCGAAAATAGCTGTATATGGTTTAAAATGTAGTGCGAATCAAAGCCCTATAGAATTCCTTTCTTTACTGAAAAGTGCATACAGTATTACTGAAGATTATCCCATATTTGAATGCTCAGAATTTGTGAATTTATTTTTCAAAGCATTGCCTGCACCCATCAAACTTAATTTAGCTAGAGATTTTGATGAGCGCTGCTTATTGGAATGGCTGATCAAAGAGAGTACAAAGATATACTCTATTCAGCAGTCCGGTGAACAGGGGGTTAAAAGGGAACCAAAGCCCAACCCCAAAATTATGACAGAAACTAGAGTGTCACCTAGCCCCCTCAATTTGAAGTCTAAAAAGAAAACCTATGCGGAGGTCGCCCGAGAAAACAGGCCATCCCCACACAATTTTAACTTCCCCAACATGGGCTGAGGCGCAGAGAGATTATACTCAAAATGGGGGGCATACCCAAGTAAATAATTATTCCCAAAGAGAAGAACGCCCACAAAATAATTGGTATCCTTGTAAAAATTAATACCAAAAATGGTGAAAATACTCTCAGGGTAACCAGACACCCCAAGTAAATAGTGCTCCCCAAGACACAAACGCTGAAGAAGTTGAACCCCAAAGACAACCACATGAAAATAGGAGAAATAGCTATGATTTTGAGGGATCCTAAGGATCCAGGAATCAATACCCTGGGACATCAAAAAAATTGATCCATGGGTAAAGATAGCTTGTCCATTCAAGTGGGCAAACTCAGCACACAAGTTATTCAACTATGTACACTATTTACTAATATGAGTCAAGCTTTTACGGCTAAGCAACCTAACAATCCTTTTTTGGGTCCAGCAGTGAGCCACAGGCACAGTCATACATACTCCAATATCACCTGAAAGAGAGGGGAGAGATATACCAAATGAAATGATAAAGGTCAATAATGGTACTAATCATATTCTCTCCCTACAGACGGGAAACGGACGATTTAGCTGTGATGACGAGCAACCTCAGCCGGGAAACTCTAACCAATCTCTTCCTTTGCAGCATTCTCTTAACCTTATTTCCACAGATGCAGTACACAAGATCCCAGTCAACCCTATTATAGAGGGGACCGGTAAGAATGTAGTTTCTTCTGCATCAGGTAACACGGCGGATTCAGGTAACACGTGGCGAATCCCAAAATTGTGTAATGATTCAATTTTATGTGTGCAGGGAGATATTATGTATTATAGAAATATTTGAGTGTTAGGAGCGCCTATTGAAAGGCTGAGTCTAATAAGGGTATGAACTAAAAGTGGCGTTAGGTATACCAGCACAATGAGCCCAAAATAGATAAAATTTACAAGTTTATTATAACATTAAAATTAACAATTTATTAAGGCAATTGCTTGGTGTCTATAGATGAAAACAGATTAAAAAAGCATAAAAGTATATGGATCCATATTACTTCACAATCAAAAACAATTTAAAACAATTAATGGTGATCTGTTGTATGATAAAATCAATTTTACGATCTATTATGTGATAAAATTAATTTTAGTGAAATTGAAAAAATGCAGAAATAATACAGTAAAAAGCAGAGATTATACAGTAAAAATAATACAGTAAAAAGCAGAGATTGTACAATAAAAACAGCAATGGGGAATGGGTCGTGTGACCTAGGATAAAAACATATATGTGGAGGATGTCTTCGTGATCCGTTTAAGAAAAATAATCCTTTGAAATGTAATGTGGTGTTTAAACCTGATAGAAGTGTGTGAGTCCCCTCGTGAAAGTCCAAAAGTGTCCAAGAGATGATTAAAGTCAATAGTTATATCCAAAAAAAAGGTCAAATATAAAAAGTGAAAATCGAAAATCCAAATTCAAAAATAAATCAAAAAATTGTATCAGTAATAATGTGATGTCAAATGTTAGAAAGAAAAAATGCAACCTGTGTTATAAATCAAACTGTGAACAGTTGACAAAAATGGAAAAAAGTGGAAATCCAAGTAACCAATTTCTTAGAAATACTTGATGTGAAAAACAATGATTATATAAAAATATAAGACGATCCAATCCCTGTGAAAAAAGAAAAATGCAACATAGAGCAGTATCGTTTAAAATACGTTTACACAAATAGAAATAAAACTCACCATATATGCCAACGCGTTTCGGCCCACCAATAGGGCCTTTATCAAGACTGATATATGGTTGGTGAGACTGCTTGTTTTATACCTGTTTGGTTTATGAAATTTGCGCCAAATTTCTCAATTGCGCCAAAAAAATCGCGCCAAAAATTAACCTTTGGACCCGGAAGTTTAAGACAGACCGGATATGTGTGGTTCCGATATTGGATATATCCATTTGTTATGATGTTATGGCCCAACTTTTGTGATATATTATTCCCTCATTATAGACTCCTTGTGCTGATATCCCTATAAAATAATTTGGCAGTTAAAAACTTACTAGACACATGATCAGTGTCTGGTACCGGATGTCTGGTGTCGCCATACTACCGGAAGTGGATACAGACCGGAAGTTGCCTAAAACCGGAAGTTGACTAAAACCAGAAGTCGGTTTGTTACGTAGAGAACGGAATTTGTCTAAAAGAAGGGGGTAAACATGTGTCTGGGAGTTGTGGATAGAGACATTGTTGCTTCTAATAATTTGAGGAATTTTGAGTTTAGCATGGGAACTTAGTTGTACTAATATGACTTGTATCGTCCACCTGTTTTATTAAATAAAATGCCTTAAGTGAACCTATGATGTGGTCTCTAAATCTGAAAGATGCGTTTCTATTAGAGATTTGTTAGTTATTAGCTACAATCATATTGATTCTGACCTAGGTATATAATACAGATGGATTATAATCCCAGTTATGAGAATAACCTATAATATGATAACTTCATCATTTGTTATTGAGGGGTGGTAAATCCAGACTGCTAGACATTGAGATCACAGTTGTCTATAAAAATTGACATAAACAAGGTTATGAACCTCCTAAAAATTTTCAATAGTAAAACATAAAAAATATATATTGTAAAATTATCGTTATTGGAAAAAGACATTAAAAGATATAAAAATATTCGAGAATATTAAAAACGGAAACTCTTAAAATATAATATAATATAATTTTGGGGATGGAACAAAGGGGGAGAAATTTCAGGGCCCTAAATCAGACAACCGGTTGTTATTGCTTCAAGTTAGTGTTTGTGTGAAGATCTATAACTGTTATAAGTGTTCAATACGTGGGATCTTTCATTTTAAATGTAGTAGATGCGATAAGTCTTCTTTGTTATTAAGACCTTTGGGATAGAGACAGTCAAGTTCATAGATCCATCTTGATTCGGCTACAAGAAGTTTTCTTTCATAGTCCCCGCCTCTCCAGTTGGGTCTGATTCGTTGAATCCCATAGTAGCTGAAATCTTTGAGGTTGCTTTTGTGGTGGATGGTGAAGTGTTTGTACATGGCGGTTTCGGTGTTGCCGTGTTCAACTTGTAAAATGTGTTCTCTAATCCTGTCTTTTAATGGTCTTGTAGTTTGGCCCACATACTGTAGTGCACAGCTGCATTGTATTATGTATATTACGCCTTTGCTTGAACACTTTATCAGATCTTTGATTGTATGTTCCACCTTGGAATTGTTGGATATGAATTTCTTAGTCTTGATGCCTCTTTTGCATGCTTTGCAACTTATGCATGGGTAAAAGCCCTTGATTGTCTTGCCGAAGACATCTTGTGCTCCTATTGATCTGGAGCGTGGGACACTAGGTGATAGTATGTTTCTTAGATTGTCTGATTTCCTGTAGATGAATTTCGGTTTGTCTGCCAGTGTTTCCCCTATGGTGTCATCGTTTTTCAGTAGAGGCCAATTCTTTTTGATTATTCCCTCTATCAGATGTCTATTTTCACAGTATTGTGTGATAAATGCTACATCGATGGTATTTTTGTCGTCCGTTGTTATCTTTGGTTTGTCTTTGTATTTCAAGAGTTCGTTCCGATCTTTTTTCCTCACTTCTTCAATCTCTTTGTCTATCACTTCTTCTTTATATCCTCTTTCTATGAAACGAGCTTTAAGGGTCTTGGTTTGTGATTCCCATAGGTCGGGATCTGAGCAGTTTTTTCTCAGTATGAGTAACTGTCCCTTGGGAATGTTTCTTTTCCACCTTGAATGGTGACAACTGTTAGTGTGTATATAATGACTACAATCCACAGGTTTGAAGTATGTTGATGTTTTGATTGTATTGTTTTCAACTGTGATCCTAAGATCAAGAAAGGTAATCTCTGATCTGCTTACAATACAATCAAAACATCAACATACTTCAAACCTGTGGATTGTAGTCATTATATACACACTAACAGTTGTCACCATTCAAGGTGGAAAAGAAACATTCCCAAGGGACAGTTACTCAGACTGAGAAAAAACTGCTCAGATCCCGACCTATGGGAATCACAAGCCAAGACCCTTAAAGCTCGTTTCATAGAAAGAGGATATAAAGAAGAAGTGATAGACAAAGAGATTGAAGAAGTAAGGAAAAAAGATCGGAACGAACTCTTGAAATACAAAGACAAACCAAAGATAACAACGGACGACAAAAATACCATCGATGTAGCATTTATCACACAATACTGTGAAAATAGACATCTGATAGAGGGAATAATCAAAAAGAATTGGCCTCTACTGAAAAACGATGACACCATAGGGGAAACACTGGCAGACAAACCGAAATTCATCTACAGGAAATCAGACAATCTAAGAAACATACTATCACCTAGTGTCCCACGCTCCAGATCAATAGGAGCACAAGATGTCTTCGGCAAGACAATCAAGGGCTTTTACCCATGCATAAGTTGCAAAGCATGCAAAAGAGGCATCAAGACTAAGAAATTCATATCCAACAATTCCAAGGTGGAACATACAATCAAAGATCTGATAAAGTGTTCAAGCAAAGGCGTAATATTCATAATACAATGCAGCTGTGCACTACAGTATGTGGGCCAAACTACAAGACCATTAAAAGACAGGATTAGAGAACACATTTTACAAGTTGAACACGGCAACACCGAAACCGCCATGTACAAACACTTCACCATCCACCACAAAAGCAACCTCAAAGATTTCAGCTACTATGGGATTCAACGAATCAGACCCAACTGGAGAGGCGGGGACTATGAAAGAAAACTTCTTGTAGCCGAATCAAGATGGATCTATGAACTTGACTGTCTCTATCCCAAAGGTCTTAATAACAAAGAAGACTTATCGCATCTACTACATTTAAAATGAAAGATCCCACGTATTGAACACTTATAACAGTTATAGATCTTCACACAAACACTAACTTGAAGCAATAACAACCGGTTGTCTGATTTAGGGCCCTGAAATTTCTCCCCCTTTGTTCCATCCCCAAAATTATATTATATTTTAAGAGTTTCCGTTTTTAATATTCTCGAATATTTTTATATCTTTTAATGTCTTTTTCCAATAACGATAATTTTACAATATATATTTTTTATGTTTTACTATTGAAAATTTTTAGGAGGTTCATAACCTTGTTTATGTCAATTTTTATAGACAACTGTGATCTCAATGTCTAGCAGTCTGGATTTACCACCCCTCAATAACAAATGATGAAGTTATCATATTATAGGTTATTCTCATAACTGGGATTATAATCCATCTGTATTATATACCTAGGTCAGAATCAATATGATTGTAGCTAATAACTAACAAATCTCTAATAGAAACGCATCTTTCAGATTTAGAGACCACATCATAGGTTCACTTAAGGCATTTTATTTAATAAAACAGGTGGACGATACAAGTCATATTAGTACAACTAAGTTCCCATGCTAAACTCAAAATTCCTCAAATTATTAGAAGCAACAATGTCTCTATCCACAACTCCCAGACACATGTTTACCCCCTTCTTTTAGACAAATTCCGTTCTCTACGTAACAAACCGACTTCCGGTTTTAGTCAACTTCCGGTTTTAGGCAACTTCCGGTCTGTATCCACTTCCGGTAGTATGGCGACACCAGACATCCGGTACCAGACACTGATCATGTGTCTAGTAAGTTTTTAACTGCCAAATTATTTTATAGGGATATCAGCACAAGGAGTCTATAATGAGGGAATAATATATCACAAAAGTTGGGCCATAACATCATAACAAATGGATATATCCAATATCGGAACCACACATATCCGGTCTGTCTTAAACTTCCGGGTCCAAAGGTTAATTTTTGGCGCAATTTTTTTGGCGCAATTTAGAAATTTGGCGCAAATTTCATAAACCAAACAGGTATAAAACAAGCAGTCTCACCAACCATATATCAGTCTTGATAAAGGCCCTATTGGTGGGCCGAAACGCGTTGGCATATATGGTGAGTTTTATTTCTATTTGTGTAAACGTATTTTAAACGATACTGCTCTATGTTGCATTTTTCTTTTTTCACAGGGATTGGATCGTCTTATATTTTTATATAATCATTGTTTTTCACATCAAGTATTTCTAAGAAATTGGTCACTTGGATTTCCACTTTTTTCCATTTTTGTCAACTGTTCACAGTTTGATTTATAACACAGGTTGCATTTTTTCTTTCTAACATTTGACATCACATTATTACTGATACAATTTTTTGATTTATTTTTGAATTTGGATTTTCGATTTTCACTTTTTATATTTGACCTTTTTTTTGGATATAACTATTGACTTTAATCATCTCTTGGACACTTTTGGACTTTCACGAGGGGACTCACACACTTCTATCAGGTTTAAACACCACATTACATTTCAAAGGATTATTTTTCTTAAACGGATCACGAAGACATCCTCCACATATATGTTTTTATCCTAGGTCACACGACCCATTCCCCATTGCTGTTTTTATTGTACAATCTCTGCTTTTTACTGTATTATTTTTACTGTATAATCTCTGCTTTTTACTGTATTATTTCTGCATTTTTTCAATTTCACTAAAATTAATTTTATCACATAATAGATCGTAAAATTGATTTTATCATACAACAGATCACCATTAATTGTTTTAAATTGTTTTTGATTGTGAAGTAATATGGATCCATATACTTTTATGCTTTTTTAATCTGTTTTCATCTATAGACACCAAGCAATTGCCTTAATAAATTGTTAATTTTAATGTTATAATAAACTTGTAAATTTTATCTATTTTGGGCTCATTGTGCTGGTATACCTAACGCCACTTTTAGTTCATACCCTTATTAGACTCAGCCTTTCAATAGGCGCTCCTAACACTCAAATATTTCTATAAACTCCCTCTTGGGTATCTAGAGACCCTATTGTTATAGGAGCTTAGGTCTTGAAAGTTAGCGCCGTCGGAAAAACTATATACCATTATAGATATTATGTATTAGCTGAGCTCCATGATTCAGTCTCCAACCCTATCAAGGGATAATTGATACTGGGTCTCAGGCAAATATTTTATCCCACAGGTACTATACACAGCTAAATGAGCTAACCCCCCACAAACCTAAAATAAAAGAATTTGATGGTTCACTAATAGGTTTGGGGGTGACTCTCTAAAAGTCTACGGTACTGCATGGTTAAAATTGAGGCTGGGGAACAGGGTCAGAAGACACCCCTTCATTATAGTGGATCTGCCAACTGATCTTTTAAGTATTGTTAGTGATCTCCTGAAGTGATTAAGCACCATAAATGATTGCATAAATAATGTAATCTGGTCACAAGTAAAGAGGTCAATTAATTATGAGCAATCCGGTATATCTTGCACCCAATATAATTGTCACATGGTGGAAGAGAAGCCAGATGCTGTGGAGATTCATTTCAGGAATAACTCTGTACCTGAAATCACTATCTTACAAATAGGTGATAACACTCCTTTAAGTGGCTCTGTTGGTAATACTTTTAAAATTTCGCCTGGAAAGATAGCGAATATTTCCTTAGACTGCAATGTATTAACCATATCTCTCCACAAGGGGGACCATAAATCCCCTAAGGGGGGAGGCCACGCTCAATACCTCGCAGGAATTGAGAGAGTTAAAGAGGATCTATTTATCCCTATACAAGTGCATGACCTTGGTAAAACCAAGTATGCTAAATTGAACTTAAATAGGAAGCTAGCTATATACAGGGAGTGCAGAATTATTAGGCAAGTTGTATTTTTGAGGATTAATTTTATTATTGAACAACAACCATGTTCTCAATGAACCCAAAAAACTCATTAATATCAAAGCTGAATATTTTTGGAAGTAGTTTTTAGTTTGTTTTTAGTTTTAGCTTTTTTACGGGGATATCTGTGTGTGCAGGTGACTATTACTGTGCATAATTATTAGGCAACTTAACAAAAAACAAATATATACCCATTTCAATTATTTATTTTTACCAGTGAAACCAATATAACATCTCAACATTCACAAATATACATTTCTGACATTCAAAAACAAAACAAAAACAAATCAGTGACCAATATAGCCACCTTTCTTTGCAAGGACACTCAAAAGCCTGCCATCCATGGATTCTGTCAGTGTTTTGATCTGTTCACCATCAACATTGCATGCAGCAGCAACCACAGCCTCCCAGACACTGTTCAGAGAGGTGTACTGTATTCCCTCCTTGTAAATCTCACATTTGATGATGGACCACAGGTTCTCAATGGGGTTCAGATCAGGTGAACAAGGAGGCCATGTCATTAGAATTTCTTCTTTTATACCCTTTCTTGCCAGCCACGCTGTGGAGTACTTGGACGCGTGTGATGGAGCATTGTCCTGCATGAAAATCATGTTTTTCTTGAAGGATGCAGACTTCTTCCTGTACCACTGCTTGAAGAAGGTGTCTTCCAGAAACTGGCAGTAGGACTGGGAGTTGAGCTTGACTCCATCCTCAACCCGAAAAGGCCCCACAAGCTCATCTTTGATGATACCAGCCCAAACCAGTACTCCACCTCCACCTTGCTGGCGTCTGAGTCGGACTGGAGCTCTCTGCCCTTTACCAATCCAGCCACGGGCCCATCCATCTGGCCCATCAAGACTCGCTCTCATTTCATCAGTCCATAAAACCTTAGAAAAATTAGTCTTGAGATATTTCTTGGCCCAGTCTTGACGTTTCAGCTTGTGTGTCTTGTTCAGTGGTGGTCGTCTTTCAGCCTTTTTTACCTTGGCCATGTCTCTGAGTATTGCACACCTTGTGCTTTTGGGCACTCCAGTGATGTTGCAGATCTGAAATATGGCCAAACTGGTGGCAAGTGGCATCTTGGCAGCTGCACGCTTGACTTTTCTCAGTTCATGGGCAGTTATTTTGCGCCTTGGTTTTTCCACATGCTTCTTGCGACCCTGTTGACTATTTTGAATGAAACGCTTGATTGTTCGATGATCACGCTTCAGAAGCTTTGCAATTTTAAGAGTGCTGCATCCCTCTGCAAGATATCTCACTATTTTTGACTTTTCTGAGCCTGTCAAGTCCTTCTTTTGACCCATTTTGCCAAAGGAAAGGAAGTTGCCTCATAATTATGCACACCTGATATAGGGTGTTGATGTCATTAGACCACACCCCTTCTCATTACAGAGATGCACATCACCTAATATGCTTAATTGGTAGTAGGCTTTCAAGCCTATACAGCTTGGAGTAAGACAACATGCATAAAGAGGATGATGTGGTCAAAATACTCATTTGCCTAATAATTCTGCACTCCCTGTAAGTGAAGGCTTATTAGCGCAGATAGCTGAACCTAAAATGATTAAATATCTTTCTCCCCAAGACCACTCTGTCCACGGCCTGGATAACAGGTCTGAAAACTATAATATCACAGCTAAATGCTTATTATCTATCTCTATAGGTAATAAATCAGCAAAGCACCTGTTTTTAGTTTTAAATATTCCCCATAATCAAATATACATTGGCAATGATCTCCTACATAGCTATAAAATACAAATAGATTTGATTAACTCTTGCCTCTGGAGCAAGTTAAGGGGTGACCCTGAAGTATTTCAGGATGAAAACGCAGCCCTGAAATCAAACCAGCAGTTGCCATATGCTGTGAATATGCAGGTGTCTAACAATGTTATAATCCCTAAATAAAACAGACACGGATAGGGTATAGCGCTAGTCCAAAAACCTACTTAGCCTCATTAAAGGTTATTGTCTCCTCCCTAGACAATAAAGAAATTGGAATGTAAAATCAGTGGATATAGGAGGCGCTGTAGAGCCGTAGGATATATAGATACAAATATAAATATAAAATTCACTGTATCGTTACAAGTTGAAACAATCCCAAACTTATTAGTCCAATGTCCCTTTGGGGAATTAAAATACTACGTTACGTAATACGTTAAAATACTATTTATGTGCAAAATCGGTGATAATTAAGATTATAGAAAAATATCTACGTACATATATATACATACAGTATTGCAAAGTGAAATATCAAAGTGAAATGAATGCAATATAAAAAAGTGCAATAAATAATCCGGTGACAATGTTTGAAAACACAAATGTGATATTTAATAAATCAATATATAAAAGGTTGACACATAAAATCCTTATAGCTTTCAATCATACATAAAATAGAACTGGTTTAAACATACACACTACACACAACCTCTCAGATTCCCCAAATAAATTGTGGCTGGCAGAGAACACCTATATCGTCTGTGTTTTAATCTTAGTGTTAGTGTTTCAAGGGGATCCCCCAAAGAGAAGATGATCCGTAATGACAATGCGGGTTGGAGTTAATTATTGTAAATCCAAAGATATAAATAATGTTTCTGAATGATGCCGTTATATCCCCAGTCTCTCTTTAGTCACAGTTAAAGCCCACAATGGTGTAGAGCTCCTTCCTTAATGCTCTCTTAATTAATAGGTAATCAAGTACTTATAGCATAGCCGGGAGGCTCCCCTACCTTCTTACAAGTGTCTGCCAGCGATCTCCTTACCTGGCCCGACACTCCGGCTTCTCCTTTAGATGTCTGCTCAGTGATAATCCCGTGAGTGACGTCACCCGGTTCCGGATCCTAGGTGACCACTTGCGCAAGTGTTTGTTTCCACGAATGTATCCACAGGATGCCCTCTGTACGCCAGGGTACACAGAGTTCACTTCAGCTTCGGTCCTCCGAATAATCACAAACAGTAGCAGGTAAGCCCTCTACGCGTTTCAACCCCTTCTGGTTAATTATCACCGATTTTGCACATAAATAGTATTTTAACGTATTCCCCAAAGGGACATTGGACTAATAAGTTTGGGATTGTTTCAACTTGTAACGATACAGTGAATTTTATATTTATATTTGTATCTATATATCCTACGGCTCTACAGCGCCTCCTATATCCACTGATTTTACAATGTTATAATCCCTGCTGGGGCTGATAAATTCCTCTTACCCTTACAGGTAAAGAGAGGTCAGAAATTAAAAACTTCTGAAACACTAATTTGCCTCTCCCATAGAATACAAAATCTGGGTATCACAATGACCCATCCTCCTATGGTAAATATTGGAACTATTCCAATACATGTTATTGTGCATAACATGACCCCACAGGATATAACCTTATCCAAGGGAACTGCCATAGGATATGTGCTGGAATCAAGTAATTACACTTTTGGATTCCAGAATAATGTAATCGAGCTAATTCCTGAAGGATATTTAACTGAAGAACAATTAATAGAACAATCCTTTGCATCTATGCCAGAGGGTCTATTTATAATTCAGTCTATTTATCCCTTCAGCTCAGAGGAAGGCATCTGTAAAATTGAAGAAGCCTCTCTAGTATTTGATCAGCCGATCAAACAGCAAGATTAACCCAATACCCAGAATCATGGGGGCAATGTAAATTATAATCAAGGGGATCTCACCTCTAGGTTGGAAGAAGCCTATGAAATAGGACAGCCTGAAATCTTTCCAGGATTTCAGCATATAGTCGAAGAGCAAATATCCTTCGCTAATGGCTGTTCTAGCGATGATGAATGCCAACTGCTGCGAGAACTCCTGATGGAGTACAAGGATATTTTTGCTAGGGATTCTTATGACTGTGGTACTACAGACTTGCACATTGCAAGAATACAAACAGATCCCAATGCACCACCTGTATTTGTTAAACAATACAGACTTCCTTTAGCCTCATATGATTCTCTCGCAGAAATCATAAGAAACTTGGAAGAAAGAGCTATTATCAGACAGGTGCACAGCTCTTACAACAATCCTATTCTAGGTGTTCTCAAGCCCAATGGACAATGGTGTTTGTGTGCTGATTTAAAACAGCTAAACAAACGAGTGTACATGTCTGGCTGGCCTGTACCATACATTGAACAATGCCTAGCGCAAATGCAGGGATCCAAAATATTCACTGCCATTGATTGTGCACAGGGATATTGGGCCATAAAGGTACATGAGGAGGACCAGTATAAGCTGGCATTCTCCTTCCAAAAGATCCAGTATGCATTTCAGAGACTTCCTTTTGGTTACATAAATTCTGGACATGAATTTGCCGTATTCATGCATAAGGCTATGCCTGATGCACTGGAAAGGGGGACCTTATTTTATGTTGATGATGTTTTGATCAAAAGCACAGACTTTGAAAAACACATCGCAGAGCTTAAACACGTCCTCAGCCAACTTAAAAGGGCAGGTGTCAAATTATCCCTACAAAAAGCTCAATGGTGCCGCACTCGTGTAAACTTCTTAGGACATGAAGTTACTTCTGAAGGGCTAAACCCTCAGCAGAAGAAGGTGGAAGCTATAGTAAATTCTAAAAACCCAACTAACTTAAAGGAATTGAGGTCATTCCTGTGAATGACGAATTATTCTCACAAATTCATTGATAATTATGCAGAGTTAGCTAAACCACTACTACTTCTTCTAAAGAAGGATGTGAAATGGCACTGGAGTGAGTCTCAAGAGACAGCCATCAAAGAGCTGAAGAGAAAACTCACACAAGCACCTTGCTTAGCATACCCTGAAGGTGGTAAACCTTTCTTCTTAGAGACAGGTTACACAGATTTAAGCATGAGTGCTGTTTTATACCAAAAGCATGATAATTTAAACAAAACCATAGCTTATGGGAGCAAAACTCTATCCCCAGTAGAAATAAAATTTAGCGATTGCGAAAAAGCCCTCTTATCTACTGTATGGGCTCTACAATAGGAAACGGCCCACCAGCCTTTGCTATATTTGCAAAGTGAAAGAATAAGAGATGGGAATTTGTCAAATAGCCGCATAACAGCGTGGACTCTTTCCTTACAAGGCTGGCCCTTAGAAATTCGCTATAAGCAGAATAAAAAGAATCCAGTCGCACAGGTGCTTGCTGAGCTCCACGACTGTGCTGCTAGAGGTCCTGGGGAAGAATTATCAGAAAATGTTTTCTTGGAGGAACAATTGCTTTCCCCATATAAAATGTACACTGAGGACAATTGTCAAACATTACCTTGGGTATATGTTGATGGTTGTTCTTACCATGCCACTATTAATAATGAGCGCAGATTAGTCGCTGGCATTGGTATAACTTGGGCAAATGGATTCCCAAATATATCTATAGGTTTCAACATTGGACCAAGATCCAGTCAAGTTGCAGAACTAACTGCCATTCTAAAAACCATTGAAATGGCTATTGAACATAGTATTCATAAATTTGTGATCATAACTGACTCAAATTATGTGCGTGACAGTTTTGTTGAATTCCTGTCAACTTGGAAAAGAAATGGCATGCAGAAAAGTAACAACAAACCAGTCAAGCATGGGAAGTTGTTCTGCAAGATTGATAATCTGGTGGTATCCAATAATTTAACCATACATTGGAAAAAGACCAAGGGTCATTCCAGGGTTCTAGGTCCTGATAAGGAAGGCAATGATCTTGCGGATTCATTAGCCAAACAAGGAGCCATAACTGGAGAACTCCTTAATATTTACCACTTAATGGGTGCAATTCAGGTAGAAGCCATTACCAGAAACCAGGCAAAACAACAGAGTGAACCTAACCTGGTACAATGGAGTCAGGATTCTCCTAGTGAGGACCTGATCACTAATAAAAAAGAAGACCCCATTGTAGGCATCTTCTATAAACACATAGAAGATCCTGAAAGCAACCCCATATCAAAAAATGACTGTATTGGCAGAACACAATTCAAGTTACAGGATGGTTTGTTAATTAGAACCTCCAAAACTGGCATCCAGCAATGGGTAGTACCCACCAAGTTCAGAGGTCTAATGCTTCAACATGTCCATGATGCTCCCACATCTGGTCATCGTGGTGCCAAACTCACATATGAAATATTGCGTGACTATGCTTTTTGGCCACACATGTTGAAAGATGTTCAAACCTACTGTCAAGGGTGTTTAATCTGTCCACAGTTCCAACCCACTGCGTCAACGCATAGAGCGCCATTGCAGAAAAGGGGGATGGTAATGCCATGGTCTGATATACAAATTGATTTTATTGGTCCAGTAACAAGGTCATCAAGAGGTAACAAATACATGTTAACTGTAACATGCCTGTTCACTAAATGGGTAGAGTGCATCAGTGCACCTAACAATAGTGCTGAAACATGCGCAGCATTGCTCATCAACCATGTGTTTTCCAGATTCGGTTTGCCCCAAAGAATCGAGTCAGATCAGGGAACCCACTTCACTAGCGAAGTGATGACCAAAATGTGGAAAATACTAGGGGTATAAAGAAAGCTCCATATTGCTTATAGAGCTGCCTCAAGTGGTGGTGTAGAGCGTTACAACCAGTCCATTGTTAAAATCCTCAAAAAGTTTGTGAGTGAAACGGGTAAAGACTGGGATGTAAAACTACATCTAGTCCTAATGGCATTAAGAGCAACTCCAAGTAGCGCTACCAAGATTTCACCTTTTGAACTGATGACTGGTAGAAGAATGGTTCTACCTCAGCATCTGCTGTACCGTACATTAGACCAAAACTTGATAAACGCTGCCAATACACATCAATATGTGGATAACCTAAGAAAACAGCTGCAATATGCCTTTGCATTTGCTCAAAGGAACTTAGAAAGATCCGCAACTGCCACTAAAACCTATTATGATCTCAAAACGTCCAAAAAGGAATATGAAATAAATGATAAACTTTATCTTTATAACTTTGGAAGAGATCAGGTTAGGGAGAAGAAATTTCTTCCCTCATGGAAAGGTCCTTTTGTCATTTCTGACAAAATATCTCCAGTAGCCTATAAAATAAGGATCCCCAAAAATGAAAGTTTCATAGATAAATGGGTCCATATCAATAAGCTGCGAGCATGCCATCCTAGGTGCCAACTACAAGTTATAGAGGGAGAATAATGTGTCATATCCCCAGATGGAATAAAGACATACTGTAGTTTAAAGATGCCTAACTGATAAACATGAAAGCTCAAAAATGACGGACTCTCTGCATGAGAGACTGTCTATAATGCATACAATCAACATCCTCACCAAATACCATTGACTTTGAGCCAATTTAAATACATTTGTCCTACATCTATTTAAAATTGGAAGGGGGATTTATGTCAAGGTATATGCAAGGTTAATAAATATATATATATTAATCATATATTTTAAGGTAAATAAATATATATATTTAATCAGATATCTGGCTGGTCAGTAGAAAATGATTCATTTCATTCAGAAAAATTGACTTCAATCATGTTTAGTTCTCCCCCACTCAGCATGCAAAGTTATTCTAAACACACAAGTGAAGACAGTAAAACATGTGCTCTAATCAATTTAAAACAATCACTTAAAGGAATTTGTAAAAGTGATTTTGAGAAAGAACAGAATTTATGGTTTGAGACAGGATGAGTCATAAAAGGTAATTTAAAAGAATAGATTGTCAAAAGATGACACCATACAGTGAGTGAAAACATTTTTTTTTATTCTATCTGTCTTCCAGAAATCTAATGAAAATTATAAGAGCAACTGAGTTAATGATATATCTGGATGAATGAATATATGACAGTGAGTGATCTGCTGGATTTTTTTGTATGGTTTTGAACACTGCATAGAAATGAATATATATGTGGGAGATGGATTAAAATTTTGTAATAGATTAAATGGCAATGGAAATAAACCCATTGTTAAAAGACAGCATAGAAATTAATACATGTGGGTGTATATATATATACATATACATATATTCAGGGACATATTATATTAAAGGGATAATTGCGGTGTTGGATATATAAATGAAAAATAGATTCAAACCTGTAAAAAAAAATTAAATGGAAACTGTAATAATCCCATTGTTTAATTATATATAACATAAATTTTCTATTTTTCAGATGGGGCTAGAGGATTGCCTGCATGGGATATCCAAATCATGTCATATGATTATATACTAGATGTTTGTGAAAGTTTAAACACAGCTCTGAAAATATAACAGATGTATAAATGCCATTAATTTCAGAATAATTAGCAGTATTAATTTGCTTTAATATAATATAATGTTAATCACCTGATGTTTCATATCAAAATGTTCAGAGAGGTGATGTGATATTACCCCATCTGTGATTGATATTGTGAGAGATTGATGTGGGAAGTTATGGTCTAATAAATAACCTTTTCATAGAAAAATGAATTATTTAAAAATGTTAGATGGTTGAATGTATTGCTGTGTTGTCATGCTGCCCCCCGGTGCTGTGATGCGAGAACTACAGCCAGAAGGATTTTTGGCTGTTAAAAATGAAATTTCAAAGGGCCAATCTGAGACAAGGCTTTCGTTTGGGCGTTTCCAACCTCACCAATGATGGGTAATGATCAAAAAAAGGGGAGGGGTGAGATCAGATGATTTAACCCCCAGCATAGAGGGAAAAAGGGCTGCTTGCTGCTGGCTATCTCTGGCTAAACCTGAAGGAAAATAACTGCTGCGGTTATTATAAAGCATGGCTACCTTTATGCTCCATATGCATATATCCCCAATTTTGTATTCTGAGGTGAGATCGTTCCTATAAAGAGATATTGGATATCAATTGGTGTTCATCCTGGTATTAAAAGATTGTGATAGATTGAAAAGAGCAAATTGTATTTTTAAACTGTATTTCATAGCCTTGAATAGCTCTTAGCTTGCTTTTGTATGCAAACCTTTAAAGTAAACATTCATTATTGCTGTATGTAAACAGACTTAAAGAAATAAACTGTATTTTAAAGTTAGTATTTCATAGCCTGTATATCGTTAAACTAATCCTAAATTTTAAGTTGTTTATCTGTGCAAATATATAGTTATAACTCAGAATTGGGTTTTTGCATAAATAATATATATAACTTCTAGTGTTTAAATTAGAGTATATAGACTGTCCTACTGTTTAAATAAGCATTATTAGAATTGTATTGCTTGGGTGTTTAGCCGTTAAAGATCTTGGAATCTCATTGTATTAACTGGGTAAAATTTTACTGTGAATAAGGTAGACTTTTATGAATGTTGCATAGCATATTTGAATTGTTTTAAACACATGTAATATTGACTCATATTCTAATTCTTACAAATATATATATTTCAATGTGCTCATAGATATTTACTAATAAAAAGAACTCAGATATTTACAGGTAGCCCTCAGTTTACGCTGGGGTTAGGTTCCAGAAGGAATGGTTGTAAATCGAAACCGTTGTAAATTGAAACCCAGTTTATAATGTAAGTCAATGGGAAGTGAGGGAGATAGGTTCCAGGCCCATCTCAAAATTGTCATAAGTAACACCTAATACATTATTTTTAAAGCTTTGAAATGAAGACTTTAAATGCTAAACAGCATTATAAACCTAATAAAATAATCACACAACACAGAATTTATAATTAAACTAAGTTAAATGAACAAAAACATTTGCTAAATAGCATTATAAACATAATAAAATAATCACACAACACAGACTTCACTTGCATTTTTCTGCAAACAGTTCTTTCTATGCATTCCAATCTGGACTGATTTATAGACTGGAAGATCTTGTTCCTTTGAAATCTGCTCGATAGCTCAGGTCTGGTTAAACTGATTAATTGCAGCTTGCTTGACTTTGATGCAACACCAGCGGACAGCTCCGCCTACTGGCTATTTTAATAAATTCACTGCTTCTCAATGTTTTTCAATAGCAGTCACATGACTGGAAAAAAAGGTTGTTATTCTGAAACGGTGTAAATTGAACCGTTGTAAAACGAGGGCCATCTGTATATTAATTTGATTGTATTAGTATATGCATATTTGATTGTGGGTTTCATTTAAAGAATGATTTTTAAATATATTCAGTTATAACCCTGCCATATACTCACATATTATTTGGAGAGTACTGCTAAGATTCTTATAAATATACTGACATCAGGAATTAGAAATAGGTTGTTTTCTTTCAGAGTAGTTCCCTAATTGGTTTTCCCTTTAAATATAGTTGGCCTAATATAAGTGTACTCTAACAAGTAATAATAAAGAAATTAATAGAAATTAAATGTTTATAGATTTTTAATACAAGTTTTTCAAAATATTTTTTTTAAATAATAATAAAAAAATGTTTAAATAATTTTTCAAAATAATTTTTAATATAATGAGTATAGGGTTATAGAATATATTATATTGAGGCCCTAAATAAATGAATTTAATAATAATAACAATAATATTTTTTTACATTATCTGTATATATGTTTAGATTGATAGTAAAAAGTTTTTTCTGATCATGCATTTTTGCAATTTACTGTATTTGTCTTGATTTATTTATGTATAATACTGAAATGATTTGAGCAGATTGTAAGCTTTTGTCCTAAGTAAATTATATACAGGTAGCAATTACTATATCTATATTTATAGCATTAAGATTTACTATCAAATTTGAATAGAATTAGTGGTATATATATATCTGGCACTTTAAAGCAGTACCTGCATACCCCTATTTAAAGCACCAACAGACATAGGCAGGATAGAGCTTGACAAAGGCTGCAGAAAGCCGAAAACGCGTTGCTCTTTAGTTTGATCCTTCCAAGGATCCGTAGCCAATGGTCTGATCACAGAAGTCTAACTGAACAGCTGAAACCGCTGACTGCGGTAATCCTAAGGAAACAGTTTGACACAAACACCTGAGCGAGGTGCGCTCATTTCAAAAGATACCCGAATAGAGGAACGACTTCGAACACCCTCCAGTGTAAGTACAATTGGACACATTGTTTTTTTGAACTGTTTGATGTTGGTGACAATTTTGTCTTGTCTTCTATTCTAGGAATCCACTTTGCCGTGCATAATTTCTTGGAGACTGTGTTACTTGATCTGGGTTGTTTTGGCGAATTGTTCCACATAGCCTAAGTGTTTGCTACACATTCTTTGAGTTCGTTAACCCAAAGCACCTGAGTCCTGCTATAGGTTTATCATGTTTTTTAAATAACGTTTTTTATGTATTGTACAAATTTTTTTATGCAATGTATTTTTTAGCCCAATCTTTTACTGTGATTCATGTACATTTTATCTTTTTAATTGCATGTTATTAAGATTAAACTACTTAAAGGGACAGTAAAGTCAAAACTAAACTTTCATGATTCAGATAGGGCATGCAATTTTAAACAACTTTCCAATTTACTTTTATCATCAAATTTGCTTTGTTCCCTTGGTGGTATTTTTGAAAAGCTAAACCTAGCTAGGCTCAAACTGATTTCTAAACCGTTGAAAACCGCCTCCTAGCTCAGAGCATTTTGAAAGTTTTTCATAGTTAGACTGTGCTAGTTCACATGTGTCATATAGATAACACTGTGCTCACTCCCGTGAATTTATTTAGGAGTCTTCACTGATTGACAACACTGCATGTCTGCCAAAGGCACTTAGATAAGGAGGCTGTCTGCAAAGGCTTAGATACAAGGTAATCACAGAGGTAAAAAGTATATTAATATAACTGTGTTGGTTATGCAAAAACAGGGAATGGGTAATAAAGGGATTATCTATCTTTTTAAATAAGAAAATTGTTGGTATAGACTGTCTCTTTAATTATATGTTATAAAGATTAAATTACTAATTTACACACTTCACCCTCTATACAGCCATATTATAGTTGGTATTAAGCTTTTGGTAGCGCCACAGATTTTTGACTGTCTCTGCTCCTCCTTTGGTACAGAGCTGTCTAATCTTTCTAGACTATTGCCAGTAAGGGAACGTGATTTTTCCCTTTCTGTCTCGTTTCTCTGCTGAAAGGTGTCTGTGGTGAAGGATTTGCTGTTAATTCTGCTATGCCAGGCTTTTTCCCTTCTCCTTCCAAAACAAAAACTTTTATGTTCCCAACCGCACATGTGGTTTTACACCGCAATTAATCGCCGCGGTTTAAAAAACACAAGAGTACGCGATTTTCATGAAAAAAAACCATTCTTTATTCTTCATGAAAACGGAGGTGGAGAGGGAGGATGAGAGGCAGACCAGGGTGCGGCCGTGGGCGGACCTGAGAATGCCTGCGAAACTGCCATTTTTGCAGAGAATTCTGAGTGTGTGGCAGCAACTGGCTTTCATCCTGCAGTCATCTGGGAGTAGTGTGGCGGTGGTCAAGCGGTGGTGTGGCGGTGGGACAGCTCAAAGTTGTGAGCAATAAAGTGAGTATTAACCCCTTAACGACACGCGTCGTATAGGGTACATCTTGCACAAACTGGTCTTTAAAGACCAGCGACGTACCCTGTACGACGTTGGGGTTGAAAGCGGCTGGAAGCGATCCTGATCGTTTCCAGCCACTTTCCGGTTATTGTAGTGATGCCTCGATATCGAGGCATCACTGCAATAAAATTTTTCCCCATCCGATGCAGAGAGAGCCACTCTGTGGCCCTCTCTGCACTGGACATCAATGCCGCGATCGTTGGTGGGTGGGAGCAGACGTGGGAGGCGGGTGGGCGGCGATCGATGGCTTACCGGTGGGCGGGATTGTGGGCAGGATTGCTGGGGGGCGCGCACGGACGCGCGCACGTGCACAGGGGAGGCGGGCGGGCGCGTGCACGGGGAGGGAGCGGGTGGGAACCATTACACTATGGAACAGTGGTTTCTATTTAGAGGGAGAGAGGGGGGATAAATATGTTAATCGAAGGGATCTGGGAGGGGGGTGGGGGTTTAGTCTGGGGGGGGGGGAAGCTACACTACAGAAAAGTGGGGAAAAAATAAAAAATATTAATTTTTTGTAAACTGGGTACTGGCTGACAACTGCCAGTACCCAAGATGGCTCCCAATAATGTAGAGGGGGAGGTTTAGAGAGCTGTTTGGGGGGGGGGGATCAGGGAGGTTTGGGGCTAAGAGGGATCCTACACAGCAGCATATGTAAATATGCTCCAAAAAAAAAAAAAAAAAAAAAAAAAAAGATACCTTTTATTTTAGTACTGGCAGACTTTCTGCCAGTACTTAAGATGGCGGGGACAATTGTGGGGTGGGGGAGGGAAGAGAGCTGTTTGGGAGGGATCAGTGGGTCTGATGTGTCAGGTGGGAGGCTGATCTCTACACTAAAGCTAAAATTAACCCTGCAAGCTCCCTACAAGATCCCTAATTAACCCCTTCACTGCTAGCCATAATACACGTGTGATGTGCAGCGGCATTTAGCAGCCTTCTAATTACCAAAAAGCATTGCCAAAGCCATATATGTCTGCTATTTCTGAACAAAGGGGATACCAGAGAAGCATTTACAACCATTTGTGCCATAATTGCACAAGCTGTTTGTAAATAATTTCAGTGAGAAACCTAAAATTGCGAAAAAAATTATGTTTTTTTTTAAATTTGATCGCATTTGGAGGTGAAATGGTGGCATTAAATTTACCAAAATGGGCCTAGATCAATACTTTGGGTTGTCTACTACACTACACTAAAGCTAAAATTAACTCTACAAGCTCCCTACATGCTCCCTAATTAACCCCTTCACTGCTGGGCATAAAACACGTGTGGCGCGCAGTGGCATTTAGCAGCCTTCTAATTACCAAAAAGCAACGCCAAAGCCATATAAGTCTGCTATTTCTGAACAAAGGGGATCCCAGAGAAGCACTTACAACCATTTATGCCATAATTGCACAAGTTGTTTGTAAATAATTTCTGTGAGAAACCTAAAGTTTGTGAAAAAGTTAAAAAAAAATTTTTATTTGATCGCATTTGGCGGTGAAATGGTGGCATGAAATATACCAAAATGGGCCTAGATCAATACTTTGGGATGTCTTCTAAAAAAAAATATATACATGTCAAGGGATATTCAGGTATTCCCGACAGATATCAGGGTTCCAATGTAACTAGCGCTCATTTTGAAAAAAAGTGGTTTTGAAATAGCAAAGTGCTACTTGTATTTATTGCCCTATAACTTGCAAAAAAAGCAAAGAACGTGTTAACATTGGGTATTTCTAAACTCAGGACAAAATTTAGAAACTATTTAGCATGGTTGTTTTTTGGTGGTTGTAGATGTGTAACAGATTTTGGGGGTCAAAGTTAGAAAAAGTGTGTTTTTTTCCATTTTTTCCTCATATTTTATAATATTTTTAATAGTAAATTATAAGATATGGTGAAAATAATGGTATCTTTAGAAAGTCCATTTAGTGGCGAGAAAAACGGTATATAATATGTGTGGGTACAGTAAACGAGTAAGAGGAAAATTACAGCTAAACACAAACACCGCAGAAATGTAAAAATAGCCATTGTCATTAAGGGAAAGAAATTGAAAAATGGCCGTGTCCTTAAGGGGTTAAAAAAAAAATTTAAACTTTTAAATTGCACTTTTTTTCTGTGATGCATGTGAAATTGTGAATGTAAACATTAAGATTTAGATAACATGTTTGTTCATTAGGGTTGCACTTGCTACTACTACTTGCTTGTAGGATGTATTGCTTTGTGAAACTTGTGAATTTATATTATTTATGTTACACATAAAATAATATTATAAATATGATAATATATTTTACTACTACAGAACAGTCTCTAGCTCTACTCTATCATCAGAATATAGAGGATGATCATGATAATGATATAGATAATGATATACCGTAGTTACTTTTTAATAGATACTGATTTAGATTCCCAGAAGATAGATCATCAATCTCCTAAACAGTACACAGTGGTGTAGTCAGTGCACATATTTTTGTTTTTTATAATATTTTTCCTCTAATTTTAAATAGTTAATTTTATATTTACATTATCATTACCCTTATTATACCAGTTTGCAGTCCAGCAGTGTACCATAACACAAATCATTTTTAATAAATAATCAAAAAATATCTCTTATTATATTAGTTTATGTTCCCAAATAAGTTATATTGGTTTAATAATATGTTTATTTTTTATTTATGGATGGATGCATTGCTGCAGCTGCTGCAAGTGCAAATAAAAGTAATATTTTTTTTTTATTTAAAAAAAATAAATAAAATTCTAATAATTTTTTATTGTAGCTCAGCCTCTGCAGTTAATGCAAGTTAGATTGTTTTTTTTTATCATTGATGCTAGGCTAGTGCTACAACAATAAAAAATCATTAATGGTTAATGCATTTTGGTGAGCAAAAATATCTAAATTAGCATGATTTTTAAATGTGCAAGCAATGCATTCATTGTGTCAAGTCTGCAATGCCCTATTAACTGTCCATGTGCATTGTGCAGCCACAAAAAAGCAGCCCTAAGTACGCCTAACCAATTGTGTTTAAGAAAAAAAAAAAAGCTAAGCTAATAAAATATAAGTCAATTTAATTTCAAATGTTGTTTAAAATAGCATGGCATTGATGCCATGCCATACTCTATTGCTCTTGATTCAGAACACAAAACAAATTAATGAAATGTATAAAAAAAAGTGTTTTTTTACTTTTATGTCGCTCCCAGTAATGGACTGGGAGCAACATCAAAGTAAAAAAACACTTTTTTTTATACATTTCATTAATTTATTTTGTCTTTCCTAAAAGTAGAACTTGTCTCCCTCCCACCACCAACTTATTCTAAAAATATTTTATGTTCATTGGTTAACCAACAGCAAATACTGCCTGACAGTGCCTGTGTGTCGTCTACTCAAGTTCACCAAAGTCAGCCAACAGCTGTGGTTCCAGATTGCATCCTGTTTCTTCTTCTACAACAGCAAGGTCATCCACACATCCTGCAGCCTGTTTCTTCTTCTACAACAGCAAGGTCATCCCCACATCCTGCAGACTGTTTCTTCTTCTACAACAGCAAGGTCGTCCACACATCCTGCAGCCTGTTTCTTCTTCTACAACAGCAAGGTCATCCACATCCTAGTGCAGCCTGTTTCTTCTTCTACTACAGCAAGGTCATCCACATATCCTGCAGCCTGTTTCTTCTTCTACAACAGCAAGGTCATCCACATCCTAGTGCAGCCTGTTTCTTCTTCTACAACAGCAAAGTCATCCACATCCTAGTGCAGCCTGTTTCTTCTTCTACAACAGCAAGGTCATCCACATCCTAGTGCAGCCTGTTTCTTCTTCTACAACAGCAAGGTCATCCACATCCTAGTGCAGCCTGTTTCTTCTTCTACAACACCAACACATCTGAGTTTTCAAAGCCATTACTTCGGATTGGACTTCCACTATGCTCACGGTTCCCACTTCTACGGTGTAAGCTGCATGTGAAACATTAGCAGTTTGTTTAGCCTTAATTAAATACTCTTCTTCCATGATAGCTTTAACCAATTTGGAATAAGTCAATGGCTTGTTCTGGTTTCTAGTCCGAAATTTCAACATTATGGGATCCAGTGGGAGTGCTCCTTGATAAATTTGATCCAACAAAGTGTTGCTTGCATGACTCGGCTCCATGCCTCCTTTTAGAATGACCTGATGAAGGATTTTATCCAGTCGCCGGACATAAAGTAGATAACTCTTCTCCTTCATTTTGATAAGTGTGTGAGAACATATGAATTAGCTCGGCACAGTCCTCCACCCCTCCAAAGATTTCTAGTAAAGCTTCTAGACATTCAGCAGCTGTGCAGCCTGGCTTGTCCCTTTATAGGTTTCTGATGACATCTGAGCAGGAGTTCTTAGGCTCTCAATTAACCTTTGTCTTTTTACTGTGTCAGCAACTTCCCATTCTTCCCCAGCCTGCACTGCCTGATCTATCCAAGTTTCAAAGTCCTCTTCCCCAGATGGCACAGGAACCTTACCAGAATAGAACTGCAACTTGCGATATCCATAATTGGCAGACGCAAATTAATTTTGGGCCAACGTTTCCACCAGCTTTCCCATAGTGGTAAAGAATGTAGCAGGAGGAAACCCTGTGGTTGATGTGGAAGTGGTAGCTGATACTCCTGAACCTGATATTGTTGGGCTAGTACTTTTAGGGTGGACATCCAGCATATTTGGCTGTATAAGCTGAGCTTCGAGATTCCCTAGTAACTTTATGCTAACTCCCTGGAAACAGGTCGGGATCCCTATTTTCCATTCTAGCAGAGCATAAGTGCGAGAGACTGCCTGATCGACTTTCAGGTCAAATATGAATGTTTTCTGATCAGGTATCAAAGCTGACATTACTTCTTGAAACTGTATCTCAGTCCAGGTGGCGCCAGTGAGACCCATAATTACACAGAGCCACGGCCTGCCATTTTGCTCTTCACACCACTTGGCAGCAGTACCAGGGTGCATCATGGTGACTTGGCTGATAGAGGTAGTCATCACTCTGTGACAGGGACCAAAAGGTATACCAGACAAAGCCCCCACATGAAGCGCTACCCCCGTAAGGGCCGCTGTAATATACGGGCCTTCTGTTCCCCACCAGTGATGACTCACCTGAACCTGAACCCAAGTGAGATCAATACACAGTTTACACTTTTGAATGGGCTTTATTAAACTAACAATAAGCCCTGAAAAGAAGAGAGAGAAGCAAAAAAATAAATATAAACTGAATAACAGAATAACAATATCAAATGCAATATTATGAAACAACAGCTCAGCGAAACAAATCAGGATTTAGGTTTGTTCACTTTAACCTCCAGTCAGAGGCCTTTCCTGAAATGCACTAAGCAAGTGGTGAATAAAACTGTTAAATACACAGTACAGCAATACTGTTCAATTAGTATCTAAAAGTAATATAGCTGACTATAATAGCCTAAGTCTGATAGGTTCTAACTAACCACTGGCCAGTGGGTATCTTACACACACCCAAAGTCTACATGCGTTGGGGCCCTTTAAATTCTGTGATTGAGTACTCAGCCTCTGGTAAAACAATATTTGTAATCCACAGGATGGAAAAGGGGTATCTTCACAAAGTGTCACAGAGTAAACAACATCAACTGATGTGGTGATCTACATTCAGAAGGAGCTGCATTGCCAGTAAGGGAACATGATTTTTCCCTTTCTGTCTCTTTTTTCTGCTGAAAGGTGTCTGTGGTGAAGGTTTTGCTGTTAATCCTGCTATGCCAGGCTTTCTCCCTTCTTCTCCCAAACAAAACTACCAACCCACCATTTCTTTTGTTTAAAAAAAATGGCCTCTCTGATCAAATCACCACTCTCCTCTCTCCTCCAGTCCTTGCTTGCCTTCGTTGTTAGGGGTGGACTTCCTCCTTAGCTACAGCAGTAACCAATAGAGTCTCTCTCCTCCAGTCTCTGTGAGCTAACAGTTTAGCCACAAAAATGCAATGTTTTAGAGAGCAATACTCAGCCTGTGCTACAAGCGTGTATCAGCCAGACCAGTGTGAGTGGTAAAACAACCAACCAACCCGCTTCCGGACGATATTCTAGTTAAAAGCGCAAAAGCGCCAGCACCATCTTGCCCAAGGGGCTGAGAGGAGAATTATATACTGACGTAGCAGCAACTACTTTAACCTCTACTTTGGTGACTCCAACCTAAAATCAGAGTGGAGATCAGCAGCCAAGCTTAACCAGGGCTACTAAACTGTAACTAAACGGACAACAACTGCTAGCCTGCTAATACAATTTCAGACATCTGCTGCACTATCTTACATTTATGCAAAAGTCTTTCTGTTGTGGGCTTTAACTCTAGTGAGTTTGTGCTGTGTACTGATTTGACCAAGAGGATCTGTGACTACCTAACACTACCAAATCTTACAACTCTGTTCCCCAATGCAACATATTACAATAACACAGGAAAGAAGGGATAAGGAAAAATAAAATAACTTTTTTTTTCTCCTTTTATATCTACTTTCACTTCCCCTGCCTGTACTAAATATGTTGCATCACTGCCCTCGTGGAGTGAAATAGATAACTACGAACACCAAGAAAACACAGGAAATAAAGCTAAAAGAGCCTCAGTAGACAAAAGAGAGACATTTAAAAGACGCTGCAATTCTGCTACAGCTGAAATCTTTAACTACATTCCCAAAAAAATATAGCCTCATCTAATAAAAGGAGAAAGCTCAGTTAAGTCTTGCAACGCCTGAAATACACCCTTACAAGGCATTACTATTCTATACTTTGAACCCCCAAGGACATAATGTATAATACTTTACCAGATAGATCACAACCTAATTGCACTCTCCGCTAATGAAAGTGTATAAATATTTTCAAAGGCTATCTTCCTCACCGGTAAACAGCAGTTAAAAAACTAAAGCCGCTGACAAGAAGACACGCCATCCAATATAGGTGCATGGTGAAATCACCCCTCATACTGAAGAGCATGGTAAGCAATCTGGGGACCAAAGCCAACTTATGCAAGACCTTAAATCCTTCTTTCTACACAAGTGTGATGTCCTGTTTTATGCAGGAACTTATGCAGTGTTCTTAAATTAAGGGTTTGTTGCTCTTTTAATGAATAAAACAGGCAGTATTATTTGAACTACCTGTTAGATCATTGGTGAGACTTTTACTGATAGAAAACTTTGTAGATGCCAAACAGAAGCAAGGAATATTTGAGTAGAAACAATTGTTGCAATATAAGTAAGGAGCATAAAGCAAACAGTTCAGAATAATGATAAAGGTAATATGTATTTTGATACACTTTGTGAAAGCATCAGTAGTTGATTCTTGATGTAGCAATTCTCAGAAATGACTTCACGCACTCACACACTCATACATAAAATATATACAGCACAGACAGACTATGGTAGTAACCGGAAGTTTCAGCAAGGTAATGCGGATGTTTTCCAGAGAGTGACAAGGTAAGAACAGATCCTTTGTAAATGGATTAAATATTACCTTAAGTTTGAAGAGTGCGGTTTTACCTCTGTGACCGGTATACAGCGTTAGTGTGAGTGCGGCATCCAGAACGCTGCAAGTAGATCCGGTGCTCCTTGATTCGGTTTGAAGAAAAATTAGAATTCCGGTAGAATGAGAAAGTAACTTTGAAAGTAAAGTGTACAACAAAATATCCTAGCTTACTACTCCTGTTCAGAGAGAAAGAAATTGACGCAAGTTAGATATTATCAAAAGTAGAATCACAGCAGTAGGATGCGATCAGATAAGCTGCAAAGAGAAAACAATTTTCAGGCAAGGAATGATGGTTCAGGTGTGCCTGATATAGGGTGGAGGAAAGGTAGGCGGGATATACCTTAAAGGTATATCACACACTCCCCCCGCTAAGGGGTCCCCCAATTGACGAGAGGGATGGCTTCAAAGGATACCTGCGATGAAAAGATCTAATTAGACGGGGAGCAGAAATGTCAGTGCTACGATGCCAAGAATTGTCCTCAGGACCAAAACCTTTCCATTTTAACAAGTACTCTAAGTGATGATTCTTGATCCTAGAATCTAGAATATGTTCCACCTCAAATTCATCGTGGTCATCTATTTGTAACGCAGTTGGAGTCTGAAGACCGGATTGTACAGTAGAAGTATAAGGTTTAATCAGAGATACATGTATAGTGGGATGAATCCTATAAGCTGCAGGAAGAGTTAAACATACTGTCATAGGGTTCAAAATTTTATTGATTACAAAAGGTCCAATGTATTGGTTTGCCAATTTCTTAGAGGGTACATGAAGTTTTAGATTCTTTACAGATAGTAACACTTTGTCACCCACTTTATAGACTGGACTGGGTCTGTGACGTTTATCATAATAAGCTTTCTGGTAATTCTTTGCGTCAGATAAATGTTTTTTGACTAGGGCTAGTCTTGCTTCTAGTTGTAAAGAATAGTCTTTAGCAGCTGGTGAGTTTACGTCAGTTTTAGATAGTGTCAAAGTTGTCGGATGATAGCCATAGGTTACATAGAAAGGTGTCATTTTTGTTGAGGATGATACTGAATTGTTGTAAGAGAATTCCGCCATTGATAAATAATCTATCCAATCATCTTGCAAATGGGAAATGTAACAACGAAGATATTGTTCTAATGTTTGGTTTAGTTTCTCAGTCATCCCATTGGTTTGGGGATGGAAAGCTGTTGAGTATCTTGGTGTAATTTTTAATAATTTGCATAATGATCTCCAAAAAGATGAGGTGAATTGTGTACCTCTATCTGTTATAATATCAGTGGGTAGTCCATGAAGTTTCACTATGTGGTTAAGAAAAACATTAGCTGTAGTAAAAGCTGAAGGTAACCTTTTTAGGGGTATAAAATGTCCCAACTTTGTTAGATGATCTATGACAACTAATATAGTGTTAAAGTTCCTTGATTTTGGTAGCTCTACAATAAAGTCCATCGAGATCATGGACCAGGGTTTATCCGGAACTGGCAATGGGGTCAACAATCCGATGGGCCCTTTATGATCTATTTTATTTCTAGCACAAATGTCACAGGAGTTGACATAATCTTGAATGGTTTGATTCATTTGGGGCCACCAAAAGTTTCTTCTTGTTTTTTCAATGGTTTTTTGTATTCCGGTATGACCGGATAAAGGTTCGTCATGAGTGTGTTTCAATATTTGTTTTCTTAATGAACTGGGTATATACAATTGATTTTTATGGTTTATTAAACCAGTATTTAAGTTTTTGTGACAGGATTTAGGTGTATTGGTTTCTTTTTCTTGTGCCCTTTTAATCTCTTCCTCTAGAGGTGTTAGGGCTCCAATAAATTTTTCGATTGGTACTATTGGAGTCATGGTCTCTTGGGGTGTCATTTCCTGTACTCTGGATAATGCATCAGCCTTGGTATTCAGACTTCCTGGTCGGTAAGTGATCAAGAAATTGAACCTATCTAAGAATAAAGACCATCTTACTTGTCTGGAAGTTAGAGTTTTACTTTTCTTCAAATATTCCAGATTCTTATGATCTGTGAAGATTTTAAATGGTTTTTGTGTACCTTCCAGTAAGTGCCTCCATTGTTCGAGGGATACTTTGATAGCAAGGAGTTCTTTATCTCCTATACTATAATTATTTTCTGCAGGTGTGAATCTTCTTGAATAATAAGCTACAGGGAATAATTCTGATTTATTGTCTACTTGTTGAGATAGAACTGCTCCTATACCTGAACTTGAGGCATCTACCTCTAACACATATTGCAGCTCAGGATCGGGCATGTGTAAAATGGGGGCTTTGGAAAATTGCCCCTTTAAGTAGTCAAAAGCTAATTGGGCCTGTTCGGTCCATTTATATCTTTGTTTCTTACTAGTCAACTGAGTTAAGGGCTTTACTATATCAGAAAAGTTTTTTATAAACTTTCGATAGTAATTGGCAAAGCCAATAAAACGTTGTAGTGCACGAACTGATTTTGGTGTAGGCCATTCTAGTACAGATGAAACTTTATCTGGATCCATTTGGATCCTATTAGGAGTTATTATGTATCCCAGGAATTTGATTTTGTTCACATGAAATAAACACTTTTCATGTTTGGCATATAACTTGTGTTCCTTCAATCGCATTAAGACCCAACGTACATGTCTTTCGTGTTCCTGTTCTGTCTTGGAATAAATTAGAATGTCATCTAAATACACTATAACACAAATATCCATTAGATCTCGGAAGATTTCATTAATAAAGTGTTGGAAAGTGGCTGGAGCATTGCTCAATCCAAAAGGCATTACGTTGTATTGGTATAACCCATATCGAGTCCGAAAAGCGGTCTTCCATTCGTCACCTTTCTTCATTCTGATAAGGTTATATGCCCCTTTTAAATCTAATTTAGTAAATATTTGTGCTCCTTTTAACCGTTCTATTATCTCTGGTATTAGTGTTAATGGATACCTGTTTTTTATGGTTATGGAGTTTAAAGCCCTGTAATCAATTATAGGCCTTAGAGTGCCATCTTTGTTTTTTACCAAAAACATGCCTGTTGCAGCAGGGGATGTGAAGTGAGATATGAATCCCTTTCTCAGGTTGTCATCCAAATAGGACCTTAAATACACTAACTCATCTTGTGATAGAGGATAGATCTTCCCATGTGGTATTGGTGACCCTGGAATTATATCTATAGGGCAATCGAAGCTTCTGTGGGGTGGTAAATTTTCTGCTTCTTTCAAATTGAAGACCTCTGCCAAATCCTGATATATCCCTGGTATCCCTGTCTCAGATGATGATAAAATACTATGGGGGTAACAGGTGTTTAGGCAATATGTTGAGTCTAGTGTAAGTTTTGAATATTCCCAATCTATTTTGGGATTATGTTTTTGCAGCCAACTATATCCTAAAATAATAGTATGTAGTGATATGGGGATCACATCAAATGTAATATATTCTGTGTGCCCATTGTTTATCATTGTAAGTAAAGGTATTGTTTGGTGTGTAATGGGTCCCTTATTTATTAAAGTACCATCAATTGATTTAACAAACACAGGGTTCTGCTTGCAAACCAGAGGAATTTTATTATTTACAATATATACAGAATCAATGTAGTTCCCAGATGCACCTGAGTCAATCAATGCCTTGGAGTGTATATTTTCCTGATCCCACTGCAAAGAGAGAGGTAAAGTCAATTGCATTGTATCTGAGATATGATATATGTTTTGATAACCTGTTTTCTTACCCTTCTTTTGTCTTTGTAATGAAGGACAGCTTGAGACGTTATGTTCCTTTTGTCCACAGTATAAACATAAGTTTTCTAATCTTCTTCTCATTTTTTCCTCATTACTTAGTGGCCCCTTGATAGTGCCTATCTCCATAGGGGTTACACTACCTTGATGTTTCTCAGAAGTTGTAGGATAGGTAACCTGGCGCCTGGGTATTGTGTCTGAAGTGAATCTCTCTGCTCGCCGTTCCCTGAGTCTTCTATCTATGGATGTACTTAATTTTATAAGTGCTGGAAGAGTATCAGGCATTTCCTAGCGAGACAGTTCATCCTTAAGGTTTTCAGATAGGCCCAGCCTAAACTGATTCTTAAGGCTAACTTGGTTCCATAGTGAGTCTGTTGCCCACATTTGAAATTCAGTTGTGTACTCCTCCACCGTGCGCTTACCCTGTTTGAGTGCGCGTAGTTTAGATTCTGCAGTGATTTGTGTATCTGTGTCTTCATATAAATTAGACATAGCTTGGAAGAAATCCTGTAGTGAATCCAAAATTGGGTCATTATTTTCATAAAACCTGTTAGCCCAAGTTCTAGGCTCTCCCTGTAGAAATGAAATAGTGGTGCAAACCCTGATGCGGTCTGAATAATATGTGCGGGGTCTCATGGTAAAAAGAAGTTTACAAGCAGTCTTGAAATCTCTGAATTCATGTCTTTTACCAGTGAAAGGTTGAGGGTATTGAATATGAGGTTCCGGTACATCAGTACTTTTATGAGTCATATATTCCTTAACAATAGCTTTTAATGCGGTATTATCTGCTTGTACTTCTGTTAAACCTTGTGCAAGATAATCTAATTTTCTTTGTATGTTAGAGAACTCAGTTTTAATTTCATTTGCATCCATGATAACAAAGTTTTGTTTACCAGTAACAAACCCTTAGAACACTGTGGCCTGAAAATTATGTGATGTCCTGTTTTATGCAGGAACTTATGCAGTGTTCTTAAATTAAGGGTTTGTTGCTCTTTTAATGAATAAAACAGGCAGTATTATTTGAACTACCTGTTAGATCATTGGTGAGACTTTTACTGATAGAAAACTTCATAGATGCCAAACAGAAGCAAGGAATATTTGAGTAGAAACAATTGTTGCAATATAAGTAAGGAGCATAAAGCAAACAGTTCAGAATAATGATAAAGGTAATATGTATTTTGATACACTTTGTGAAAGCATCAGTAGTTGATTTTTGATGTAGCAATTCTCAGAAATGACTTCACGCACTCACACACTCATACATAAAATATATACAGCACAGACAGACTATGGTAGTAACCGGAAGTTTCAGCAAGGTAATGCGGATGTTTTCCAGAGAGTGACAAGGTAAGAACAGATCCTTTGTAAATGGATTAAATATTACCTTAAGTTTGAAGAGTGCGGTTTTACCTCTGTGACCGGTATACAGCGTTAGTGTGAGTGCGGCATCCGGAACGCTGCAAGTAGATCCGGTGCTCCTTTGAAGAAAAATTAGAATTCCGGTAGAATGAGAAAGTAACTTTGAAAGTAAAGTGTACAACAAAATATCCTAGCTTACTACTCCTGTTCAGAGAGAAAGAAATTGACGCAAGTTAGATATTATCAAAAGTAGAATCACAGCAGTAGGATGCGATCAGATAAGCTGCAAAGAGAAAACAATTTTCAGGCAAGGAATGATGGTTCAGGTGTGCCTGATATAGGGTGGAGGAAAGGTAGGCGGGATATACCTTAAAGGTATATCACAACAAGATGGAATCCCTGCAAGCGGGAATGGACACGCTGACAAGCAAGGTCTGACAATATTCAACTCGCCTACCTAATGCAGAGGGGAGGATATCTGAGGTAGAAGATAGGCAAACAGAAGCAAACCATTCTATCCAGCAGTTACTTAGAAGCAACAAGTTATTGCAGGAACCGGTTGATGACCTAGAAAATCAAAGCCGTCGCAACAACCTACGCATAGTGGGGGTTCCCGAAGGAGTTAAAGGCAAAGATCTTTTAGTTTTTACTGCCCTGATTTTCCCTAAGCTGTTGGGCATACCACAGGACATTCTACTCATCGACATGGAAAGAGCCCACAGAGTCGTCCCAGAGCGGAACCTAGAACATGATAAGTCTAAACCTAGACAACTAATTTTAAAATGCCTCAACTTCCAGGAAAAATTGAGAATTCTTTGTGCGAAAAGAGCGCAAAAGGAGGTAACATAAGAAGGCAAGCACCTCCTACTTTTCCAGGACTTTTCATTAGAAGTCACAAGATTAAGGAAAGACTTTGCACCAGTCTGTTAACGCTTATACAGTCAAGGCCATCAAGCTGCCCTACTGTATTACGCCAAGTTGTGTTTACAAACCAC
Organism: Bombina bombina; assembly: GCF_027579735.1. NCBI lineage: Eukaryota > Metazoa > Chordata > Amphibia > Anura > Bombinatoridae > Bombina > Bombina bombina. Next base: position 612,645,367 of record NC_069502.1, on the reverse strand, counting down.
TTCAGGCCCTAAATATTTCCACTCCCCTCAAGCGGTGGAAACCTACCTAAACACGGAACAGCGCTAAGAAGTTGGATGAAGCAAGATTCCCGTAATGGTCATGTAAATATATAATTGTTCAATTTCTATTCTTACTTGCACTGACTTATGTCCCCTTGGACTTTTTTGTTAAGGTGCCAGTCTAGCACCTGCTTAATTGACTGCACTAAATTGACATTTATCAAAGAAACTTGTTCCTTTATGTTCTCTTTGCTGGGAGGCTACTACTGGACTAATGTGTTTTATGCCCCCAAAATGTTTTTCAGTTATATATTGTTATGCTTTATCTTAATATTATGTTTACCACATACTTATGCACCATCACTTACTATAGCCTTTGTGACTCCATGACTTGTAGATGAGGCTTTACCGCTTTCTGGGAAGAAAATTCCATCATATACTGCACCTAGTGGCCAATCCACTTACAGGGCATCATATTCTATGTTATGTTTATACATTCTGAATTACAGAGACCACTCCATCTCTTTACACAACCTTTCAATTATTTGTTTTTTATAACACCCTCATGCTTTCTAAACCCTCTACTACACAGACAGTACTGATCCTAATTTCCCATTGTCTCCCTCCCCCCCCCTTATACTCACATTATAATACTACAGATGACACTTAAGTTGATTTCATGGAATATTGGGAGAATTAACTCCCCAGTGAAATGCAAATCTATTCTAACTCATCTAAAAAAAACTGGGCTCTGACGTAGCACTGATTCAAGAGACACATTTGACAGATACAGAGCACGACAAATTACAAAGAGACTGGGAACTATTTGGTGTCTCTCTCGTACAAGCTCCAGTAGGGGTCTAGCCATCTTGTTTAATAAACAACTCCAAGTGTATATATTACACACTCATAGGAACACGGAGGGCAGATTTCTCATATTAAAAGCAAATATAAATAATGTAGAATACACTCTATACAATATGTATGCACTTAACTCCAAAACTATTTCCTTCTGGAATAAATTAACTGAAGCATTGACCCCATTCCTAAACTTCCCCATTATAGTGGGAGGAGACTTCAACCTAGCTCCAAACCCAAAACTCAATAGAACTTGGCTCCAAACCACTAATATTAATCCCAGACTTAAGACATATACTGGCAAATAAACGGCTAGATTACGAGTTGTGCGTTAAGGTAAAAAAGCAGCGTTAAGAGGTCCTAACGCTGCTTTTTTACTACCGCAGCTATTACGAGTCTTGCAGGTTTAGTGGCGCCGCACACTTCTTTGGCCTTACCGCAAAACGACTTACGTAAACTTTGTAAACCCTTTCTATGGGACTTCCATAGCGCTGGTATTACGAATCTGTCCTGGGAGGCCAAAAAGTCAGCGGTACACACTCTACCTCCAAGATCCCTAACGCATTTTAAAGTCAGTAGTTAAGAGTTTTATGGTACAACGCTGTAGCATAAAACTCATAACTAAAGTGCTAAAAAGTACACTAACACCCATAAACTACCTATTAACCCCTAAACCGAGGCCCTCCCGCATTGCAAATACTAAAATAAAAAATGTAACCCCTAATCTGCCGCTCCGGACATCGCCGCCACTATAATAAACATATTAACCCCTAAACCGCCGCACTCCCGCATTGCAAACACTAGTTAAATAATATTAACCCCTAATCTGCTATCGCTAACATCGCCGCCACCTACCTACATTTATTAACCCTAATCTGCCGTCTCCAACGTCGCTGCCACTATATTAAATGTATTAACCCCTAAATCTAATTCTAACCCTAAAACCCCTCTCCCTAACAAATATAATTTAAATAAATCTAAATAAAATTCCTATCATTAACTAAATTATTCCTATTTAAAACTAAATACTTACCTATAAAATAAATCCTAAGCTAGCTACAATATAACTAATAGTTACATTGTAGCTAGCTTAGGGTTTATTTTAATTTTACAGGCAAGTTTGTATTTATTTTAACTAGGTAGAATAGTTACTAAATAGTTATTAACTATTTAATAACTACCTAGCTAAAATAAATACAAAAGTACCTGTAAAATAAAACCTTACCTAAGTTACACTAACACCTAACACTACAATACAATTAAATAAATGACCTAAATTAAATACAATTACATAAATTAAATACAAGTAGCTAAAGTACAAAAAAAAACCAGCGTATGAATCATTTCTTTTAGCCAAGGAAGAGATGGATGCTTTCCTAAAGCAAAAAGCAGCCTCTACTCTTCTAAAAACTGTGGGTAAATATCATAGATTTGGAAACAGATCGGGTAGGTTACAAGCCTCATTAGTAAACAAACACACTACAAGAAAAGAGGTAGCAGCCTTAAGATTTAAAGGCAAAACATATAACACTCCCAAGGACATAGCACAATGCTTTGCAGATTATTTTAAACAGCTGTACACCAAGCAACCAACAGCGACACCCAAAACACTGAAAACCTTCTGGCAATCTATTGCGCTGCCGCAACTCACCAGTGAACACTTAAGACTCCTTGAATGCACCTATATCCATAGGAGAACTACAATACACTATTAAGTCTTTAGCAATAGGGCAGGCGGCGGGTCCTAATGGACTCTCAACCGAGATCTACTGGATTCTACATACCCAGTTCTGACTAACCTTTACAATGGTCTCCTCCAAGAAGAGAATCCCACCTCCATTGCATTCTCCTCAGTGCATATAACCCTAATTCCCAAACCCGGGAGATATTATTTACTCCCAGAGTCCTATTGCTCTCTCTCTCCTTAACACGGATTATAAAATCTTCACCAAAATCTTAGATAACCGTTTAAAAAATATTTTACTCACCTTATTACACCCCGATCAAACGGGCTTCGTATTCCAACGTACATCTGTGACCAATATAAGACGTGTACTGCATATTACAAATCACTATTGGGAGAGAGATGGGACAGGCTCTAAAGATGTACTCACAGAAGCGTTTCTTTTATCCCTTGACGCGGCCAATATTTACACAACTCCCCTGCCTGGCATATCGGTTAATGGCTTTTTCTCTTCAGATTTTACCCTAGAAAGAGGCACCAGACAGAGATGTCCCCTATCACCCTTAATCTTCGGCCTGGCACTAGAACCATAAGCTGTTAAGCTTAGGAAGATCTGCCCGGGAGTGTCAATTGGAGGCAATGTCCACAATCTTGCATTGTAAGCGGACGACATGCTTTTATTTGTCGACGACCCCCAGACCCATATACCTGTAATTCTGGAGCTATTTGGTAAATTTTTAGGTTATAAAATAAACAAAACATAATCAGAAATACTATGGCTTCATCAGCATAACCCTAACGCTATGTCCTACACCTTTGTGGAAGTATCTGACTCTCTCTCATACCTAGGAATTGGCCTACACAAAAACTCTCAAAAGTTATAGGAGTTAAACAATACAAGACAATGCAAATCACTACACACTCAGTTGTCCAATTGGAAAAATCTCCCCCTGACCCTAACAGGCCGCATAAACCTGCTCAAAATGACTCTACTTCCAAAACTTCTCTACCCATTTCTTATGCTGCCGTTGTTAATATCTAAAAAAGATTTAAGAGACCTAGAGAAAGTTATTGGACAATTTTTATGGCAAGGGAAAAAAACAGAATAGCCGCACATAAACTTTACCTCTCCTATGCTGACGGAGGTTTGAGCCTACCAAACTTTAAACTCTTATCTGCCATACTGTCCTAGAAATGAATTACCTCCACAGGTGAAAAACAACATTCTATATCGAGACCCACTTAAGGTCTGGTCAAAGGCTCACAACCTATTAAAATTTTCCCAATCCTCAACCAAATTCATTGCCCTTAGAGGTAATAAAGATTTCCCTGCAGGAGACGATCATGCCCCTTTCCATATCTGGTGGGAGTGGGGATTGTGAAAGATGGGAGATGTTCTGGATCCTCTGTTGCACACCGTCAGGTCATTCCAAGAACTGAAAGATAAATATAACCTCCCCAATAACCACTTCTACGCATATTTGCAACTTCACTATTATATAAGAGAATTAGAAATAAATTACCCAAACTTCTGGAACAATGCTCCATTTACCATATTACGCATGGCTTTTGACCTGGGTTGTTTTTTATTATCATATTTTTATCAAGAACTTCTTAGAGCACACACTACAGATACCCAATATGACCTTTTACAGAAAGTACACTTGAACACAAACAGTGAAATCACAGTTAAATACTTAAAACACAGCTTTACGAAAGTTAAGAAGGCAACACTCTAACACCGAGAGAAGCGCAGGTCAGACTGATTAACCAGGATTATATCACACCTAGCAGACGAATCAAGTGGAACCCAACCTCCTTAAACCAGTGTAATAAATGCCAATACTATAATCCCTCCCTGACTCATTATTTCTATGAATAACCAATGGTTAAAAACTTTTGGGGTCGTCTACAGTACTGGCTTAGAATAACCTTGAAGGTGGAGATTCAATATGATATCACCAACATTTATTTTTTTAATTGGAAACAGGGGCATCAAGCTCAATTCGGCCCCTCAGACTCTATGAAGGAGAAATAGGTTTGATGACCAATCTGATCCTAATTAAAGGCCTGAATGAATATGAGATAGGCGAGCAAGTTTCCAATGTAATAATACCGAAAGAGCTGAAACATAACCCTTTAGAGAGCTGGTTGATAAGCTCTTGTCTAAGCCATCCTGAAGAAATTGTAAGATAAACGAGGAATTCGAGGAGAATGACACGTATTTCCCCTATCAAAACACAAAGATAAATACAACTTTAACATATGGTATATCTTCCTGGTGACAGGAATCAAAGTCTCTATAAGAGTTGGACAGACCTCTTTGAAAAAGAACTAAGTATTCAATCTCCAAGCAGTTAAAGGGACAGTAAACACCAAAAATTTTATTTTTAAAAAATATAGATAATCCCTTTATTCACCATTCCCCAGTTTTGAATAGCCAACACTGTTATAGATATGCCATGGAGGAGCACCGGACATCTAGAGTAGATCTGAATACCACGCTCTCCGAGGCCAAGTGGGAGCTACTAATATTGCAGAGTTTTGCTCATGCTTGATCCAGGCAATTACCCTCAGTAAAAGTAAAATTTTTAGAAAAAGATAGACCAGCTGATAAGACCAAGGCACTCATAGTGCATGTATCTGTTTCGCCTAGGGAAACCCTTGACCTCGACCCATATCTAGGAAGCTTGTGGTTCAGGCAAAACGCCATTAAGCCTTTCTCTGGAATCGATAAACCAACTAGTTGAAATTCTTCTGATTGAGGGACCATTCCGCCGAATGTAAGGTCTGATGAATCATACAGTCTGACTCCAGGAATGAGTTGCTGAAATACTCCATTGATGAGTATCAGCCCAACTCAAAATCTGAGATACCTCTTTCATTGCTAGAGAGCTGTGGGTACCTCCTTGATGATTGATGTAGGCTAGCCGTGATATTGTCCGATTGAAAATGAATGAAAGAAACCGATGAAAGAAGAGGCCAAGAAGATCGCACAGAGTTCCAAGACATTTATTGGCAATCTCACTTCCAGAGGAGACCAACCATCTTGAGTTCTCCGAGCACCCCAGACCACTCCGCAACCTGACAAACTGGTGTCTGTGGTAATTATTTCCTAAGAAGAACGTAAAAAACACCATCCTCTGAGATACTGGAATGGGGGATGTCCACTGTGGTGGTAATTAGTACCAGAATATTAAAACAAAAAGGGTCGTCTACTTTTATATAAATTATATAGAGCAACTCTAACTTAAATAAACCCAGGTTAAGCAATACAACTAACTAAACCTAGTAAACCAGAGAATCTATCCCAAGAAGAATGCAAAATAAAGATAATACACTCAGTCAGTTCTACCAACAAGAGTTGCGCTCTGTCCCTGCTCCACCACAGGACACTGCGCTCCAGTAAGGTCAGTGAACAAGTGGAGCGCTAAAGGAGCCGTTCACCGCTAGAGCATATAATGGGCTCCAAACAGTACTCACACCCAAATGTTTAAAATATACAAATAAATAAACAACAACCCATGAACACACTACCAATGGATTTTAATTAAGGCTATAGTCATATACAGACATTTAAAAACTTAAATCCCCTCATGTGCACAAACCTTGCAGTGAAGTCACACGGAAAAGGGGTATGGCAGGGATGTTTAATAAGCCTTGTGTTGCTGTGTCTGGCTGTAAATTACTGACTTGTACTTGCAGGTAGCCTGTGGGCTATGTGAGAATCAGGGTGCAGAAGAAGCTCATTCAATATGGTAACTAAGAGTAGAGGATATAATGAATACTAAAGCTGCCTATACATCATTGCCAAGCAGGCGTAGACTAAAGGAACTATTCTAGCAACGCACATGGCAGGTCTGGCTAAAACTCCCACAATGAGATTTACAGTGCACAGCCAGTACTCTTCTATGTTGCTCTCTTCCAAGTTTAAACTCATGAGGGAGAAAAGGAATAAAAAATCCCAAGAAATATGAATAAAAACGTGAGCACCTCTATCTTCGCTTACTCCTATGAACGAGGCAAACAAATACTGGGAGGGAAGTAGGAGGGATATTAAAGCTCTGGTCAAATTAAAAAAGAAACAAAGCGCTAAAAGCACAAAGGGTAATACCTAGAAGCTGTGTGTGCAATCCAAAAGCAATCATAAAATACCTAAATTAGAGGGCATCTCCTCAATTAAAACGTTACCGGTAATCAAAAGAGTTAATAAAAAAGTCTACCTGAATACCACCTTAAAAAAAATGGTCATGTAAAAAAAAAGAAAATTTAAATATATAAAAATATACGTGATAGGGGGGGGCGGAGCCAAGCCGTGCTGGAACATGGCTGTGATTTAACAGAGCTCCGTAGCTGCCGCAGCTCATATAACCTTTAATGGGTAGATAGAGGGCTATATCCAACTGTAATTATCTGCCACTTAATACCCTAACACCCAGCTCGGAGTTGAGGAAGTCCAGACGACTAGGAGATATCATACCCACAACCTGTCTACCCGTCTCCTGCAGATGCCACAGACGGCGGCGCCATCTTAAGCGGTCCCCATCAACGTGAGAACACTGACAGCAGGGGAGATTTTTCTATGGCCGGACCTACAGTTACCGCAGCGACGAGAGGCAAATCATAAGATCTTCGCAACAGCCTCTTTGTTCTATCCCCACACCGTCCGGACCTGGTAAGAGACCTAAGAATAGGCAGTCTACTTGGCGCGAACGAACTCAAACACACTCCTCACGGCCTAACTTGTAGTCAGACCCGGTAGGGCACTAGCCTTATAGGACGAGACTTACATTGAGGCCTGCCATTATATAACACCCAGGGGCTGCCGAAGGGGAATCCTTACACAGCTACCGATACTCACTATAACCACAGGCATAGATGAGGCCGGGTAGCCGGGGCAGTGACACAGCTGTGAAGAAAGGCTGAGGCTCTGATTTACCTGATCCCTAGGCACGCAGAAAAGGTGGATCAAAATATTATAATAAAAAGTCACCAGCACATAAAATTAACGGTCTCTAAGGGGTAATCTGCTCTGCACCCCGATCTCTCTGCTGTTTGTCTTAACCACAACTGTCTGATTAGAAGAACCCCCACTACATGAGACTATATTTACCAAGACACCTAGCTACTTCCATAACAGGACCGTATATATAACCTGAGGCCCTACCACAAAATTTTGAGGGCCACAGTTATGTCTCAACGTAAAGGTCCTAAATCAGAGAAACATACTAAACCCCCTGGGAATACACCCTCAGTCTCTACATTTTTTCAGGCCTCAGAATCTACAATGCCTGAGGAGGCTCAACCTAGAGATGGATCCGGCCTGGGCCGCCAGATGGAACCTCTGTCTGTAAATGACAATCCGCTACAGGCCCTACAATCGCAGATAGCAGGCCTCCCCTCCAAATCTGACCTCGAGTCCATGAAGTCCTTTATAAAGGATGAGATGAGAGAACTTAGAAAGGACCTGACAGATATGGGTTCTAGGATAGAGTACCTTGAGGAAGGCCAGGAGGCCCTTAATAACCTAGTTAGCGCTAACACAACACAGATCTCCATACAAGATTCAGTTGTCCAATCCCTTCAAGAGAAGCTGGAGGATCTGGACAACCGAGGGAGAAGAAACAACCTCCGGATCAGGGGAATTCCGGAGGAAGTTCAACAAGACCAATTAAGGGCATATGTGAAAGAGTTACACTCATTTTTATTGCCTAGATCCAATGCGCTACTGAATGATGATCTGGAACGTGTGCATAGGGCCCTTAGGCCACCTTGGAGACCTCCAGCACCCCCAAGGGATATAATTATAACGTTTTTACGGTTCACTACAAAAGAAGATTTTTGGCAAGCAGCAAGAACAAGACGCAACATCATCTTCAGAGATCACACGCTGCAAATATACCAAGACATCAGCCCGCAAACCATACAAAGAAGGAAAGAGGTGAAATTCATTACTACGGCTCTGCAAGATAATGGCGTTAAATACAGATGGGGATTCCCCTTTAGCCTGATAGTCAACCATAATGGCACTCAGGCCATATACAGAAATTACCAAGATCTGGACGATTTTTCCAAGAAACTGAACATTAAAATAGTCCACACCACAGATTGTGTGCTAGACCTACCTCCAACACCCAAAGACTCACTTCAACTCCTACCTAAAGACCAACGCCCACAGTGGACCAAATCACAACCAAAGAGAAGGAAGACAGAATTTTCTCCACCAGAGAACCATTAGACAAGCTGCTACAGGGATATGCTTATTTTTCTTTTTTTCTGATAAAATGAAAGGATCTTACTGTACAATCTGGACTGGTCTGAATTGAAGACTACCAGCCCTGAAATGGCAACATTGATCCATCTACTATCAGATATTGTAAACCAGACTCACTGTTGAATTTTCTCTTTTTGCTGACCATTCTGCTCTTTAATTATATTTGTTGAATATTTTATTGATCAGCCTGTCATTAAAACAGATCCCTGAATCTGGACGTGTGGGCGGCTGCCGGCCCATGCCATGTTTTTCTTCTCCATGGTTGGTAAGACAACTGTGAAAATGGTTATATGATTTTGTACTAATTGGGTATAACAGTTAGGTAACCCTTAAAGTGAAGGTCAATTTTTGGTATTGTCAAGACATCATGTATAAACATATGTTAAATATATTACAGTCGCTGAATTTATATGTATAAAAAACTATTGCTTTTCATGTAAAATGTATTTTTATATACCTCCGTTATCGCGATTAGTTCCGCCTCTACAACACTTCCTTATTCTGCTCTTATGACGTCTCTTTGTTTGTTAGAAGTGAACTACGCTCGTGCACCCGTGATTTCTTTTAAATGCGCATGCGTATCCTCAACTCAACAGCGCATGCGTTTCAGTAAGTGCCGTAACTTAGTATCCAAACTAAAAACTAAACTATATAATGTTTAGCTGTTATTATGAGAGCGGAATAAATGAATAAACATAGAATACGTTTATGCAGGATCTGTTGTATATATATATATATATATATATATATATATATATATATATATATATATATATATATTAGCAATATATATTTTTTAACATGTGCAACTTAAATATTTTGACAGCTTACTATTATAGCAAAATAAAGTATTATAGATTGTTGGAAATAAAATTATATAATGCTGGATCATGAAAATATTGTTGACCGCAGTAGTTTTTTAACAATGAAGGAAGAGAATTAATAATTACAATGTTAGCCCATAAAATACGTTTATGCACGATCTGGAATATATATATATTAGCAATATATAAATATTTTTTAACATGTGCAACGTAAATATTTTAACAGCTTACTATTGTAGCTAAATATAGTAGTATAGATTGTTGGAAATAAAATTATATGCTGCTGGATCGTGCAAATATTGTTGACCGCCGTAATGAAAATAATGAATAATTACGTTAGCCCAATAAATTAATACCTTGATTATTCACAAATCATTCAGTAAGCAAGTATAAATTGATAGTAATATAGCACTATTAGTTTGGTAGATGCGCAGCGTTATTACCTATTCTTATGCTTACAAGCGAATTTGCTAGGATGCACGAGAGAGCGATGCTGTAGATTCAATGTATGATTATGAGAGCTGACAACGCATGCGCGTTACATGAACGAGCATGCCAATGATGATGCGCTGTTTGCTTAAACGCATGCGCATAAGGTGGCGATGACGAAAGAGAAAAGGGGCTGGACGCCACGGGGTTAAAATATCGATTGGAGATGAATTATGTCAATCAATGAAGACACAATGGCGGGCGGATTGTACAGCCAAAACGGAGCGGATTAAAAAAGTAAAAATTACAACTTTTTATTGCGTTCACATATAATTTGATGAATGAACATCATAATGAATTTAGCTAACATATTGAAAAATGCTATCCACAACGACAGACTTGACCTTCACTTTAAGAGATTTTTGCTAACCCTTTGTTTACTTCTAGTTTATACCCGGTCACTACCTATCAATATCACATCATAGTTTTAATTTAATGTGCAACTTGCCATAGCTTGTACAGTTGACAAGATTTATCACTTAGCTGACACACAGATAGATTGTATATCCAAACCGGAGGTAATACGCGGCTGTGAATATTACCCCAACAGCCCAACATTGCCCATTCTAATTTTCTAACTAAATGAATAGAGCAATATGCGGCACCACTTACCCCCAATGAAAGTGTATAGTTATGCAGATACACTACTTGTTAAAAATGTTTACAGTTTTTATTTTGTTAAGAATTTGTTGTTTGTCAATTTTAGGTTGTTTGCCTATCTATCAATGAGACCAAGATTTGCCAGGAGCCATGAGCATAAACATATTGAGCTGACAGAACTAAGCCTTAAAACTAGTTTCCATAAAAACAACGCCCATGAATAATCTCAAGATTCTATCCCACAATGTCAAGGGTTTTAATATACCTCAGAAGCGATCTATAGCATATAGGGACTATAAAAGACTGCACTGTGACGTAGTACTACTCCAGGAAACCCATTTTAAAAAGGGTAGCGAACCCCGAGCATCCTTTAAAAAGTTTGGAACAGTGTATTTCGCTTCCAATACGACTAAGCACAATGGGGTCTGTATAATGGTTAGGAACAAAGTTCCATTTAAGGTTCACTCCATAGTGAGAGATATGGCTGGGAGGTATCTGATCCTAACAGGAACACTATACCATAAACACATCACAATAGTCAATATTTATGCCCCCAACCTCGATTCTCCCCAATTTTTCCATCACATCTACAAAAAGATACTGGAGACTCCAAGAACTAGTTTGATAGTCGGTAGTGATTTCAATGTGGCCCTTGACCCCTCTATAGACTGCTCTACAGGCAGATCATCAGTACCAAACAAAGCACTGCGTTCGATCAAGTCCCATTTATCTAACTTGGCAATTCACGACATTTGGCGTCTAGAACACCCCCACACTAAAGATTATACATTTTACTCATATCCGCACCAGCAGTATTCCCGAATAGATTACCTAATGATAGATGTCACCTGTTTGTCCCAAATAATTCAATCTGAAATCCTTCCCATAACATGGTCAGACCATGCCATGATTAGCTGTACCTTAGACATACATAGCCAGGCTAACCCACATAGATCATGGAAACTAGACGAATTCCTCTTGCAAGACCCTTTAGTTGTCCTACAATTAACCAAATCTATAGAAGAATACTTTAGATTGAACACCTCTCCCGAAACCGACCCACAACACCTCTGGAACGCTCACAAATGTGTCCTTAAAGGTGATTTAATAGCCTTAAAATCAGCCAAGCTGAAACAACAGCAGACATATATGTCTTCTCTATTGACTGACCTACAAAAACTACAAGAGATACATAAAACCTTCCCAGAGGACCGTTCTCTTTTAGATAGCTTAGAACACAAACGACAACAACTTAACTGCAATCTAGGGGTGGAGGCTAAAAGGAACGCATTATATCTAAAAAATAAATTTTACGAGGGGGCTAACAAACAGGGGAGACAATTAGCCAGACAACTCAAGCGGAGGACTCTAGATAGATATAGTCTACACATAAAAGACAACAGGGGCAAAGACTGGCATACATATACAGACATCGCAGAACAGTTTAGAAGATATTATGAATCTCTATATAATTTGGATCAGACCAACCCAACCCCAACACAATCAGCCATACTCAGCTATTTGACACGACTGAATCTTCCTAAAATTTCTATAGAACAAAAAGAGGACCTGGAGTCACCGATCACAGACAGGGAAATTAAGAGGGCAATCACATCTCTTAAAAAGGGTAAATCCCCAGGCCCAGATGGCTTTAGTAATGATTACTATACGACTTTCAGAGACCTGTTGATCCCACACCTCTTCAATTATTTTCGAACAATTGATGACAACTACACATTCCCACCCTTGGCCCTACAAGCTAAGTTAACTCTGATCCCAAAACCAGACAAACCTAGTTCCCACATCCCAAATTATAGGCCCATTTCGCTACTGAACACAGACATTAAAATTTATGCAAAGATCCTAGCAAACAGACTAAATAAAATCATTCCCCAAATTATTCATCAAGACCAAGTCGGTTTTATCCCCTATCGCAAAGCGAAAGACAACACAGTCCGCAACATACACCTAATGTGGTATGTTAGATCCCAAAAAATACCTTCGTTGTGGCTCTCAACTGACGCGGAGAAGGCATTCGACCATGTCGGATGGCCTTTCCTGAGAGCCACTCTAGAGGCCTTTGGACTTGGAGACAAGACTGTACATAGGATTTTTGCTTTATATAATCAGCCCAGTGCCCGACTTGCCCTTAATGGAACCCTGTCCGGCCCGTTCCAGATATCGAACGGGACTAGACAGGGATGCCCTCTGTCACCCTTATTGTTTACGTGTGTTATAGAAGCCCTAGCGACTAAAATTAGAATGAACTCGAACATCCGGGGGCTAAATATAGGGGGGGGAGGAGTACAAGTTATCACTCTTTGCTGATGACATTCTCTTCTCCTTGACGAACCCGGTTGGCTCAATCCCACCCCTACTCCACGAATTAGAAATATTTAACAAACTATCAAATTTTAAAATAAACCAAACCAAGTCTGAAATGCTAGGGGTAGCTATGGACCCACAGCTGAGAGAACTGATCACCAGTAGTTGTCCCTTCAGATGGTGTAAGGGATCTCTGCGATACTTGGGAATCTACCTTGCAGACAACCAGGAATCATTATTTACCTGCAACTATAAACATATTAAGAAAACTCTAGTAAGAGATCTGACATCCTGGACTAAGAATAATCTATCTTGGCTGGGCAGAATAAACTCTATTAAAATGAATGCCTTCCCTCGCCTATTGTACATAATGCAGACCCTCCCTATACCCCTACCTAGCAATTACACCACACAGATTCAAAGATTGCTTGGCTCTTTTATTTGGAAAAGACGCCCCCCAGAATTAATAAACTGACTATGTCTCGTTCCACACCGCAGGGTGGTCTAGGTGTCCCCGATGTTGATTCTTACCGCAAGTCAATATTCCTACAGAGAATTCTTGACTGGAGAATCCACGGGGAGCACAAGAGATGGAAAATTGAACCCAGACGTTCACCTCCCATCCATATGCTGGAAATCAGGGTTTAATGCAATATACAACCAGATTGGCAATCCCTTCACTAAGGAGACAATCAGAATATGGGACCAAACCTCTAAGACGAACCCTTATCTATCCTCATGCCCCGGCCCTCTAACATCCATTATTCATAATGATGAGTTTTCTTTACTGTCCATTTTGAGGAACCAGACAGCAGATACCCCGATGGGAGAGACCCACATTGCTCAATTGATTTTCAATGAACAAATGGGTAGCCAGAGTCTGCTAGTTGAGAGGGGACAAGACTGGGCGACTAACTGGTTCTCATATAGAAGGGTTCATCATTACATTACAACACATAAGCATTACGGTAATATGTCCCGACCACTGACAAACATTGAGAAGTTGTTTTCTTCTTCCCCGCCAGTAAGACATAGCCTCTCTTTAATATATAATATTATTACCCAACAACCCCCGGGCAATATGCCAAGATCCATTGAATTTTGGGAGGAGTTGGGGATAATCATTACACCACATGTGGCGACCAATATCTTTTTAAATACAAATTCCAGCTCCTCCTCTGCCTCCATAAGAGAATTGAACTACAAAATATTACACTGCTGGTACCTGACACCCAGGAGATTACATAGACTATTCCCTAGTACCAGCAACTGTTGCTGGAGATGTGGGCACGTAGGCAGCGGGATGGGGCATATGTGGTGGTGGTGTAATCAACTGCAGACGCTGTGGAGGACCATAATAGCAGAAATAGAAAACATTTTCCAGACTACGCTCCCCTTGGACCCTTTGGTCTGGCTACTTAACAAATCGGTAAAGTTATCACAATTACATTTTAGACCTCTGTTGAGGATTATGATTAATGGGGTTAAAACACTAGTGGCACAAAATTGGAAATCATCTGAGCTCCCATCAGTTGGGATGTGGCGTAGGAAGGTCACGGAGTTGATTGAGATGGAGGAGTATGGCTCCTATACCCCAAATAAGAGGGAAACTTTTATTGAACTCCAATACACGTGGGAACACTATATAGAGAATACTTCGAGATAGATTATGTACCCCTTGACTATGACTTTATCACAGACTGAATGTAGCTTGTTCTGGCTCCTGGTAGACATTATCATATTTCTTTTTCATAATTCTTAAAGGTTTTATACTTTTAGGCTATAGAGTGTGGCATCTTCTGTATTATGTTTAGGCAACAAGACCTATTTGTTTTGTTATGTTTGTTTTCTACATATGGAATTGATCACCAGAATCCACCAGAGATATGTCTTCATTTGTTTCACAGGCTTGTTCAATCAGAGATGATAATGACTGTATACAATATTGTTTGAACTTTTGTTTGACCTTTTTACTATAATGCACTGTGTTGTATGACTACTGTGGATTCCCAATAAAAAGAATTAAAAAAATAAATAAAAAAATATACGTGAAAGTTTGTGTATTTGATAATTGGAAAATAAATAGTTCATATATCCGCAATTTATATGGTACAGTTCTAAATGTTGCAACAAGTGTTGAAATAGAGCTTGCAATTGTTATCTGTGTAAGACCCTTTGGGTAGTGATACTTTACCGTTCTTATTGTCACTGGTGATTGGTAGCACTACAATTAGAATCTCCTACGATCAGTCCGGTTTAGGCAGCCTTAGTATTGCAAACGTACGGTTTCAATCTTACACTGCATGTAGTGTTTTTTCTTCTTCACTAAATCCGGTCTGTCTGGAGCGTACACTGATTTCTCCAAGGATCAAATTTCTAAGTGGCGGTATTACCCTTTGTGCTTTTAGCGCTTTGTTTGTTTTTTCTTTTTTACATATCTAGTCTGGTAGAGAGACCAGTCAGACAATAGCTTTCAAAGGGTATATTATATAGCCCTCTAAGGGGCCCGAATTATCAAGCTCTGCTGCTCCATAACTTGTCCGCTGCCTCTGAGGCTGCGGTCTGCAATCCGCCCAATCCTATACGATCGGGTTGATTGACACCCCGAATCTGCAGGGGGCAGCATTGCACAAGCAGTCTTGGTGAACTGCTTGTGCAATGTTAAATGCCAACAGCGTATGCTGTCGGCATTCAGCGATGTCTGTCGGACATGATACACTACAGCGTATCATTTTGAACAGACATTGATAAATTGTCCCCTTAGTATCTTCTTTCAAATATTAAAGCTCTGGTGTAAGGTGTCTTTGCCTACTCCTGGTGGCCAGGTGATGAATCATGGACTCTCACCACCTTAAGAAATAAATGTATTTGTTCTTGTTTGTGTTTCTCTTATTGCCTATGTATTGTCTGCTTGGATAGAGACACAAAATATAGTATTCTCTACTAGTAATGAGCTGTAGAACCTGTTTGAATAGAAAGCATTAAAATGTAAAATAAGTGTAATGTTTTGATATTAATATTAATAATAATCTTTACATAAAATGATGATACATAATAACTTTTGTGTATCTCGATAATAAAGTTTCTTTTGTCTTATTTGTCTGGTATTTTATTGGCATTTGGTAGAATGAATAAATGCAATTAAATAAATAAATCTCACACATCATGTGAATTCAGAGATTCATTATGCTTTATTTACATGCATCACCATCTGTTTTACAAACTAGATTACAATTTAAAATGTATAACACAAGCCAATACCTATTAACACCAAGTGGATTAAAAGCACTGATTTTTCTATTGGAAATAAAAGGGTAAGATTTCCGAATCATATTGATGGCTAAAGGTAGTTGAGTTGTGAGGCGCTTGCTTTCACATGGTAATTAGTGTAAATTCACTCTGCGTACATTAGAAGACACTTCATATGACAAGGAAACTGTAAAACAGCAGTGAGTGTGAAATTCCTTCCATTAAAAACATGGAAATAAAAATGTTTTTGACATAGAGATATCTACTTTGTGCAAAATCTGTGTTTGAGTTTAGCATTGAATTTTAAGTGCTAGCAAAAAAAAAAAAAAAAGTACAAAGTACTGATGAACCCAAATATAAGGCTTTGTACCAATGGTATGGAGAATTAAAGGGACATTAAAGTAAAATGGTTCAGATAGAGTCTGCACTTTTAATAGACTTTTCCTTTTACTTCAGTTATCAAATTTACTTTGTTTTCTTGATAACTTTTATTGAAATTCAAACCTAGGTAGGCTCAGGAGCACTAATGCACTACTAATAGGTAACTGGTGATTGGTAGTTACACATCTTCTTCTAGTCATTGGCTCACCAGATATGTTAAGCTAGGTCTCAGTAATGCATGAAACCCAGATTTTTTTTTTCTTTCATGATTCAGACAGAGCCTGAGTTTTTAAAGAACTTTCAAATTTACTTCTATTATTTAATTTGGTTTGTTCTCTTTGTATCCTTTGTTGAAAAGTATACTAATGTAGGCTCAGAAGCTGCTGATTGGTGGATGCACATATATGCTTCGTGACATTGGCTTTCTGCTAGCTCACTGCCCTTTCAACAAAAGATATCAAGAAAATGAAGCAAATTACTGTAAATAATAGAAGTAAATTGGAAAGTTGTTTAAAATGGTTTCATCTATCTGTGAATCATTAAAGAACATTTTAGGTTTTATATCCCTTTAATGCTCTGACTTTGTGTTTATTTTTTGCAGGGGTTAAACACATAGTTATGTGCAATCAGTAGAGCATTTTCTTTTTACACATTGATGTCCATTTTAAGTCACTCCTGCTTAAAACAATGCAATAAATCTATGCATTATTTCTAAAAGTGAATTTCATAACCATGGCAGTGCCCATTAAAAATATTCAGAAAAAAACAAACAAAAAAAACCCTATTGATTACTCTAAAAACCTGTCATACAACTAGAGTTGCCACCTCAGCCATGTTTTCCTGGACACTTATGAGTTATACATGTTGCAGTGCGGAACATGAATTTAAACTCGGAACAGCACACAAATAGTGACACCGAGCAGCACTATTCATGCACACCCTGCAGCATGTATAACTCATAAGTGTCCAGGAAAACATGGCCGACGTGGCAACCCTACATACAACAGAAAGTGCATGAGTTGTAGATGAACAAACTCCACTTGGCAAAATAACACTATCTGGTCTCTGGCTTTATAAACAAAACAAGATACAACAAAAAACAATAATCCTTAGTGATAATGCTTTTATTAATGTGTACCTTACTACACAGCTTTACAAGGATCCTCCTTACTTGCTATGCACACAGCTATTTCCAAATTACTATCAAAGGAACTGTTGATTTAGTCTCTGTAAGAGATTTGCAGAGGAGCTTCTCAGTATTAAGGTTTACATGAAAATGTAATATAATCCCCAACCATGTTTCCTCTATAATTAAGTAAATTATTACATACATTTAAACAGACATCATTTGGTAGAAAATATCTAACATAAAATAACTCTCTTTTTAATACACACTGGAGAACTTTAAATGGGTATCGAGGATCAATATGAAGAGATATTAGTTACTAGATTTAATCATTTGTTTTAGACACAAAGTGTATGGACACAGAAGACATTAGACTTTAGCCTGTGGCTTTAAATGTGTTTGCTCTACAAAAGGAGATTTTAATTATAGTTAAAAATAATGAAATACAATTTTAACCAAAACAAAAAGTGAATTGAAGACATGCTTAAAATATGTGTACAGGTAACCCTCGTTTTATGCCGGTTCAATTTGCGCCATTTCCCAATCGCGTCTGTTCCAAGTGATCACGTAACCATTACTGAGGAAGTTTTTCCACAGGCTTCTTCTTAGCGGAAAACAAACGATTTGCAGAAGAGTTTTTACCACTTGCATTTACAGTAGAGCACTGTAATACTGTGTACAGCATGGGAGTAACTTGCCATTCGTTTTCTTTCTTAAAGGGCCAGTACAGTAAACTGTAAAACAACTGCTATCATGCATATAGGTAAGCAATAACATATTACAAAATATGTTCCAAGCTAGCCTCTTTGATATTGAAGCAAACAGGAAGTGTATATCTGTGTACATGACTGTCCACTTGCTGATAAACAGAACTCCCCACTAACTTATTGATGGATAGTAACATGCCTCTCGAGCATAACAAGTATTTTTATATTGCTATTTTTACGTTTACAACATTAAAGGGACATAAACCCAATTTTTTTATTCAAGATTCTGACAGAGCATACAATTTTAAACAACTTTCTAATTAACTTCTGTTATCTAATTTGCTTTGTTTTCATGGTATACTTTGTTGAAAATTATACCTAGGTAGGCTCAGGAGCAGCAGTGCACTACTGGGAGCTAGCTGCTTATTGGTGGCTGCACATATATACCTCTTATGATTGGCTCACTTGATGTGTTCAGCTAGCTCCCAGTAGTGCATTGCTGCCCCTTCAACAAAGAAAACCAAGAGCAAATGTGATAATAGAAGTAGAAAGTTGTTTAGATTTGTATAGTCTATTTGAATCATGAAATAATTGTTTTGAGTTTTATGTCCCTTTAAATTGGGGGCTTTAAATATAACATGATATTATATAATAACACATAATATATATTAAGTTATACTATAATATTACATTACTAATGTCAATTTTGAGAGGGACCTGGAACCTAATTCATTTAATTCTCATTGACTTACATTATAACTGGGTTCATTTTACAGATTTTTTTAGGAACAGGACCCCGGTGTAAAATAAGGGCTACCTGTACACTCCTTTAGAAAAAGTAGTTCCCTGTATTTTTATTGTTAATAAATCCCATTTCCCAGGATAGACTCTGATATACATTTACAATGTTACCATTGACACAAAGGGACAAACAGAACCAGAAAAAAGGTGAACTGGGCAATATGTATCATTAATAGGTGCAGCACCATTTACACAAATTTCTACAGAACATAACTACTTTACAGTTTTCATTGTGATCATCTAAACCTTTGTACAAACCTCCTGTATTTTCACTTTTTTATCTTTGAGAAATAATATTCAGTTGCATTAATGTCTAGCTATCTTATTTGACCAATTATTAAAGGGACAGTCAACGTAGCTACCTTCTTCTTCAAATGATCAGCCAATCAGAATCCAATCCTCGGTCAGAAATTGCAAGCGCGTGCAATTTCTGACCGAGGATTGGATTCTGATTGGCTGATCATTTGAAGAAGAAGGTGGCTACGTAACGGTGGGGGGAGTTAGGCTGCCATATTTACATCATATTATAGAAGTTATCGACGATGATTACTAGGAGAAGCAAGTAGACAAGACAAAAGGGGTATGGTGCAGGCGGATCTTCGTTTTTATTTTTAAATATCGGATAATGTTATCTCTAGTGTTGACTGTCCCTTTAATTATAATGGAATCTGTGGCTTAAAAAACCCTTGCTCAGTCTCATTATAGTACGTTTTTTGGGACTATTAAGTAGTTATTGTTTTTATAAACAAATATTGAAGGTTATTATACACTAAGGCAAATATAGTTATATAGAAATGTTGATTTAAAGTGGAAGGAGCTAATAAACCAATAAGTGTTGGAAGGGTGAGTATATAAGTATTGTTTTTACACAGGTTAGAACTTTTTGTTATCCTGTCCCGATTCTAAAAACAATATTGACCTTCTTACAAGCACCAATAAAAACAAAGACCAGTGTAAAACTGTTATGGGAAACACAGCAACCTGATGTACAGTAAACCATACTAGATTTGGTTTGCATTTAAACCACAGTTCCTTAGCGTTAGTGCTTGATAAACGAACCCTATAACGTTCTTCTGAGCCACTACACTATTATTTGTTCAGCATATTTTGTTATGAAGTATATTGCTACATTGCACTGGTGCAAATATCACATGATCAGAACTATACATAAATACTGACGGATACTTGAATGGTGACTACATTGCACCACCAAGAAACTTCAACAGCTTTTTGAAGAAGAGCTGACAATAGATTGTACGCTTAGCAGATAAACAAGGGCCCTGTTCTTTACCTTTATATCTATGGGCCCTTTGCTCCATTTGTCTTTTATAGCAGTTAAGTAAACAAACTTTTCAGACTACTACATACATACGTTATTAATGCACAACCTTATAAGCAATCTTCCTAACATTTTATTACCATCAATTTGCAAAGATGTCCTTGTTTACATACTATATATAGTATATATATTCTTCATATTTATTGTACAGGGATAGCAGCAACAAAATGTCACTATAAATGTGTGAAGAGACATACAATGCATTGCCCTCTCTGGCTGAAATAGGGTTCATTATCACACAAAATGATTTTGACATTTGCAGCTATTTTTTTTATTTATTTTTAGCTTTTTATATTCTTATCACATTTTCTTTGGTTTATTGATACTTTTATGGTTATTGTCATAATTGGGAAACCTACCTCTAGCAGTTGAGATAAAAATCTGGGCAAATTTGTTTTTATACAAAAAAAAAAACTCTGCTTGGTTTTTGAATACACAAAAATAATTTTCTATTTATAGCAAAACATGAGGGTTTTTTTATATGGAACTTCTTTACGACTATAATCAGAGTTAGATGAGTAGATCTATTTCACTCAGTGACAGTTCAATGATAACATAACGCACAATGAAGGTATCTGTGATGAAAGGCTAATGTAGAACAGTCAGAAATGTAAACTTATTTGTTCTCAGTTTATAAATGCTACAGATGCTTTTCCCCTTAAACACACAGGGATTGCAACTATTTGGACTGAGCTTATAAACGTAGGTAAGAGCAGAACAACAGAATATTTCACAGGCATATAATAGTTCACAATAACAAATACCTGAATAAAACAAAACAGAAGCAGCATTTAGGGATTGTAGATTTTGGGGGGAAAAACAATCAATTGTTTATGTGTAGTGTTTATGCCATAGATCATGTACTAATATGATCCTTTTTTAATGTAATTTGTATGGATAAAAACTAAGGGCATATAACTATTGTATTACAGATCAATGAACTTGACAGGGAAATATTTAAAACAAAACAATATACTCTAACAACACCTCAAAACCAGCTTTTCTTCCACTTGCCTAGTTGTCAAAAGAAAATAGCTAGTCAAATTTTATTGCTTAAGCAATGGTGGGTCAATAGTTGGCTCAGTTATTTTGTATGGTCCACCTTACTCAAACAGGAACTATGTTAGACTCTGAGCTGTTGCTATCCTCAGATTACTACTGGCTTGTGGGAGAAATTCCTTCTAATCTGCTGTTTTGTAATTTCTACAATGAACATCCTTGAATAAAAAGTATTAACAACGAAGGATTAAATCTATCTATTCTCATCAGATGACAAGGAAAAACAAATGCTTATAAGGGAAGGAAACACTACTAAAGCATATTTTAATTTGTTCAGTATAATAGATTAAAATCTATGAGAAATTTCCCTCAAAAATATAAAGATGCATCAAGCTGGAAGCAGATAAAACTGATGCTTAGGGTGTTTGCTCTGTAACATCTCAATGAGACCACATTAAATCAATGTTTCTTTTAGAAGCATGTTTGGACTTCAGGGGCTCTCCTTTTTAAAGATACACAGTGCAGTGCACGACTGATCACTATTTGTGAAAAATTATGTAAATCACAACAGACCCATACAAGCCTATACCACTGAGTAATACACTGAATGATCTCTCAATAGTCAGCTTAATCTAGGATTCTAAAACTACCAAAGGTTTACTAGAGTATATGACCTGTGAATGAGATGCCAAAACAAACAATATACATTTCAGAGAGGAAGATTATGAAATAAAAAGAAGCAAATATGAGTTGGTTACAGTACAATTATTCCAGCAGATCCTTACCATTTAGTTACTAATACATCCCTGGGCATTGGAAAAGGAAGGATTGTAGGAGAAATGTTGATTGGTGAAACAAGTAATGGAGGAAATGAGCAGACAACATATTCAATGGTACATCTGTCACCATAGGAACTCATGCACTAAAATTCTCTGATGAAATGCTAGTTTGCATTTGTTTTCCTAACACCCATGCATAATGATTCATCTCTGTACATAACAAAATATATTTATATATTTATATTCATAATGCCATAATGCAAAGGAATACGTCTTCATATGATTATTGAGAAGTACATTTACATCAGTATTTTAGTCTTGTACTTCTTAACCAATAGCATTATTGTACCATTGTGATTTTCCACACCCTGCTATGCCCTTCCCCCAAAAAATAATATTGGTGTGAGTGGGGGAAACTACACAAACAAAATAACCCTAAAAAATAATGTATGCTACTAAAGGGTTAATAGCACCACAGTGCCTTCTTAAAATATCCTGGATATAAATACAAATTGCCCATTTCATCCACTCGGTCATATTCTACTAGTATGTGTTAGTGAAGTGAATGCTGGGTAAATCTTTTATTCTATTATCCAGGGTTTTGTGTATGTAGAAAGGATTACTCTAAATGAACCTAGACACTGGAAGACCAATGTAGTGCCATGAGATGTACAACCACCTCTGTACAGTAATCCTGTCTATGGTAATATAAGCAACTAGTGGCACTATAAGAGCGCACCATTTGTCAGATATTTGTGTTCTTAAACCCTTTAAAAACTCTGTATTTGGTAGCAAAATAAGGAAGAAACAAGGTAAACACAACTTGCATAAACATCACGACTGAAGAGAATTTTGGACAAACACAGCAGTACACACTGATTTGGGTTATAGGAAGTAGTACCAGGTCAGCAACATTTATTTATCCCTGAATTGCCTCATCCTTTAATTAAAAATACTAGTAGATTTCGAACGGAAATAAAAGTGATACTTGAATAGTCTTCCATGAAAAAGATGTCTTTTTATCATAAAGGAGGAGGCAGTAGACATTTGTTAGCTTATATAAATGCTCAAGGCCTATCAGAATATTTCTGTCAAGGACAGTTACTTTTAGGAAGAAAAGAAAACAATATATACAAAAGGAAACTGAACATTCCCTTAAAAACTAAGGAATACAAAAGAAACCCCCTAAACTTTAAGAAAGAAAAAAGAACACCACATAGATTATAAACCACTTGAGAGCTGGTGGGGTATGCAATGCAAAGTAGGCCCTTTCAAAGATAAATACACTGACCAACACCACTGCATAAGGCTACGCACAGTGTTTGCAAGAGGAGAATATTTAACTCAGTCTTCACCACAGGTACTTTGTCATCCTGTACAGATGATTTTGCATACTTAAAAATGAGTTAAAAATATCCAGGAAGGATCTTCACTTGGGATGGAGGATTTCAGCTAACAGTCTTTGCAAAGACGAGGAATATGATGTAAATTTCACGAAAGGATCAGAAGCTGTAAACTGTATCACTGTCCACTGGCTGACAGCAGTTTTGGCAAAGGGTTTCACTTTTAGGGTCTCTTGTCAGTTTCTGGGCCTGGAAAAGAAAAAAAAGAGAAAAAATTAAAAGGGAGAAAACAAAAATCATCTTGCAATTAATAATTTTCACAAAGACCAGTGAGTGTGGATTTAAAGTGCATACTTTGGATAAAGTTAGTTTCTGACACCCTCGCAGTAACAGTGAGAGTGTGACTCCCTTGGGCAGATTACATACATATATATATATATATATATATATATATATATATATATATATACATACATACATACACATACAGGGTTCAAAATTTCAAGCCCTTAGCTACTAGCCAGCCCAAAAGGACACACTCCACTTTTTATCCCACCCACACCACACCCACTAACACCCCCCCCCCCTTTGCATATGTTTAGCCAATGTAAAACACATTATTTATTGTACAGTAATTTTTAATATTGTTTTATTCAATAAATTAAATAATGCTACATATAGTAATAAATTAACAAAAATATATGCATTGCAGTTAGCAACATTAACTAGGGTTCTGGAGAAGACAACAGCTGGACAGAAAAAGTTCTTGAACTGAGTGTTGACATTAATGTGAGGTCATAGCAGACCTGGAAAAAATGTTTTATAATTATCATCTCTCATCTATCTTTCTCCACTTCCTCCTCTCTTCAATCTTTATTTTATTTTGGTGTTTGTTTTGTTTTGTTTAAAATTCAAGACTGAAAATGACATGACATGATGATTGTACGTAAACCCATCATTATTATATGATTTTATATACCAAAGGTTAGGTGTATATTGAAGGACCTCATATTTTAGTTTTATCTGGTATTCCCTATCTGAAAAAATATTTCAAAGTATACTTTGCATTAAATGTTTCCTGATATATGGCTCTGTCTATTATGTATTAGGGCTAACCTGTAAAACATTTAATCGTCGGGTGAAGTTGTGCTGACAATTAATACATTTTGGCTGTGAGCAAAATATAGGCAATATGCACAGAACCAGATAAGGTGTAAATTGCAGGTTTTAAAGTAAAAGGGAGGTTCAGCCGTTATTCAACCTAAAGAGAAGTATTTGGTCACTAGTTAAATTCCTGGGATTGTGTCACCGCAGGGCGTCAGCCACAGATAAGACAGTAACTACGCCCCTGAAGCATTAATAAAGCATAAAGGGATCCAAACATACTTGGGAAATAAATGTGGAGGTGACTGTACAGGAGCGTTACAAGGAGATCTAAAAGTTGGGCAACACTGAATGTGCCGCACAACCAAACTACAGTGGAATGCTTGAATGTATTTAATGCCAATGGCAACTTAAGTTGTCCCACGTGAAAAGCGGACAGACACCTCCCTGACCTGCGACTCCAGACATGGCACACACAAAGTATCAAAGGGCATATCTCTCAGAGGTTCTAAGACACAGTTCCTAGACAGCATAACCATGGTCCCAAGCATAGTGACCGGAGTCGACAGAGAACACCCCCCCCGCCAACATAGACTGAAACCATGCAGGAGCGCTCCAGGCACAGCGCAAGCAACAAGCATCAAAGATCTGTGGGAGGCCCAAAAACAACAACAATGATAATGACAATAACGATAATAAAAATAAACCCCCCAAAAATACTATATGTATACATTGCATGATGTGACATTCCAACATACGGCATGTACAGTTTATACTAAGGGTATCTGCAATAAGTTAAATAACATATTCGGTATTGGGACTAATGAGTCACTTAGCGGGGGAGTATATGGGTGGTATTAGTCTCTTATCGGCAAGTAAGTTGAATGGTAAAAAAGGTTAACTACGGGGACATGTGGTGAAAGTAGAACTGTAAAAACATTCAGAGTTCAATCGTAGTATTGCAGGACTATTACATCTTATAGGGCTGTAATGGGCAATGAGGTTTCTGAGCCCAAAAACTCTCAACTAGGCCTTGTTTCAGTTCAGATGCATGGTCCGTATGCCCATGTAGAGGTCCTAGTGCCTGGAGTCCTGCTCTGCCCACTCCAACTTTAAAGTGACATCCAGAGGAAATCTGGACTACCAGTGGTGACAGCTTACTTCTCTGTGGTGAGCAGGAGCCGCCATATGCTGCGGTTGACTGGCCCAGCATTCCGGTCTGTGACCATGTGTCCCAGAATCCGGCCGATTGCGTATCAGAGTATGGAGGTGCCGCTGTTGAGGTAACATCAATCCCAGGCTTAGATCTTTGGTGTCTGGGGATAGGAAGCAGCTGCAGTCCAGAGGATCTCACTCCACTAGCCATGACTGATCGTTGCTGTATCCCTCGGGCTAGGATGTTAAGTGGACTCAACGGCAATTTACCTTGTATAGAGGTAAGTGTAGTGGCTGAAGGTAAAATTGTGGCAGCGCAGGTCCTAGATCGCTCCTGTACCTGACTCATGTCTCGCTCCTGGGAGCCAGCCGAACCCCTCGGATCAGTGTAAAGTGAAATGTGTATGCCCCTTCGTGATCAGAAGAGTTACCCGGTAAGTGCCGCTGCTGATCTGTGCATTCAGCCTGCTCAGTTTCTCCTGTCTTGTCTGCAGGGCAAGCGGATGTGCCTTTACCTGTGGGTCGGGCAAGCCTGGAGAATTGATCAAATCTATCAGCCATCATCCCCTCAAATTCTTTTAAGAGGGCTTGTATAATGATGCCGAAGTCTTCCATTGTGAAGCCCTCGCTATCTTCCCTCGGCGGATATTAGATGCGGGATGGGTTGTAGTGTCTAGGAAAGTCTCCAGAAGGGTAGGTTATTGCAACGCAACCACGGCGTTGTGTAACCGCAGAGCCCTGAGGGATCTCTGCCGGAGGGTTTAGTCGGAGGCCGCAACCTCAATGTATGCTCCGGTGCTCTGGTGCTGGCAGCTATCTTGACGAAATTAGGATCACTAGGTAGAGAATGATTAGCTTAAATGCTGCAAGTTTAGTATCTTGCCAGATGGCGACTATTTCCAGTTCTTTGTCAAGCCAAATCTCTCAAGGCTGGAGCAGCACACAAAACTGCGACATATTATGGCCGCCGCCCGGAAGTTCCCCTCCAGTCTCTATTTTTAACCCCTCCCTCTCAGGCCATAGCTTCTCTTTACACTCTCACTCCTCTGTCATATCTCTTCACTCTTTTTTCTCCACTCTTTCTTAATGCTATCTTTTTCTCCACTTTCACTTTTCTTCTCCAATCTCTAGCTGCCCCTGTTCACCATCTCTGAAGTAACAGTCTAAGTACTAATGGGGTCCCTAAAGCCCTAGAGGAATAACATATCCTTGCCTTTTCATGGATATGTAAATATCACTTTAGATAATATTTAGATAATATCACTCACTAACTTTCACTCGCCACTGTTAAAATTCCCCTCGCTAATGGCTAGTGAAAATTTTGAGCCCTGATATACACACATATACACACAGTATAAATATATATATATACAGGGAGTGCAGAATTATTAGGCAAATGAGTATTTTGACCACATCATCCTCTTTATGCATGTTGTCTTACTCCAAGCTTTATAGGCTCGAAAGCCTACTACCAATTAAGCATATTAGGTGATGTGCATCTCTGTAATGAGAAGGGGTGTGGTCTAATGACATCAACACCCTATATCAGGTGTGCATAATTATTAGGCAACTTCCTTTCCTTTGGCAAAATGGGTCAAAAGAAGGACTTGACAGGCTCAGAAAAGTAAAAAAACAGAATTTATGTTTACCTGATAAATTACT
Source organism: Bombina bombina (assembly GCF_027579735.1). Lineage (NCBI taxonomy): Eukaryota > Metazoa > Chordata > Amphibia > Anura > Bombinatoridae > Bombina > Bombina bombina. The sequence goes on along the minus strand of NC_069502.1, from coordinate 612,617,668 downwards.
TTCTCCAACGGTGTGTCCGGTCCACGGCGTCATCCTTACTTGTGGGATATTCTCTTCCCCAACAGGAAATGGCAAAGAGCCCAGCAAAGCTGGTCACATGATCCCTCCTAGGCTCCGCCTACCCCAGTCATTCGACCGACGTTAAGGAGGAATATTTGCATAGGAGAAACCATATGTTACCGTGGTGACTGTAGTTAAAGAAAATAAATTATCAGACCTGATTAAAAAAACCAGGGCGGGCCGTGGACCGGACACACCGTTGGAGAAAGTAATTTATCAGGTAAACATAAATTCTGTTTTCTCCAACATAGGTGTGTCCGGTCCACGGCGTCATCCTTACTTGTGGGAACCAATACCAAAGCTTTAGGACACGGATGAAGGGAGGGAGCAAATCAGGTCACCTAAATGGAAGGCACCACGGCTTGCAAAACCTTTCTCCCAAAAATAGCCTCAGAAGAAGCAAAAGTATCAAATTTGTAAAATTTAGAAAAAATTTAGAAAAAGTGTGCAGTGAAGACCAAGTCGCTGCCTTACATATCTGATCAACAGAAGCCTCGTTCTTGAAGGCCCATGTGGAAGCCACAGCCCTAGTGGAGTGAGCTGTGATTCTTTCAGGAGGCTGCCGTCCGGCAGTCTCATAAGCCAATCGGATAATGCTTTTAATCCAGAAGGAGAGAGAGGTAGAAGTTGCTTTTTGACCTCTCCGTTTACCAGAATAAACAACAAACAAAGACAAAGTTTGTCTGAAATCCTTAGTAGCTGCTAAGTAAAATTTGAGAGCACGAACTACATCCAAGTTGTGCAACAAACGTTCCTTCTTTGAAACTGGATTAGGACACAAAGAAGGCACAACTATCTCCTGGTTAATGTTTTTGTTAGAAACAACTTTTGGAAGAAAACCAGGTTTAGTACGCAAAACCACCTTATCTGCATAGAACACCAGATAAGGAGAAGAACACTGCAGAGCAGATAATTCTGAAACTCTTCTAGCAGAAGAAATTGCAACCAAAAACAAAACTTTCCAAGATAATAACTTAATATCAACGGAATGTAAGGGTTCAAACGGAACCCCCTGAAGAACTGAAAGAACTAGGTTGAGACTCCAAGGAGGAGTCAAAATTTTGTAAACAGGCTTGATTCTAACCAGAGCCTGAACAAAGGCTAGAACATCTGGCACAGCTGCCAGCTTTTTGTGAAGTAACACAGACAAGGCAGAAATCTGTCCCATCAAGGAACTTGCAGATAATCCTTTTTCCAATCCTTCTCGAAGGAAGGATAGACTCTTAGGAATCTTAACCTTGTCCCAAGGGAATCCTGCAGATTCACACCAACAGATATACCAAATTATGTGGTAATTTTTCTGGTTACAGGCTTTCAGGCCTGAACAAGAGTATTAATAACAGAATCTGAGAACCCTCGCTTTGATAAGATCAAGCGTTCAATCTCCAAGCAGTCAGCTGGAGTGGGTCGAACGGACCTAGAACAAGAAGGTCTCTCAAAGGTAGCTTCCATGGTGGAGCCGATGACATATTCACCAGATCTGCATACCAAGTCCTGCGTGGCCACGCAGGGGCTATCAAAATCACCGACGCCCTCTCCTGATTGATCCTGGCTACCAGCCTGGGGATGAGAGGAAACGGCGGGAACACATAAGCTAGTTTGAAGGTCCAAGGTGCTACTAGTGCATCCACTAGAGCCGCCTTGGGATCCCTGGATCTGTACCCGTAGTAAGGAACTCTGAAGTTCTGACGAGAGGCCATCAGATCCATGTCTGGAATGCCCCACGGTTGAGTGACTTGGGCAAAGATTTCCGGATGGAGTTCCCACTCCCCCGGATGCAATGTCTGACGACTCAGAAAATCCGCTTCCCAATTTTCCACTCCTGGGATGTGGATAGCAGACAGGTGGCAGGAGTGAGACTCCGCCCATAGAATGATTTTGGTCACTTCTTCCATCGCTAGGGAACTCCTTGTTCCCCCCTGATGGTTGATGTATGAACTTGGCCCTCGCTAGCTGAGGCCAAGCTTTGAGAGCATTGAATATCGCTCTCAGTTCCAGAATATTTATCGGTAGAAGAGATTCTACCCGAGACCAAAGACCCTGAGCTTTCAGGGATCCCCAGACCGCGCCCCAGCCCATCAGACTGGCGTCGGTCGTGACAATGACCCACTCTGGTCTGCGGAAGGTCATCCCTTGTGACAGGTTGTCCAGGGACAGCCACCAACGGAATGAGTCTCTGGTCCTCTGATTTACTTGTATCTTCGGAGACAAGTCTGAATAGTCCCCATTCCACTGACTGAGCATGAACAGTTGTAATGGTCTTAGATGAATGCGCACAAAAGGAACTATGTCCATTGCCGCTACCATCAAACCTATCACTTCCATGCACTGCGCTATGGAAGGAAGAGGAACGGAAAGAAGTATCCGACAAGAGTCTAGAAGTTTTGTTTTTCTGGCTTCTGTCAGAAAAATCCTCATTTCTAAGGAGTCTATTATAGTTCCCAAGAAGGGAACCCTCGTTGACGGAGATAGAGAACTCTTTTCCACGTTCACTTTCCATCCGTGAGATCTGAGAAAGGCCAGGACAATGTCCGTGTGAGCCTTTACTTGAGGAAGGGACGACGCTCGAATCAGAATGTCGTCCAAGTAAGGTACTACAGCAATGCCCCTTGGTCTTAGCACCGCCAGAAGGGACCCTAGTACCTATGAGAAAATCCTAGGAGCAGTGGCTAATCCGAAAGAAAATGCCACGAACTGGAAATGCTTGTCCAGGAATGCAAACCTTAGGAACCGATGATGTTCCTTGTGGATAGGAATATGTAGATACGCATCCTTGAAATCCACCTTGGTCATGAATTGACCTTCCTGGATGGAAGGAAGAAGTGTTCGAATGGTTTCCATCTTGAACGATGGAACCTTGAGAAACTTGTTCAAGATCTTGAGATCTAAGATTGGTCTGAACGTTCCCTCTTTTTTGGGAACTATGAACAGATTGGAGTAGAACCCCATCCCTTGTTCTCCTAATGGAACAGGATGAATCACTCCCATTTTTAGCAGGTCTTCTACCCAATGTAAGAATGCCTGTCTTCTTATGTGGTCTGAAGACAACTGAGACCTGTGGAACCTCCCCCTTGGAGGAAGCCCCTTGAACTCCAGAGAATAACCTTGGGAGACTATTTCTAGCGCCCAAGGATCCAGAACATCTCTTGCCCAAGCCTGAGCGAAGAGAGAGAGTCTGCCCCCCACCAGATCCGGTCCCGGATCGGGGGCCCGCATTTCATGCTGTCTTGGTAGCAGTGGCAGGTTTCCTGGCCTGCTTTCCTTTGTTCCAGCCTTGCATAGGTCTCCAGGCTGGATTGGCTTGAGAAGTATTACCTTCCTGCTTAGAGGACGTAGCCCTTGGGGCTGATCCGTTTCTGCGAAAGGGACGAAACTTAGGTTTATTTTTGGTCTTGAAAAGACCTATCCTGAGGAAGGGCGTGGCCCTTGCCCCCAGTGATATCAGAGATAATCTCTTTCAAGTCAGGGCCAAAGAGTGTTTTCCCCTTGAAAGGAATGTCAAGCAATTTGTTCTTGGAAGACGCATCCGCTGCCCAAGATTTTAACCAAAGCGCTCTGCGCCACAATAGCAAACCCAGAATTTTTTCGCCGCTAACCTAGCCAATTGCAAGGTGGCGTCTAGGGTGAAAGAATTAGCCAATTTAAGAGCACGAATTCTGTCCATAATCTCCTCATAAGAAGAAGAATTACTAATAATCGCCTTTCCTAGCTCATCAAACTAGAAACACGCGGCTGCAGTGACAGGGACAATGCATGCAATTGGTTGTAGAAGGGAACCTTGCTGAACAAACATCTTTAGCAGACCTTCTAATTTTTTATCCATAGGATCTTGGAAAGCACAACTATCTTCTATGGGTATAGTGGCGCGCTTGTGTAGAGTAGAAACCGCCCCCTCGACCTTGGGGACTGTCTGCCATCAGTCCTTTCTGGGGTCGACTATAGGAAAACAATTTTATAAATATGGGGGGAGGTACTAAAGGTATACCGGGCCTGTCCCATTCTTTACTAACAATGTACGCCACCCGCTTGGATATAGGAAAAGCTTCGGGGGGCCCCGGGGCCTCTAAGAACTTTTCCATTTTACATAGTGGTTCTGGAATGACCAGATAATCACAATCATCCAAATTGGATAACACCTCCTTAAGCAGAGCGCGGAGATGTTCCAACTTAAATTTAAAAGTAATCACATCAGGTTCAGCTTGTTGAGAAATGTTTCCTGAATCTGAAATTTCTCCCTCAGACAAAACCTCCCTGGCCCCCTCAGACTGGTGTAGGGGCCCTTCAGAAACCATATCATCAGCGTTCTCATGCTCTACAGAATTTTCTAAAACAGAGCAGTCGCGCTTTCGCTGATAAGTGGGCATATTGGCTAAAATGTTTTTGATAGAATTATCCATTACAGCCGTTAAATGTTGCATAGTAAGGAGTATTGGCGCACTAGATGTACTAGGGGCCTCCTGTATGGGCAAGACTGGTGTAGACGAAGGAGGGGATGATGCAGTACCATGCTTACTCCCCTCACTTGAGGAATCATCTTGGGCATCATTTTTACTAAAAAAAATTTATGACATAAAATACATATAGTTAAATGAGAAGGAACCTTGGTTTCCCCACAGTCAGAACACAATCTATCTGGTAGTTCAGACATGTTAAACAGGCATAAACTTGATAACAAAGCACAAAAAAACGTTTTAAAATAAAACCGTTACTGTCACTTTAAATTTTAAACTAAACACACTTTATTACTGCAATTGCGAAAAAGTATGAAGGAATTGTTCAAAATTCACCAAAATTTCACCACAGTGTCTTAAAGCCTTAAAAGTATTGCACACCAAATTTGGAAGCTTTAACCCTTAAAATAACGGAACCGGAGCCGTTTTTATATTTAACCCCTTTACAGTCCCTGGAATCTGCTTTGCTGAGACCCAACCAAGCCCAAAGGGGAATACGATACCAAATGATGCCTTCAGAAAGACTTTTCTATGTATCAGAGCTCCACACACATGCAGCTGCATGCCATGCTGTCCTCAAAAACAAGTGCGCCATACCGGCGCGAAAATGAGGCTCTGACTATGATTAGGGAAAGCCCCTAAAGAATAAGGTGTCTAAAACAGTGCCTGCCGATATAATCATATCAAAATACCCAGAATAAATGATTCCTCAAGGCTAAATATGTGTTAATAATGAATCGATTTAGCCCAGAAAAAGTCTACAGTCTTAATAAGCCCTTGTGAAGCCCTTATTTACTATCTTAATAAACATGGCTTACCGGATCCCATAGGGAAAATGACAGCTTCCAGCATTACATCGTCTTGTTAGAATGTGTCATACCTCAAGCAGTAAGAGACTGCACACTGTTCCCCCAACTGAAGTTAATTGCTCTCAACAGTCCTGTGTGGAACAGCCATGGATTTTAGTTACGGTGCTAAAATCATTTTCCTCATACAAACAGAAATCTTCATCTCTTTTCTGTTTCTGAGTAAATAGTACATACCAGCACTATTTTAAAATAACAAACTCTTGATTGAATAATAAAAACTACAGTTAAACACTAAAAAACTCTAAGCCATCTCCGTGGAGATGTTGCCTGTACAACGGCAAAGAGAATGACTGGGGTAGGCGGAGCCTAGGAGGGATCATGTGACCAGCTTTGCTGGGCTCTTTGCCATTTCCTGTTGGGGAAGAGAATATCCCACAAGTAAGGATGACGCCGTGGACCGGACACACCTATGTTGGAGAAATAGTGAGATATCTTGCAGAGGGATGCAGCACTCTTAAAATTGCAAAGCTTCTGAAGCGTGATCATCGAACAATCAAGCGTTTCATTCAAAATAGTCAACAGGGTCGCAAGAAGCGTGTGGAAAAACCAAGGCGCAAAATAACTGCCCATGAACTGAGAAAAGTCAAGCGTGCAGCTGCCAAGATGCCGCTTGCCACCAGTTTGGCCATATTTCAGAGCTGCAACATCACTGGAGTGCCCAAAAGCACAAGGTGTGCAATACTCGGACATGGCCAAGGTAAAAAAGGCTGAAAGACGACCACCACTGAACAAGACACACAAGCTGAAACGTCAAGACTGGGCCAAGAAATATCTCAAGACTGATTTTTCTAAGGTTTTATGGACTGATGAAATGAGAGTGAGTCTTGATGGGCCAGATGGATGGGCCCGTAGCTGGATTGGTAAAGGGCAGAGAGCTCCAGTCCGACTCAGACACCAGCAAGGTGGAGGTGGAGTACTGGTTTGGGCTGGTGTCATCAAAGATGAGCTTGTGGGGCTTTTTCGGCTTCAGGATGGAGTCAAGCTCAACTCCCAGTCCTACTGCCAGTTTCTGGAAGACACCTTCTTCAAGCAGTGGTACAGGAAGAAGTCTGCATCCTTCAAGAAAAACATGATTTTCATGCAGGACAATGCTCCATCACAGGCGTCCAAGTACTCCACAGCGTGGCTGGCAAGAAAGGGTATAAAAGAAGAAAATCTAATGACATGGCCTCCTTGTTCACCTGATCTGAACCCCATTGAGAACCTGTGGTCCATCATCAAATGTGAGATTTACAAGGAGGGAAAACAGTACACCTCTCTGAACAGTATCTGGGAGGCTGTGGTTGCTGCTGCACGCAATGTTGATGGTGAACAGATCAAAACACTGACAGAATCCATGGATGGCAGGCTTTTGAATGTCCTTGCAAAGAAAGGTGGCTAAATTGGTCACTAATTTGTTTTTGTTTTGTTTTTGAATGTCAGAAATGTATATTTGTAAATGTTGAGATGTTATATTGGTTTCACTGGTAAAAATAAATAATTGAAATGGGTATAAATTTGTTTTTTGTTAAGTTGCTAATAATTATGCACAGAAATAGTCACCCGCACACACAGATATCCCCCTAAAATAGCTATAACTAAAAACAAACTAAAAACTACTTCCAAAACTATTCAGCTTTGATATTAATGAGTTTTTTGGGTTCATTGAGAACATGGTTGTTGTTCAATAATAAAATTAATCCTCAAAAATACAACTTGCCTAATAATTCTGCACTCCCTGTATATATATACTATAATCGCGTTTGCAACGCGTCCATCGCCAGTTGCGCACACATCCTCAAAGGAATGTTAACTGCGCGAGCCACCCGCATGAAGTATAACAAAAAAAAAACTAACCTCCCGCACAAAGTATTAACAAACACTAAACCATCAACCCTGACATCGCAAAATAAGTTATTAACCCCTAATCAGCAAATTACATAATTAAAATATTAACCCCTAAACCGCCAACCCCCACATCGCAATAAATCTATTTAACCTATTAACCCTTAAATAACTAATTTAATTACTAAGCCCCCTAACCTAACACCCCCTAAATTAACCCCAATTACTACTAAATTACAATTAAAATAAAAAAAAAACTAACATTAAATTACAAAAAATAAAAGTCTAACATTTCAGAAAAAAAATAAACAAAATTATCAAAAAATAAAAAAATGTATACCTAATCCCTATTAAAATAAAAAAGCCCCCCCAAATAAAAACACCCCCTAATATAAACTACCAATAGCCCTTAAAAGGGCCTTTTGTAGGGCATTGCCCTAAGTTAAACAGTTCTTTTACCGCTAAAAAATACTAAGTCCCCCCTAACAGTAAAAAAACCCCACCCACCTAACCCCCCAAAATAAAAAAACGTAACACTAAAAAAACTAAACTACCCATTACCCCTAAAGGGGCATTTGTATGGGCATTGCCCTTAAAAACATAAATTATGCTTACCTGATAATTTCCTTTCCATCTGTATAAGGAGAGTCCACGGCTTCATTCCTTACTTGTGGGAATACAGAACCTGGCCTCCAGGAGGAGGCAAAGAAACCCCAGCCAAAGTCTTAAATACCTCCCTCACTTCCCTCATCCCCCAGTCATTCTGCCGAGGGAATAAGGAACAGTAGGAGAAATATCAGGGTATAAATGGTGCCAGAAGAACAAACAAAAATTTTGGTCCGCCCAATGGAGAAAACGTGCGGGGGCTGTGGACTCTCCTCATACAGATCTAAATGAAATTATCAGGTAAGCATAATTTATGTTTTCCATCTTAATATGAGGAGATTTCACAGCTTTATTCCTTACTTGTGGGAAACATATACCCAAGCTCTAAAGGACACTGAATGAAAAACGGGAGGGTAAAAGAGAGGCGGACCCTATTCTAAAGCTACCACAGCCTGCAAAAACTTTCTCCCAAAAGCTGCTTCAGTCGAAGCAAAGACATCAAATTTGTAAAACTTTGACAAGGTATGTAATGAGGACCAGGTAGCCACCCTACAAATCTGCTCCATAGAGGCCTCATTCTTGAAGGCCCAAGATGAAGCCACAGCCCTAGTTGAATGAGCCGCAATCCTCTGAGGAGGCTGTTTTATATGCCAATCGAATAATGCTCCTGAACCAAAAAAATAGGGAAGTGGAAGAAGCCTTCTGCCCTTCCCAGAATAGACAACAAACAATGCGGAAGTCTGTCTAAAATCCTTTGTGGCCTGAAGATAGAATTTCAAAGCCTGAACCACATCCAGATTATGAAGTAATTATTCTTTCAAGGACAAGGAAGGAACCACAATTTCCTGATTGATTTTACAATCAGACACAACCTTAGGGAGAAACCCCAACCCAGTGCAAAGAACAGCCTTGTCCGCATGAAAAACTAGGTACGGGGGCTAACATTGCAAGGCCGCCATCTCAGAGACTCTGCAAGCCGAAGCAATAGCCAATAGAAAAATAACCTTCCAAGACACTAGCTTAATGTCAATTGAATGCATGGGCTCAAAACCTTAAGAACCAGATTTAAACTCTAAGGAGGAGAGGAATGTCTAAACAAAGGCCTGATTCTAGACAGAGCCTGAACAACATACTGTTTATCAGGAAGCTCAGCGAGCCTCTTGTGCAATAATACCGATAGAGCTGAGATCTTTCTCTTCAAGGTACTAGCGGCAAGTCCCTTCTCCAAACCATCTGAGAGAAAGTAAAGAATCCTGGACACCCTGACCTTATGCCAGGGAAATCCAAGCTCTTCACACCAGAATAAGTAGGTCCTCCACACCTTATGATAGATGCGACGAGTGACCGGCTTTCTAGCTTGAATGAGAGTATCAATCACTCTCTCAGAAACCTCTCTTGGCTAGGACTAAGCGTTCAATCTCCACGCAGATTCTGATGAACAAAAGGACCCTGTTTCAGCAGATCTCTGTGACAAGGTAACCTCCATGGAGGAGATGAGGACATCCCCACCAGGTCCGCAAACCACATCCTTCGCGGCCACGATGGAGCAAACTGCTCCCATCCTGAGAGACTTGCATCCGTAGTCACAATCTCCCAGGATGGTCTCAAGAAGGATGTCCCTTGGGACAGGCGATCTGGACATAGCCACCAAGAGAGCGATGTCCAGAGAAATCTGTTGAGACAGATCCGAGTGGTCGCTGTTCCATTGCCTCAGCATGCACAGTTAAAGAGGTCTGAGGTGGAACCTGGCGAACACAGCCTCTCAAGTTTTAAAGTCTTGTAGCATCGCACCTGACATGGACTTGAGTGACAAAAGCAGGCAGTGAAACACGTCAACACTGATTGCTTAGGAGCTGTTAATACGAGTCTGGATGGTTTCGCAGAAAGACTCTCCCTGCATCTCCAGACCCTAACATTCATCAATGCTCTCACTGAGAGGCTGACAAGACTACTTAAAACTCCAGTCCCATACCGAAGAGTACTATCCTCCATAAGAGACTACTCTGAATCTTCTGACACTTCTCTGCCATCCTCCTGTGATGAAAGGCAAAGAATGACTGGGGGAGGAGGGGAGTGGGGGAGGTATGTAAGCCTTTGGCTGGGGTGTCTGCCTCCTCCTGGTGGCCGGGTTCTGTATTCCCACAAGTAAGGAATGAAGCCGTGGACTCTCCTCATATTAAGATTGAAAGGGCATTCAGCTCTTTTACTGCCCTTAAAAGGGCAATCAGCTCTTTTTCAAGCCCAAAAAACCCCCTAATCTAAAAAAAAATAAAATCCCAAAAATGAAAATAAAAAAGCCTAAACCTAAGCCCCAAATAGGTACTCAATGTTCCTGAAGTCCGGCGGAGAAGGTCTTCTTCCAGGTGGATCCATCATCTTCTATCTTCATCCGGAGTAAAGGCGGCATGGCGCCGGAGGTGTGGAGCTGTGTTCCCGATGCCTGGATCCTCAACGGCAGCGGTTCTCAGTGGTGACTGTCCTCGGCGGCGTGGAGGCTCCTCTTCAAGTGATCATCCGTTGCACACTGAAGATTGAATGCAAGGTACCCCATATTTTTTGGGGTACCTTGCATTCCTATTGGCTGAAATTTTAAAATCAGCCAATAGGATGAGATCTACTGAAATCTTATTGGCTGACATTGATTGCGGTACCTTGAATTCAATCTTCAGTCTACGACGGACATCGGATGAAGAGGATACTCCATGCCATTGCAGACCGCCGCCGTTGAGGACCGCCGCTGAGAATCCAGGCATCGGGAACACAGCTCCGCACCTCCGCTCCACGCCACTTTACTCCAGCGGAAGATAGAAGATGATGGATCCGTCTGGAAGAAGACCTTCTCCGCCGGACTTCCTGAACAGTGAGTATCTATTTGGGGCTTAGGTTTAGGACTTTTTATTTAAAAAAAAAAATATTTTTTTTTTTGGGGGGGGGGGGGGGGGGGGGGGGTTTAGATTAGTGTTTTTTTTTTACCTTGAAAAAGAGCTGATTGCCCTTTTAAGGCAATGCCCATACAAATGCCCCTTTTTTAATGTTAGTTTTTTATATTTTAGGGGTTTTAGTGGTTGGGGGTTTTTTACTGTTAGGGGGGACTTAGTATTTTTTTAGAGCTAAAAGAGCTGTTTAACTTAGGGCAATGCCCTACAAAAGGCCCTTTTAAGGGCTATTGGTAGTTTAGTATTATATTAGGGGGTGTTTTTATTTTGGGGGGGATTTTTTTTAATAGGGGTATTAGTTTATGTTTAAATTTTTTTGTAACATATGTGTCTAAGCAATCCTCATCTCCACCAGCACTTGCCCAGGTGCTCAAAACAACTAATATAAATTCATCAACAAAAAGGTATTCTCAGGTCTCAATACAATAAAAATAAAGTGTGAAGAACGGATTCTAAGACCTAAGAGTGCAATTATAATATTTAGATTTTTTGATGAAATATATTACAAAAATGAAATGCATTTAACTATTCAAAACAGCAGCTTGTTCCCTTTGCAGTTTGCACTGCAGACTGAATAGGCCCCGCCAGTCTGCCATCTTCCATATCTGTGTACACCTCAGGACTGGAACAAAATACCATGAGGTAAGTAAAATGGCGGCAGTAGCATTATGTGCTGCAAAACTGATGTGACGCTTCCTGTTCTGCCGCCCTGGAGGAGTGACCAGTGCTACTGCTAGGCTGGATTGTTTGTATGACTGGCTTGTCTGGGTTTTCAGCCTGTAGAGTTTTAGTGCATTAAAAACCATTACTACTTTTTGTATGTTTTGTGTTTTTATAAAAATTGTAGCCTCGTACAATTTAGATACTTTTAGAGCTGCAACAACTAATCGGCATAATTAATAACAATCAATTATGAAAATAGTTGTCAACGAATCTCATAATCGATTAATTGGTTTGTAATTAGTTGGTCTGTGCACAGCACCAGCTGCTTTACTCCACTGAGCTTATGCACATAATATTGTGTTTTATGGTTATGCCCTCAGACTAAAGGACTTCTACAGATGTTTACTTTTCACTTTTTCAGTACTCTAAGTTTCTTTTTAAATTTACAACTACCCCTGGCTTATGTGCAACCCAGAAATAATAGGAATCATAATTTGGATTATTTATATTACAATCAGGTGATTTGGGACAATGCTTTGCATGATATTGTGCCGAGCTTGTTATTTACACCTAGCCCTAGATTGATGGCATTTGTTATATGAATTGATGTCACTATTACCTGTTTGCACAATTATTAGCGGATCGCTTGCTATTGCTGATTATATGTACTCTATATAGATATGTGTAAGGCTAAATCCTGTTACTGATATATAGTCTTAGCCCTTTTGCCTTTTTTTATATTTTTAATTAACTGGAATATGTACCAAATTCAACCTCTGTAAGTATATATCTGTTATTTTAAGAGTATACTAGATATTTTTCCCCCTAACCTTATAGCGGGTTGTTTACCATTGCATATAGATATTTAAGATATTTTTATGTCAGAATGAAGTCCAGGCCCCTTGCATTGGTGGAGAGCCAACAAAGAAAAATAGCCCACCTTGGTGAAATTGGCAAAACCCTACTTATGCATCTCAGGCACCTCAACACCACCCGAGCGCCTCTTCTCTGCTCCAGGCAAAATAGCTTGCAAAAAAGAGAACCAGCCTCAGCCAGGAGCATGTGGACATGTTGACATTTTTGCATTTCAATGCAAAGTTTCTGAAAGAGTGAATAACAGAATGTTCTGCTGCATAACAAAATTGGACCAGTTGTGTCAATGTAAAGTTTTAGTCTGAAGTTTATATTTATAACACTCAGTATGTGGATTTTATTTTAAATATAGGAAAAAATTATTTATTCATTTTTTATCTCGATTAGTCAATTAATCGAAAAAATATTCGTCCGATTAATCGATTATGAAAATAATCTTTACTTGCAGCCCTAGATACTTTATAGCTTCATATCATAATTAATTGCATCATGCGATTGATTGCACAGCGTACACCCCTAAGTGGAAATGTCCAAATTGGGCCCAAAGTGTCAATATTTTGTGTGGCCACCATTATTTTCCAGCACTGTCTTAACCCTCTTGGGCATGGAGATCATCAGAGCTTCACAGGTTGCCACTGGAGTCCTCTTCCACTCCATGATGACATCACGGAGCTGGAGGATGTTAGAGACCTTGCGCTCGCCCACCTTCCGTTTGAGGATGCCCCACAGATGCTCAATAGGGTTTAGGTCTGGCGACATGCTTGTCCAGTCCATCACCTTTACCCTCAGCTTCTTTAGCAAGGCAGTGGTCGTCTTGGAGGTGTGTTTGGGGTCGTTAGGTTGGAATACTGCCCTGCAGCCCAGTCTATGAAGGGGGGGGAGGATCATGCTCTGCTTCAGTATGTCACAGTACATGTTGTCTTTCATGGTTCCCTCAATGAACTGTAGCTCCCCAGTGCCAGCAGCACTCATGCAGGCCCAGACCATGACACTCCCACCACCATGCTTGACTGTATGCAAGACACACTTGTCTTTGTACTCCTCATCTGGTTGCCACACATGCTTGACACCATCTTAACCAAATAAGTTTATCTTGGTCTCATCGAACCACAGGACATGGTTCCTGTAATCCATGTCCTTAGTCTGCTTGTCTTCAGCAAACTGTTTGCAGGCTTTCTTGTGCATCATCTTTAGAAGAGGCTTCCTGCTGGGTCGACAGCCATGCAGACCAATTTGATGCAGTGTGCGGCGTATGGTCTGAGCACTGACAGTCTGACCCCTCCACCCCTTCAACCTCTGCAGCAATGCTGGCAACACTCATACGTCTATTTCCCAAAAACAACCTCTGGATTTGATGCTGAGCATGTGCACTCAACTTCTTTGGTCGACCATGGCGAGGCCTGTTCTGAGTGAAACCTGTCCTGTGAAACCGCTGTATGGTCTTGCCCACTGTGCTGCAGCTCAGTTTCAGGGTCTTGGCAATCTTCTTATAGCCTAGGCCATCTTTATGTAGAGCAACAATTCTTTTTTTCAGATCCTCAGAGAGTTCTTTGCCATGAGGTGCCATGTTGAACTTCCAGTGACCAGTATGAGAGCGATAAAACCAAATTTAACACACCTGCTCCCCATTCACACATGGGACCTTGTAACACTAACGAGTCACATGACACCGGGGAGGGAAAATGGCTAATTGGGTGCAATTTGGACATTTCCACTTAGGGGTGTACTCACTTTTGTTGCCAACGGTTTGGACATTAATGGCTGTGTGTTGAGTGGTTTTGAGGGGACAGCAAATTTACACTGTTATACAGGCTGCACACTCACTACTTTACATTGCAGCAAAGGGTCATTTATTCAGTGTTGTCACATGAAAAAATATAATAAAATATTTACAAAAATGTAAGGGGTGTACTTACTTTTATGAGATACTGCATATACATAAGCTAATAGCCTAGGGGGAGAAAGTTACAAGTCACACAATTTTAAATGTATGAAAAAGTCATATATATATATATATATATATATATATATATATATATATATATATAGTCCATATGTAGTATGTAGAAAGTAACAGCACCACTGCACCAATATTCTTAAAGGTGAATTATTCCGGGTCAGCTGTTTTATGGTTGTGATATCACCAATAAAGAAATAATTCACCTTTAAGAATATTGGTGCAGTGATGCTGTTACTTTCTACATATGGACTGTATCTATTGGGGTCTTGCTGATACCCCACTGTAACGAGCAAACAGCCAGGTAAAAAAGTTAAATAGTGCTGGACTCTATTTGTTTACTTTGTATATATATATATATATATATATATATATATATATATATATATATATATATATATATATAAAATAAGCTGCATTCAGGAAGGGGAGAGCGTATTCCCTTCTTTATTTTAAAATGTATTAAAATGCTTGTGTGTTGTTGTTTTTTTTTTAAAGAAAAAAAAATGGTATTTCTGTTCTGAATAAACCAATTCAGAATAAAGAAAAAAATGAGCTATTCAGATTATTCATCTGAAAAAGGATACCATGCCTAAGAAACATTCATACTGCATAAAAGTTTTTTGAAATGTGATGTTAACATACACTTGTCAGCCGACCTAAGGTAATAAAAACCACGGTTTTCACTTGATACCTTCAGTCACATACATGAATTCAAAATTTGCTATTTTTCAGGTAATCTCCTTGCTAATAAACAAAGTGCTGCAGGAGTATCTTGCCATATCAATAACAGTTAAGTATATCTTTAACGAAAATACTTATATGACAGCAATATTAAAAAGAGTCCTGCAATCCCAGTCTGTACAGTGAGAACCTTTTTTTATATACTATTGAAGCAAGAAAAAAGTATAATGAACAATTTTACAGTACTGTATAATGCAAATTGCAAACACATCATACACACATTTATTGTATACCATATCTCAAATGTATGAATCATTTATTTACTTTTGGTAATGAAGAGGTAAATATCACACATGAAAATTGCTATTGCCATTTTACACTGTACAGCAGTATTGATGCAAACCCCTGTATTGTAAAGGATATTCCTGCTGACTGGACTTCATGTCAGTGATCACATTTGTATGGTAGTTTTCTGGTAACTTCAAAATGGGAATCACGGTTAACTTTCAGCTCTGATAATCTGTGTTTGAGCAATACTTACACTAGAGCAAAAAACAGTACCAATTTGAGAGCGCACAGATGTTCCCAGTATGCTGTATACTTGTGGTAGCAATTTCACTTATGTGCAATTAATGCTAGAAAATAAATCTTGTGCAAAGTACTGCTCCACTTGTAATCTAGCTCTATATGTTTGGCCACAACATCCTAATCACATGATGAACATTATTTATACAAATAAAAACACATATACAAGCAATATTAGTACAATAATACAATGTTGCAATGTTTAGATAAGAATGTTTTGTTTTTGCATGTATATGTGTAATTTTGTGTACTTAAAGGGCCAGTAACCCCACCAAATAATGTTATATAACTCTGCACACAGTGCAGAATTATACAACATTAGCCTAGCACCAGGTTTCTAAAGCAGAGTATTACCAAGATATTTACCTCTGAAAATTTATTTTTCAGAACTTTCAGAATGCCGCTCCTGGCTCTACTGAGCTGGTCTGTTTTTAGATTTTCATAGGTAAATATCTTTGTAATACTCTGCTTTAGAAACCTGGTGCTAGGCTAATGTTATATAATTCTGCACTGTGTGCAGAATTATATAACATTATTTGGTGGGGTTACTGGCCCTTTAAAGGGATACTTCAGATAAAGACACTGAAATTCACTTCTATTTTCAAATGTGCTTCGTTCTCTTAGTATCCCTTGTTTAAAAATAATACACACATATGCTACACTAGTGGGAGCTAGCTGCTGATTGGTGCCTGCACACATTTGTCTCTTGTGATTGGCTCACTAGATGTGTTCAGCTAGCTGCCAGTAGTGCAATGCTGTTCTTCAGCATAACAAGAGAATGAAGCAAATTTGAGAATAGAAATTTTGTCCTGAGTTTATAAATACCCAATGTTTACATGTTCTTTGCTTTTTTTTGCAAGTTATAGGGCAAGAAATACAAGTAGCAAACCTTTTTTTTTTTTTCAAAAATAGCGATAGTTACATTGTAACACTGATATCTGTCAGGAATCCCTGAATATTCCTTGACATGTATATATTTATTTTTAGTAGACAACCCAAAGTATTGATCTAGGCCCATTTTGGTATATTTCATGCCACTATTTTACCACCAAATGCGATCAAATAAAAAAAAATTCTTCACTTTTTCACTAACTTTTTCACAAACATTAGGTTTCTCCCTGAAATTATTTATAAACAGCTTGTGCTATTATGGAAAAAATGGTTGTAAATGCTTTTCTGGGATACCCTTTGTTCAGAAATAGCAGACATATATGGCTTTGGCTTTACTTTTTGGTAATTAGAAGGCCGCTAATTGCCGCTGTGCACCACACTTGTATTATGCAGAGCAGTGAAGGGGTTAATGTAGGTAGCTTGTAGGGTTAATTTTAGCTAGAGTGTAGAGATCAGCCTCCCACCTGACACATCCCACCCCCTGATCCCTCCCTGACCCCTCTCAAACCGCTCTCTTCCCTCCCCCACATCACAATTGTCACCGCCATCTTAAGTACTGGCAAAAAGTCTGCCAGTACTAAAATAAAAGGCTTATATATATATTTTTTAATTTATATTTTTTCTGCCGTGTTGGATCCCCCCTTAGCCCCTAACCACCCCCCCTCCCCTGAACAGCTCTCTAACCCTTCCCCATCTACCTATATTCCGACATCTTGGGTACTGGCAGCTGTCTGCCAGTACCCAGTTTGTTCAAAATGTAGGCTTTTTTTTTAATAAATACCCCATTTTTCTGTAGTGTAGCTGCCCACCCTCAATACCCTATCCCCTCCCCGATCCCTTTGGAAACATTAAATTATAGCTTATAGCTTATCCCCCCTCCCTCTCCCTCCTTCCTAGAGACTAATATTTGATTTGCTGTGCATGCGCACGCACCCCCGCCCCTCCTCGTGCACAGGATCCGGAAGTCACAGTACCCTGTAGGACGCTGGTCGTTAAGGAGTTAAAGGGACACTGAACCCCAATTTTAAGCAACTTTATAATTTATTCCTATTGTCAATTTTTCTTCATTCTTTTGCTATTTTTGCATCGATGCGGAATCTGTTGGGGCTTTATAAATAAAGAATAATAATAATAATATCTTTATTTGAAAAATAAGTCATCTAAGCTAAGGAGCCAGCAAAATTTTGGTTTAGGACCCTGGACAGCACTTGTTTATTGGTGGATGAATTTGTCCACCAATCAGCAAGAACAACCCAGGTTGTTCACCAAAAATATGCCAGCATCTAAACTTACATTCTTGATTTTCAAATAAAGATACCAAGAGAATTAATAAAATTTGATAATAGGAGTAAATTAGAAAGCTGCTTAAAATTGCATGCTTTATCTGAATCACGAAATAAATCATTTGGGTTCAGTGTCCCTTTAATTTGTTTTTCTCTCTCCCCATAGTGTACTTTTTTGTGTGCAGGCAATATGTGTGCACGCTACACACACTGAAATATCAATATGTAACTATTAGTAGATCTCACTGGCAACATTCATAAAAATGTTAAAGTGAAGGGCAATTTTCATGTGAGTGTCCGTTTTTAAAAAAAACTATTAATAAACAGGGGCACTTTCATTCATGAAAATTGACATAGTACCGTATTTTAAAAATACTTACCTTGTTCTTCTGAAACGCCGGATCGCTGTTCTGAAACATGCCCCGTCTGCTTCTTCCTGGTTTACTTACCAAGCAATGACGAAACCGGCTTTCTCCAATCACGGCGTTGCCTCAGACAATGATTACCCTGGAGGGGAAGCCATGATTGGAGGATGCTGGAATCGTCATTGCTGACGTATGAAGAGGCTTGCGACGGGCTGGTGAAGCACTGGAGCGGCTTCAAGAAGAAAAGGTAAGTATATTTTAAAAAAAACGGCTGAAATGTCAATTTTCATGAATGAAAGTGCCCTTGTTTTTAATAGTTTTTTTTAAAAACCAGGCACTTTCACATGAAAATTGACCTTTACTTTAATGACTCACAAAAGTCTGGACAACCTGATATAAGCTGCTGTGTTGACTGTAATACTCTGATGCAGTTTATCAATTATGTACATTTGTTCAGGTGATCTAGAACAACAGTAAATTAGACCATAATATGGTGGTAAAAAAGTTAACAGTGTGGCCAATGCAACAATATCACAACAGCAGGAATTCTGCTACAATACATACATTCTTAACAACAGTGATTAAAGTGAATGTAAATTTTGATGCTAAAGTGCCCGGTTTTTAAAACTTTGATTAAAAACAGGGGCACTTTAATTCATCAAAATTTTCATTTCACTCCTGTTGTGAAGAAAAACTTACCTTTAAATCTTCACAGCAGCTCCAGCTTCCTCTACCCGTTTCAAAGCCTCTTCCTGGGTCTAAAATGAGGAATCCGGCTTCCTCCAATCACAGCAGTGAATCAGACACTGAATCCGCCCGGGGGGGAAGCTGTGATTGGAGGATGACCTGTCAATCATTTCTGACATCAGAAATGGCTTGTGAGACCGGAGGAAGCTGGAGCTGCTGTGAAGTTTAAAAGGTATCGCCTAGATTTAGAGTTCTGCGTTAGCCGTCAAAACCAGCGTTAAGGGGTCCTAACGCTGGTTTTGGCCACCCGCTGGTATTTAGAATCAGTCAGGAAAGGGTCTAACGCTCACTTTCCAGCCGCGACTTTTCCATACCGCAGATCCCCTTACGTCAATTGCTATCCTATCATTTCAATGGGATCTGCCTAACGCTGGTATTTAGTCTTGGCTGCAGTGAGCGTTAGAACTCTAACGACAAAACTCCAGCCGCAGAAAAAAAGTCAGGAGTTAAGAGCTTTATGGGCTAATGACGGTTCATAAAGCTCTTAACTACTGTGCTCTAAAGTACACTAACACCCATAAACTACCTATGTACCCCTAAACCGAGGCCCCCCCACATCGCCGCCACTCTAATAAAATTTTTAACCTCTAATCTACCGATCGCACACCGCCGCAACCTACATTATCCCTATGTACCCCTAATCTGCTGCCCCTAACATCGCAGACACCTATATAATATTTATTAACCCCTAATCTGCCCCCCCCCAACATCGCCGCTACCTTACCTACACTTAACCCCTAATCTGCCGACCGGACCTCGCCGCTACTCTAATAAATGTATTAACCCCTAAAGCTAAGTCTATCCCTAACACTAACACCCCCCCTAAGTTAAATATAATTTAAATCTAACGAAATAAAATAAATCTTATTAAATAAATTAATCCTATTTAAAGCTAAATACTTACCTGTAAAATAAACCCTAATATAGCTACAATATAACGAATAATTATATTGTAGCTATTTTAGGATTTATTTTTATTTTACAGGCAACTTTATATTTATTTTAACTCGGTACAATAGCTATTAAATAGTTAATAACTATTTAATAGCTAAATAGTTAAAATAAGTACAAAATTACCTGGAAAATAAATCCTAACCTAAGTTACAATTAAACCTAACACTACACTATCAATAAATTAATTAACTAAACTACCTACAATTATCTACAATTAAATCAACTAAACTAAATTATATTAAAAAAACCACTAAATTACAAAAAATAATAAAAGATTACAAGAATTTTAAACTAATTACACCTACTCTAAGCCCCCTAAAAAAATAACAAAGCCCCCCAAAATAAAAAAATGCCCTACCCTATTCTAAAATAAAAAGTTAACAGCTCTTTTACCTTACAA
This sequence comes from Bombina bombina, assembly GCF_027579735.1. Lineage (NCBI taxonomy): Eukaryota > Metazoa > Chordata > Amphibia > Anura > Bombinatoridae > Bombina > Bombina bombina. The sequence goes on along the minus strand of NC_069502.1, from coordinate 612,597,520 downwards.
GCCCTTAAAAGGGCCTTTTGTGGGGCATGCCCCAAAGAAAACAGCTCTTTTGCATTTAAAAAAAAACACACAATACCCCCCCCCAACATTACAACTCACCACCCACATACCCCTAATCTAACCCACCCAAACCCCCTTAAAAAACCTAACACTAAGCCCCTGAAGATCTCCCTACCTTATCTTCACCACGCCGGGTATCACCGATCCGTCCAGAAGAGGGTCCGAAGTCTTCATCCTATCCGGCAAGAAGAGGTCCAGAAGAGGGTCCGAAGTCTTCATCCTATCCGGCAAGAAGAGGACATCCGGACCGGTAGACATGTTCAACCAGGCAGCGTCTTCTATCTTCAGCCATCCGGCGCGGAGTGGGACCATCTTGAAGCAGCCGACGCGGATCCATCCTCTTCTTCCGGCGACTCCCGACGAATGAAGGTTCCTTTAAGTGACGTCATCCAAGATAGCGTCCCTCGAATTCTGATTGGCTGATAGGATTCTATCAGCCAATCGGAATTAAGGTAGGAAAAATCTGATTGGCTGATTGAATCAGCCAATCAGATTCCAGTTCAATCCGATTGGCTGATCCAATCAGCCAATTAGATTGAGCGCGCATTCTATTGGCTGTTCCAATCAGCCAATAGAATGCGAGCTCAATCTGATTGGCTGATCCAATCAGCCAATCGGATTGAACTTGAATCTGATTGGCTGATCCAATCAGCCAATCAGATTTTTCCTACCTTAATTCCGATTGGCTGATAGAATCCTATCAGCCAATCGGAATTCGAGGGACGCCTTCATTCGTCGGGAGTCGCCGGAAGAAGAGGATGGATCCGCGTCGGCTGCTTCAAGATGGTCCCGCTCCGCGCCGGATGGATGAAGATAGAAGACGGCGACTGGATGAACATGTCTACCGGTCTGGATGTCCTCTTCTTGTCGGATAGGATGAAGACTTCGGACCCTCTTCTGGACCTCTTCTTGCCGTATAGGATGAAGACTTCGGACCCTCTTCTGGACGGATTGGTGATACCTGGCGTGGTGAAGATAAGGTAGGGAGATCTTCAGGGGCTTAGTGTTAGGTTTTTTAAGGGGGGTTTGGGTGGGTTAGATTAGGGGTATGTGGGTGGTGGGTTGTAATGTTGGGGGGGGTATTGTATGTTTTTTTTAAATGCAAAAGGGCTGTTTTCTTTGGGGCATGCCCCGCAAAAGGACCTTTTAAGGGCTGGTAAGGTAAAAGAGCTGTTAACTTTTTATTTTAGAATAGGGTAGGGCATTTTTTTATTTTGGGGGGCTTTGTTATTTTTTTAGGGGGCTTAGAGTAGGTGTAATTAGTTTAAAATTCTTTTTTTATTTTTTGTAATTTAGTGTTTGTTTCTTTTTGTAATTTAGTTTAGTTGATTTAATTGTAGATAATTATAGATAGTTTAGTTAATTAATTTATTGATAGTGTAGTGTTAGGTTTAAATGTAACTTAGGTTAGGATTTATTTTACAGGTAATTTTGTAATTATTTTAACTAGGTAGCTATTAAATAGTTATTAACTATTTAATAGCTATTATACCTAGTTAAAATAAATACAAAGTTGCCTGTAAAATAAATATAAATGCTAAAATAGCTACAATATAATTATTTGTTATATTGAAGCTATATTAGGGTTTATTTTACAGGTAAGTATTTAGCTTTAAATAGGATTAATTTATTTAAAGGGACAGTCTACACCAGAATTTTTATTGTTTTAAAAGATAGATAATCCCTTTATTACCCATTCCCCAGTTTTGCATAACCAACACAGTTATATTAATATACTTTTAACCTCTGTGATTATCTTGTATCTAAGCCTCTGCAAACTGCCCCCTTATTTCAGTTCTTTTGACAGACTTGCAGTTTAGCCAATCAGTGCCTGCTCCCAGATAACTTCATGTGCACGAGCACAGTGTTATCTATATGAAATACATGAACTAACACCCTCTAGTGGGGAAAAACTGTTAAAATGCATTCTGAAAAGAGGTGGCCTTCAAGGTCTAAGAAATTAGCATATGACCCTCCTAGGTTAAGCTTTCAACTAAGAATACCAAGAGAACAAAGCAAAATTGATGATAAAAGTAAATTGGAAAATTGTTTCGAATTATATGCTCTATCTGAATCATGAAAGTTTTTTTGGGCCTAGACTGTCCCTTTAATAAGATTTATTTTATTTCGTTAGATTTAAATTTAATTTAATTTAGGGGGAGTGTTAGTGTTAGGGTTAGACTTAGCTTTAGGGGTTAATACATTTATTAGAGTAGCAGCGAGGTCCGGTCGGCAGATAAGGGGTTAATACTTGAAGTTAGGTGTCGGCGATGTTAGGGAGGGCAGATTAGGGGTTAATACTATTTATTATAGGGTTTTTGAGTCGGGAGTGAGGCGGTTTAGGGGTTAATACATTTATTATAGTGGTGGCGAGGTCCGGTCGGCAGATTAGGGGTTAATAAGTGTAGTTAGGTAGCGGCGACGTTGAGGAGGGGGCATATTAGGGGTTAATAAATATAATATAGGGGTCGGCGATGTTAGGGGCAGCAGATTAGGGGTACATAGCTATAATGTAGGTTGTGGCGGTGTACGGAGCGGCAGATTAGGGGTTAATAATAATATGCAGGGGTCAGCAATAGCGGGGACGGCAGATTAGGGGTTAATAAGTGTAAGGTTAGGGGTGTTTAGACTCGGGGTTCATGTTAGGGTGTTAGGTGCAGACTTAGGAAGTTTTTCCCCATAGAAAACAATGGGGCTGCGTTAGGAGCTGAACGCTGCTTTTTTGCAGGTGTTAAGATTTTTTTCAGCTGAAACTGCCCCATTGTTTCCTATGGGGATATCGTGCACGAGCACGTTTTTGAAGCTGGCCGCGTCCGTAGGCAACGCTGGTATTTAGAGTTGCAGTGGCAGTAAATTATGCTCTACGCTCCCTTTTTGGAGCCTAATGCAGCCCTTCAGAGAACTCTAAATACCAGCGTTGTTTAAAAGGTGCGGGGGGAAAAAAAAACACGCGTAGCTAACGCCCCCCTTCTAACGCAAAACTCTAAATCTAAGTGTAAGTTTTTTGTCACAACAGGAGTGAAATGTAAATTTTGATGAATTAAAGTGCCCCTGTTTTTAATCAAAGTTTTAAAAACCGGGCACTTTAGCATCAAAATTTACATTCACTTTAAACAAGTCAGTAGGAGCAGGGCTAGGGTTAACCCACTAAATGCCAGTTGGCTGCAACACATGGCAAAGAAATGAGTTGCATCCTTTTTGACCTATGGTATGTAAGCATAAGCTGTATTGCTTGCATAAAAATACAGCTGACATTCGCCTAGATTTAGAGTTTGGCGTTAGCCGTCAAAAGCAGCGTTAAGTGGTCCTAACGCTGCATTTTACCGCACACTGGTATTTAGAGTCAGGCAGGAAAGGGTCTACCGCTCACTTTCTTTCCGCGACTCCAGGCTACCGCAGATCCCCTTACGTCAATTGCGTATCCTATCTTTTCAATGGGATTTGCCTAACGCTGGTATTGGAGTCTTGGAAGAAGTGAGCGGTAGAGCCTCTCCCGACAAGACTCCAACCGCAAAAAAAGTCAGTAGTTAAGAGCTTTATGGGCTAACGCGGGAACATAAAGCTCTTAACTACTGTGCTATAAAGTACACTAACACCCATAAACTACCTATGAACCCCTAAACCGAGGCCCCCCCCACACCGCCAACCCTATAATAATTTTTTTTAACCCCTAATCTTCCGACCGGACATCACCGCCACCTACATTATAGCTATGAACCCCTAATCTGCTGCCCCTAACATCGCTGCCACCTACATTATATTTATTAACCCCTAATCTGCCCCCCCAACGTCGCCGCCACCTACCTACACTTATTAACCCCTAATCGCCGGACCTCGCCGCCACTATAATAAATGTATTAACCCCAAACCGCCGCACTCCTGCCTCGCGAACACTATAATAAATAATATTAACCCCTAATCTGCCCTCCCTAACATCGCCGCCACCTACCTACAAATATTAACCCCTAATCTCCCGCCCGCAACGTCCAATCAGCCAATCGGATTGAACCTCAATCTGATTGGCTGATTGAATCAGCCAATCAGATTTTTCTTACCTTAATTCCGATTGGCTGATAGAATCCTATCAGCCAATCCGAATTTGAGGGACGCCATCTTGGATGACGTCCCTTAAAGGAACCTTCATTCGTCGTTAGTCCGTCGGTTGAAGAGGATGGCTCCGCGTCGGCTGAATGGAAGATGGCTCCGCTCCGGATGGATGAAGATAGAAGACGCCGCTTGGATAAATATTTCTACCGGACGGAGGACCTCTTCTTGCATCGCTTGGATGAAGACTTCTACCGGATGGATGATATCTTCTTGCTCCGCTTGGATGAAGTATTCGGCTCGGCTGGGTGAAGACGACTCAAGGTAGGGAGATCTTCAGGGGGTTAGTGTTAGGTTTATCTAAGGGGGGTTTGGGTGGGTTAGAGTAGGGGTACGTGGGTGGTGGGTTTTAATGTTGGGGGGGTTGTATTTTTTCTTACAGGTAAAAGAGCTGATTACTTTGGGGCAATGCCCCGCAAAAGGCCCTTTAAAGGGCTGGTAAAAGAGCTGATTACTTTTTAATTTAGAATAGGGTAGGGCATTTTATTAATTTGGGGGGCTTTTTTTATTTTATTAGGGGGCTTAGATTAGGTGTAATTAGTTTAAACTTCTTGTAAAAATGTTTTATTTTCTGTAATTTAGTGTTTGTTTTTTTTGTATTATAGATTAGTTTAATTGTATTTTAGTTTAGCTAATTGTAGTTAATTTATTTAATTAATTTATTGATAGTGTAGTGTTAGGTGTATTTGTAACTTAGGTTAGGATTTATTTTACAGGTAATTTTGTAATTATTTTAACTAGGTAGCTATTAAATAGTTAATAACTATTTAATAGCTATTGCACCTAGTTAAAATAAATACAAAGTTGCCTGTAAAATAAATATAAATCCTAAAATAGCTACAATGTAACTATTAGTTATATTGTAGCTATATTAGGGTTTATTTTATAGGTAAGTATTTAGTTTTAAATAGGAATACTTTATTTAATGATAGTACATTTATTTAGATTAATTTAAATTATATTTAATTTAGGGGGGTGTTAGGGTTAGACTTAGGTTTAGGGGTTAATAACTTTATTATAGTAGCGGTGATGGTGGGGGCGGCAGATTAGGGGTTAATAATTGTAGGTAGGTGGCGGCGATGTTAGGGAGGGCAGATTAGGGGTTAATACTATTTATTATAGCGTTTGCGAGGCGGGAGTGCGGCGGTTTAGGGGTTAATACATTTATTATAGTGGCGGCGAGGTCCGGTCGGCAGATTAGGGGTTAATAAGTGTAGGTAGGTGGCGGGGACGTGGGGGGGCAGATTAGGGGGTAATAAATATAATATAGGTGTCGGCGATGTTAGGGACAGCAGATTAGGGGTTCATAGGGATAATGTAGGTTGCGGCGGTGTCTGGAGCGGCAGATTAGGGGTTAATAATAAAATGCAGGTGTCAGCGATAGCGGGGGTGGAAGATTAGGGGTTAATAAGTGTAAGGTTAGGGGTGTTTAGACTCGGGGTTTATGTTAGGGTGTTAGGTGTAGACTTAGAGAGTGTTTCCCCATAGGAAACAATGGGGCTGCGTTAGAAGCTGAACGCTGCTTTTTTGCAGCCAGCTCAGCCCCATTGTTTCATATGGGGATATCGCGCACAAGCACATTTTTCCAGCTTACCGCTACCGTAGGCAACGCTGGTATTGAGGGTTGAAGTGAAGCTAAATTATGCTCAACGCTCCCTTTTCTGAGGCTAACGCAGCCATTAAGACAACTCTAAATACCAGCGTTGTCTTAAGTGTGCGCTGGGAAAAAAGCAGCATTAGCACCGCGGGTCTTTACCGACAAAACTCTAAATCTAGGCGATTGTTTGCAACTGTGACATTCGGTGCCCACAAATTTATAAATAAATTGCACGTATTAATTTGCGCTGTTGGGAAGGTGAGCTGGGGCGGATTATGATGGATTTCACTGCGCAAAATGAAGTTCTCCTGATTTATGATTTCAAACCGTGGTTTTTTTTAGGTAGTATTTTTTGCCCTCTTCAAGTAATTTATTACATTTGCGTTTATAAGAGGCAAATTTGAGGATTAATTTTTGTGTGTTACCACAATACATTTTACCTTGTTATAATAATGAATTTATATAACTGTAACAATCAAATTGTTAATACAATTTTCATTCTTTGTACGGCAATTTTGCATCTGTATCAAGCCAAAGAGATATCTGCTAGAATCAAAAAGTACTACATCAAAAATAGATGTAAACGTGACACGAACTCAAAGACATAATGATCTCTATTCTCCACAGTATCTATGGAGAACTATAATGCGTGTATTTTCTGTTCTCCAAAGGTGTAAAAAATGATAAATTGGTAACTGGGCGTAATGCTAAGGTGGACGCTAGGAAATGCGACTAAAATTAGTAAATGTAACCCTTTTTAAGCGCCCACAGGTGTGCCTTGGTGAATGCAAACGAAGTGACAGGAATGCATAGTCAGACTTGGCCAATTTTAGGCACTATTTGCTTTAATAAATCAGGGGATTCGGACGTATGCGAATTTACAGGAACAATTTTAGGAGAATTGCTTTGATAAATCCTGCTCTAAGTGCTGTTTACCTCAAGGTCACATGTAATGGCCATTCTAAGCCTGGTGCTCTGTTTCTAATTAAAGAGATTATTGTTGGCTCTAGTAAATATATAGTCTCACTAAAACATTAAAAAGATTTAGGAAGTACAGCATCTGAGATATTTTTTTTCTTTTCCATCCTCATCACATACACCTTTGTGAAATTCTTACTTGTCAATAAAGTTATGTTAATGCCAGAGTTCTCATTCAAAATCAAAAGTATAGAAAATTCATGGTCCATATATTGTTTAAATTAAGATTCATTTCTCTAGTTGCTTTTCTTGCGAACAGCTTACTAAACAGAGGACAAGGAGTTTACGTTTCAAGTTTCCAGGAATTTCTAGTTCTTTTTCAAATATGAGTGAGACTTTTAACTAGGGATTGGCGAATGTTTCTAAAAATTCAAAATTTAAAACAAATTTTGATACATTTGTTCGTTCGAATCAAATTTTGAATGTTTATATAACATTCTATTTTTGAATTTTCGTTTTCGAATTTTTCAATAAAATTCGAAAATATTTGTTCGAATAATAGAATGTTTAGCTATGTAATTTATTCAATTTCGAAATGTAATATTCGAATTTGAATGTGACATTCGAATTCGAATGTGACATTCAAATTTGAAATAGTATTTCTAGTCTACAACTGTGTTTAATAAATGTAATATTCGAATTTGAATGCTACATTCAAATTTGAATGTCACATTCAAATTTGAAGTAGTATTTCTAGTCTAATAATGTGTTTTAAATGTAATATTCGAATTCGAATGTGACATTTGAATTCGAAATAGTATTTCTAGTCTAATACTGTGTTTTTTAAATGTAATATTTGAATTTGACTGTCACATTCAAATTCGAAATAGTATTTCTAGTTTGCAACTGTGTTTAATAAATGTAATATTCAAATTAGAATGTGATATTCGATTTGAATGTGACATTCGAATTCGAAATAGTATTTCTAATCTAATACTGTGTTTTATAAATGTAATATTCAAATTTGAATGTGACATTCGATTCGAATGTGATATTCGATTTGAATGTGACATTCGAAATAGTGTTTCTAGTCTAATACTGTGTTTTATAAATGTAATATTCAAATTCAATTGTGACATTCGAATGTAACATTCGAATTCAAATGTGACATTCGAATTCGAATGTGACATTTGAATTCGAATGTGACATTCGAAAACTCTAAATAACATTCGAAAATCAAATTTTTAAGAATATTCGTTCTTATTGTAGAAATCGAATTTCTACAATAACATTCGTTCTAACATTCGAATTTGGATATAAACACATTCGCCCATCCCTACTTTTAACCCATTTTGCCCTTGTATATATACAAACAAATTAAGAAAAATACACACACAAACACAGTTATATTAGTAAAAATCTAAATATCTAAATTTTGTTAAGTGTTCATAAGTGTTCATAATAATGGAATCTCTGTCCAAACTTTTGTTTGCTTTTGCTATATGATCTAAAACAAATGATGTAAGTTTACTGAAGAACTGTTATGTTGGCATGTCAGTATTTCCCTAAACACAATAACTGCTGTCAGATGAAATTACTATGATTGGAAATAAAAAAGACCAGTAACAGGCCAGAGATGCAACAAATTTAATTTGAATGACATTATAAAAATGTCAGAATGGTGGTTGTTCATATCAAATCGTAAAGATTGATGAGGTTTATGTTTGTTTATTTATTTTTTTATAAATTTATTTTGTTAGTGGTTCTTCATGTAAACAGCCATTATGCAAAAACAGAACTGCAAACCAGCAAACCAATAAATCACAAAGGATTTGTTGACATTCCACGTAATACCATTACTTCATGGATAAGGGGCTATTTATGCAATATATTAGTGGACCTTTATTTTAAGCAAATGAAAAAAGATTAAAACACACAGTGAAACTAATCAATCTCCACCCAAGGTGATTCCATCTACCTGTACTTAAAGGGACAGTATACACTCATTTTCATATAACTGCATGTAATAGACACTACTATAAAGAATAAGATGCACAGATACTGATATAAAAATCCAGTATAAAAATGTACTTAGAAGCTTTCAGTTTAGCTCTGTTGAAAAGGCAGTGGGAAAGCCCACTGCAAGTGGGAAATAAGACACTCCCCCCCCCCTTCTTTTGCATATGAAAAGACCCTTTACACAAACAGGAGCAAGCTGCAGAAGGTAGCTGACGGTATTCAAATAAAACTTTGGGGTTTGGTTAGGAGTCTGAAAATCAGAGCATCTACAAAACATTTATGCAAAGAAAAAAATGAGTGTATAATGACCCTTTAAAGGGACATGAAACCCATTTATTTTTCTTTCGTGATTCAGAGAAAGCATGCAATTTTAAACATCTTTCCAATTTATTTCTATCGCCTAATTTGTTTTGTTCTCTTGCCTCATGTGATTGGCCCATGTGCATTGCTGTTTCTTCAACAAAAGATACTAAGAGAAGCAAGCAAAACAAATAATAGAAGTAAATTGGAAAGTTGTTTAAAATCATATTCTCTATCTAAATTATGAAAGAAAAAAAAGGTTGTATTTCATGTCCCTTTAACCCTTTCTAAATCATAGTATCATCCACCCAGAATCCCCACCTCATATTTTTCAAGATCACTCCTATCAGTAAAAGTCAAATTGTAATGAGGTAAATAATGTTATTAGTTTCACAAATATTGAACAACTTGGGATTTTAACAATACGGTTCAATGTTCTATCTCATTTTGTTTCTAGACTTCCGGTTTCAAATTATGGACAGGAATCAAAACTTTGATGAGCTTTTTCTTCATGTTCGTGCATTTATGTGGAGAGAGATTCAAAACTGAGCAGATACAGTAACAGATTCGGATTCTAATATTGAGATAAACTAAACTCTTGTAGGTTCTCTATAACATAATAATATTGCACATTCAGAGGTCTCGGATGTCTCCAAGAAGTTAGCCACTTGCGGTGTTCGGCTCTTTTCGGAGCTGGGTTTTAATTTGTGAAAATGCAACACACTTAGATCTGCATTTGCACAGATTTTACTGTGTTGCACATTCACAAGAAGAAATCTGGCCCTGAAAATAGCTGTACACTGCGAGCAGCCACCTTCTTCCACATTCAGAGGTTTCTGAAACCTCTGAATCCACAGGCCTAGTAGTATGTGTCTTTGCCAGCTCAGATGACTGGGGTTGTTTGGATGTACCATGTTCAGTCTTGCAGAAGTAAACTGGATTAATGATAACTGAGGCAGTAAATGGTGTAAAATGGTGATCTCTAAATCTGCTTTCTGATCAAGAGACAAGACTAAAACTTCCCCTTTTACTGTGTTTTACACAGATTGTAAACTTTATAGAACAGTGCCCTCCTGCTCTTGCTTTTATCAATTCCATTGCCACGTCTAATTGTATTGTACTGAATACCCCAATAATAATGTATTCATAACTGCTGAATATAATGATAATAATAATATAGCAGATGGTGTTAAAAGACAATGTGCCAATCAAATTATGGAATTATTTCTTGAGATCATTTTTAAAAGAAAATATAGAATAGCAATGATAAATCTTGCCCTATACAGTCCCAGACCTATATCTTGTTTAGAACAAGGTTAAAAAATAACAGGTGCCTGGTTTCCAGGTAAACTATGGAAAGAACTGTCACCTGCTACCTCCTGTGTACAATATCTTGCAATGCAACACAAGCCTGCACTGCCCGACGAGCATTTCTGTGGAAGTCTGGAGAGGTGCTCGGTCCCTCATCTTCGCAGTAAAAGGGTGGGCATGGTCCTGGCTTTGGGTGGATGCAAATCCACGCCCACCACCACCTATAACTCTCCTGTGTCCTTCAGCCATAATGCACACCATTTCTTAGAGGCAGTGTGTGTGCTTACAAACAGCTCATATCTTCCTGGCTGCCATGTGTGTGGTAGATAGGTAACTAGTGCTTAGTTAAGGAAGAACAAGCTCCAATCCTTTTTTAGGTGCCCACCATTGGTAGTCATTTTTTTTTCCTTCTCCAGTCAAAAACATTTCTTAGCCGAGAGGAAAATAATTAAGTAGTTAACCAAGTGAAGGGGCGATGGCTCCTATTTAAATAGGAAATTGCATTTGCAGTCTATTTCCTGAGTGCAGTTGCCTCCTGACACTCTGATCAAGCCCTATCTCCAGTTTTCAAGTTGCTGAAGTCTTTTCTTTTATATATATATATTATTTTACATGGTTTAAAGATTTTAGAAAGTTTAGAATGCAAATATGATTAAAGGATATCTGATTCAACTTTTAACCCTGCAAATTGGAAACTTTCAGCAATTTGTTATCTAACAGAACCCAGGTTCGCACTTCTGGTGAAGGAACCATAATGTCCAGAAAGGCTAACACAATTAGGGTTGCCACCTCAGCCATGTTTTCCTGAACACTTATAAGTTACACATGCTGCAGGGTGTGCAGGGAGGAACATGTATTGTGTTTCTGGACAGCACTATTCATGTTCCTCCCTGCACACCCTGCAGCATGTGTAACTTATAAGTGTTCTGTATTTTAAGGGACGGGTGGCAACCCTAAACACAATACTACTACTATACATTACATAAACAGAGAGGGACATAAGAATATGAAATTGTTATTAGAAGGCAGAAAAGGTAAAGTATTGTCATCTAAAATAGATAAAACAGCTAGAAAAACTGTGCGGACCCTATAGATAAATGTACTTAAAAAAATAGGGACTTTGCTGGAAAAGAAAGAAAAAAATATCAAGTTTAATTTAAAATGTAAAAAAAAAAGACCAGAGTTGGATTAAATCCACAAACAAAGATGCAACCACCTGAAGTGGATGAAAAAAATTATGGGCAATTTTTTCGAGATTAATGCAATTGTACAATGACATAAGATTTTGACAAAGAAACAAAACAATTAGCTCCTACATTTAAAGAGAAGAAACAATATCCTGCAAAAATGTTTAAAAGAAGCTACAAAAAGTAACAGAAGTAAACTTTCCCAGGTTTAAGACAGAAAAAATGTAATTCAGACATCTTTTTAAATGATAAAGAAAAATTGGTATGTTTTACAAGACCCTATCCTAGAGATTTTTTTTATTTAAACCTGTAATTTTTACGAGAAATAAGAATCTAACACACCAGTAAACTTCGAGACCTAAAACTAAACAGATATGGGTTTAATATATTTAAAGGGATAGTCTATCATCAAATTGTCTTTGTTCTCTTGGAATTCTTTGTTGAAAGCTAAATCTAGTTAGGCTCATATATTAATTTCTAAGCATTTGAAGGCCAAGTTTAGCACTGTTGATGACGTTAGTCTGGGACATCCACTGAAAGGGGCTGAGAAAGCAAGAAGAGCAGACAGCCCCCCCCCCCCTTGCTCTGCATATGAAAAGACCCTTTACACAAGCTGGAGTCTGTAGACTTCAGTATACATCTATAAATTTGGGGCTTGGCTAGGAGTCTGAAAATCAACACAATGTTATTTAAAAATAAGCAAAACTATACATTTTTACAAAAACACTCCCAGATGGGCTATATAAATGGTTCATCTATAAAACATTTATGCAAAGAAAAATCTAGTGTACAATGTCCATTTAACGCATTTATATTTTTTGTGTATTCTTGTGGTTACATTGTTTTTAAATTCAAACCGTTTAATTCAGTTGGATTTTCTCCTGTTATAATTTATTAAATGATTCAAGAATTAATTCACAATGAAATATCCATGCCCTTTTTTATTTGCTTGCTTTAACAGGATACAAAATGGTAGATAACGCCAACAATGCGGGTGATGCTAATGCTTACATACTAATTACTCTTTTGTATGATTTGTAAATGACCAGTAATGAATGTTTATCTTCTATCAAGCTAATGTAACAATAAAAAGTGTAAAAAGGCTGTTCACTCGTGTGTTTCTTTTAATAAGCTCTTGTAATTCAAAAGTATTATATCACCAGATCCCAAAAGCAATAAAAGGTAACAAATACTCCCGGATTTTTCCTGTCTCATGGCCATCTTCTCTATTCTATGTATCTGTAATAAATGCCCACTAATGCTGCATACTCGTGATATCTCTGAAAGAACTCAAATTGTAAACTTTACACTGTTACCGAAAATGTATTAAAACAATGTGAGATCTTTAATTTTGAAAGATTGATTGTTTATATTTGTTTTTTACAGACCAAAAATATCAGTCATGTTATAGTTAACACTTCCACTAGGCTTAGGTTTCTGCTATTTCAATGTAAACACTCCAGGGTTACACTTATTTACGTCTGAGGTCAGTTGTGTGTTATGCAACTGATATATCCTCACTCCAGCTGTACTTGGAGACCACAAGCAAGTGTCATCGTTGGCTGTGGCACACGCCCAGAAAGCACTAAAAATAATGGGTGTTGTAAGCATGTTTGACAGCTTTACAGACTCAACAGACTTTTAAGCAGGGCTTGGCAAATCCTGTAAGCAAGAGAGCACCTGATCCTAAAACAATCACATCTGGCTCATAGTAACTGGAATTATTTTTTGTAAGTCAATATACAAAGTCCTTTCTTCCCACCTCCTATAACCTCTGATCCAGTACCAGCACATTATTTAGTTTGCCTCAATACAAAAAGAAAGCAGCTCGATCCTCCTTTTCCTACAGAGCGCCACAGTTATGGAACGACCTCCCATACACTTTAAAACCTTCCCCAAGCCTAATATCCTTTAAGAGATCCCTCTCTACATATCTCAAAACAGAATGCACCTGTCATGGTTGATTATATATTTCCTACCTGTTCTATGTTTAATTTTTTCATATATTGTGTATTATTATTGTTTTTGTATTTTATTGTACCTATTGTATCAATGCAATGTTTTGTGTACCCAGGACATACTTGAAAACTAGAGAAATCTCTTTTTTTTTTTTTTTTTATATTTAAAATTGGTTTAAAATTGTTTGTTTTTTTGTTTGTTTTTTAATTTTTAAAATCTTATTTAATTTCAACAATACAAAAATTCCATAAATACTAATTTTTCATGACAACATACAAAGTTTACATAGAAAAAATTTACTCACAAACCTTATACCCTAATCTTTATCCCTAGGCCTAGTATTACCTAAGAGGTTGCTACACTCATCAAGGGAAATGCAAAAAAAAAAAAAAAAGAAGAAAGAAAACGAGAGAAATCTCAATGTATCTTTCCTGGTAAAATATTTTATAAAAAAAATAAGTCTTATATAATGTGGTGTTTCTTAGGTTTCATATACATTTGCCAACCCTATCTCTAAAGGTTTGTTTTGAAATTTGTGTTACTACTGGAAAGGGCATATGTCCATCATTTTAAAAGGCAAAATTCCCCATAAATAGACTTAAAGTGACATCCTACTTAAAAATGTGTATTGTTTAAAGAGACAGATAATCCCTTTATTACCCATTCCCAAGTTTTGCATAACCAACACTGTTATGTTAATATACTTTTTAACTCTGTGATTACCTTGTATATAAGCCTCTGCAGACTACCCCCTTAATCTCAGTGCTTTTTACAAACTTGCATTTCAGTCAGTTAGTGTTGACTCATAAATAACTCAACGGGAGTGACCACAATGGTAACTTTATCTGGCACACATGAACTAGCACTGTTGAGATAAGAGGTGGCCTTCAAGGGCTTAGAAATCAGCCGATGAGCCTACCTAGGTTTAGTCTTCAACAAAGAATACCAAAAGAACAAAGTGAATTTAGTGATAAAGTAAATTGAAAGTGGTTTAAAATTGCATGCCCTTTCTGAATCATGAAAGTCTAATTTTGACTTTACTGTTTCTTTAAATTGGAAATTAACCTGCATAGATCTTGCAACCCTACTTTAAAAGGTAACACATACAAGTCAAAACTTCACTACTAAATAATCCAAGGGCCCCCACGTTGCTAATAACTCCTAACCAGGGCTCAACTAATTTGTTGAAAATCTAAGAGTCAGCACAAAATGTAGGCTCCATAATTCTTTTGATGTCCATGTGATTTAATACCAGTAACACACACAGGCAACCAAGGGCTTAAATCGCACACTGGCAGCAGTTGTTTAACCCCAAAAATAGGCAGCAGTTATCTAACCTTCTGCTTGCACATATCACAAAAACACTTATTGCCAAGAATTTTCACACTGTAGTAATTTATACTGTCATTGCTTGAAATATTTAGGTGTAATCAAGGGGCTAAATCATTGTTGTGCAAACAATAGAGATTAAGGAAGAGATAAAGGACCACTCAATGCAGTAGAATTACATAATTAACAAGTACATAATTAAAAGACAATGCAATAGCTCTTTGTCAGAAAAAAAAATATACTGGTTATTTGAAATAAAAATATTTTTTTTTTCCTATTATCCGGCCCCCTGAATCATATGACAGACATCACCCAATCACAGACTAGTATACGTATACCCGTAAGCTTGTGCACATGCTCAGTAGGATCTTGTTCCCCAGAAAGTGTGAATATAAAAATACTTTGATAATGGAAGTAAATTGGAAAGTGTCTAAAAACGGCTTGCTATGGGGTCAATTTATCAACCCGTCAATGCATCTGTTTCCGCGCAAGTCTTTAGGTTTGCCGGAAACAGGAGTTAAAGGGACAGTCTAGTATAAATTAAACTTTCATTATTCAGATAGGACTTTTAATTTTAATCAACTTTCCAATTTACTTTTATAATCAAGTTTGCTTTTTTCTCTTGGTATTCTTAGTTTAAACTAAACATAGGTAGGCTCATATTCTAATTTCTAAGCCTTTGAGGGCTGCCTCTTATCACATGCTTTTTAAATCTCTTTTCAACACAAAGAGACAGAAAGTACACGTGGGCCATATAGATAACAGTGTGTTCAGGCACAGGGGGTTATTTAAGATTTAGCACAAAACAATGCCAACTGCTAGACAATAGATAATAAACAGTCATGTGATCAGGGGGCTGGAAGAAGGTTCCTAGATACAAGGTAATCACAGAGGTAAAAAGTACATTAATATAACTGTGTTGGTTATGCAAAACTGGGGAATGGGTAATAAAGGGATTATCTATCTTTTAAAACAATAACAATTCTATTGTAGACTGTCCCTTTAAAAAGCAGCGGTCTTCAGACCGCTGCTCCTTAACTTGTCCCCCACCTCTGAGGAGGCGGACAGCAATCAGCCCGTTCGGATAGTGGCTGATTGGCCGCGAATGTGCAGGGGGCGGCATTGCATATGCATTTCACTAGAAATGCTTGTGCAATAATAAATGCAGTCAGCGTATGCTGTCTGCATTTATCGACGTGCGATGGACAAAATCCGCTACAGCGGATCATGTCCGCCCGCACATTGCTAAATAGGCCCCTCTATCTGAATCATAAAAGTTTATTTTAAGCTTCAGTCTCCCTAGGAGAAGTGGAACAATTACAACTTTCAAAGGTCTTTTATAGCAAAGACACACAAAGTAAATGTATGCTGCAATGTTACTTATTAATTAAAGGGGCATAAAGTGCAAAAAGAAAATACTCTGGTGTTAGAGCATTTTATAATTGCACTTTTGTTTGCATATAACTATGGGCTTTATCACAATCGTTTGATAATTATAGCATGTTAAAGGCAGCCAATAAGCAGCTTTCAATGTTTACACTGTCGCAATCAGTCATTTTCAATGTTTATTGGCAGCGATTTCATCATTACTACATGATTATGAACCTTCAGATATAAGAAAAATGTTGCAATGAAAACTTCAGCTCTATTTTGTCAAATTAGTGTATTGTTTTATGTTTATTCTTTTCACTGATTTATCTGTCCCCCAGAGCAAAAAACAAACAAACTGCTAACCAATCACAAACTAATATTCAGACAGCACAAACTCTGCAGATGTGCAGACTGGGGTAGCCTGCCCTCTTGTTTTTTTCAAAAACAAAAATCCTTATTCTCAATACTTACAGAAACATTTATGGGGCCATTTTTTTACTTATAAAATTCAAAGACTTGACAAACCCCATACAACACTTTTTTGACTTATTAGCAAGAACCCCAAAAGTTTTTGACTAAAACATTGGATTTGTGCAGGGGTCACCAAATCGATAAACACTTCCTGCTCCATTAATTAAAGTTAAAATAACAATAATAGGCACTTTTACACTAATAAAAATGAGATAATCCGATAATTCAACAAATACACGTGCCCTGTTCAAATCCCTTAGACATACACACATCTCTGTGGCTTTGGAGTGCAACACGTTACTTGCACACACAAGTCACGTTAATTGCGGACACTATAAAAAGGGGTCAATCAATATACAGACCCTTTAACCTGTGATGTAATTGCTAAACCACCAAAATCACCTCTTTGTTTGAATTTAATCCTGAGCATTTCATTTTCAAGTAGAAAATCGTGAGATTATTGACACAGACAAATATTTTGTGCTGTTTTTAAGCTAAAAATGTTGCTCTTTAGAGGCATTAAGTGATCACTGGAAACGTATACTGGCAATATTGTCTAAAGTTCTAAAGTAAATCCTTATCTACCAAAAACAAGTGAAGAATTGTGGTCAACCCCTAGGTATTCAATCCATGCAAGTGGGTTAAACACATAGTTAAAGTCAGCTCCAGAGAAGCTGAAACATCTGGTGAGCCAATTAAAAAAAGGCATATGTGTGTAGCTAGCTACCAACCAGCTTGCTACCAGGCATGCATTGCTGCTCCTAAACTTACCTAGATTAATTATCTATTTGAATCATTAAGGCTCAATCTTGACTTTCATGTCTATTTTGACTTTTTGGACTGATGTTGATATGAAATATAATCTAAACCCAAAAGTTGTAAATGGTTACATTATTCTGAATGTAGATCTTTTGCAATTCAAGGGACAATACTCAAGCAATGAGCGTATAACAGTTCATTGTATTTAAAGGGCCACTAAACCCCAAATCTTTCTTTCATGATTCAGAAAGAACATACAAATTTAAACAACATTACAATTTACTTCTATTATTTATTTTGCTTCATTTTTTAGATATCCTTATTTGAAGAAAAAGCAATGCACATGGGTGAGCCAATCACATGAGGCTTCTATGTGCAGCAACCAATCAGCAGCTACTGAGCATATCTAGATATGCTTTTCAGCAATGAATATCAAGAGAATAAACAAATTAGATAATAGAAGTAAATTAGAAAGATGTTTAAAAATGCATTCTCTTTCTAAATCATGAAAGAAAAAATGTGGGTATCATGGCCCTTTAATGATGCTGCAGGAATACCCCTTTATGGGCAAAATGGAGCACTATTTAGTGCTTTTGCTAGAGTGCTAAAAGTACATTTTTTTTGCGCATTGGGTTGCACTCGTATTATAAGTTGAAAGTAAAAAGTTATTGTGCTTGCGCTAACCCGATGAGCGCAAACAGCTTACTTCTAACGCAATTAGAACATTTCACGCGCGATAACGTATTCCCCATAGAAGTCAAAGGAGCAAAAAAAAGTGGCGAAAAAAAAAAACCCAACACCCTTCTCGCACGCTAATCCTGAACTCATGTTCTCAAGGGCGCTAACCTGAAATGAAGCGATCTCAATGTTAAAGCTCTTTGTCTGCCTTTTTTTTATTTCTAACACCTGAGACCTCATATATTTGAGCACTTATAACTTTTGCTTGCAATTTCTTTATAAAATAATTTTATTAGATGGTATTATTATGAGAGTAAGTGTACTTTGTAGTGTATTTTTGATGTGTTTTGTGACACTTTTAAGTTTTGCGAAACAGTTAACCACAGCTCTGAGTATGCTCTAACCCGACGAGCATTAACTTGAATTGCGCTCAAGCGATCGCCTTTACTTTCAACTTGTAATAAGAGCACAATTTAACCTGTGCACA
The DNA here is from genome assembly GCF_027579735.1 of Bombina bombina. NCBI lineage: Eukaryota > Metazoa > Chordata > Amphibia > Anura > Bombinatoridae > Bombina > Bombina bombina. Next base: position 612,578,970 of record NC_069502.1, on the reverse strand, counting down.
ATCGTGAAAACATTTGCGCTCCACACGTAATCTGGCCCTAAATGGGTTGGGTTGTCTCACATAGCAAATTGTTACAAAATTATCTAAATTTCGCTGGTTCTGACATGGTTTCTCAAGTTGACCCTTGCAGGGACTGCCCTGGTGGAATTATCTTAAAAAGGGGCAAGATGTCTCCTATAGAAACTAATGGAGCTCGCTGGAAAAGGAAACTTTGTAGGGCATCAAAAATAAACACATTGTGCTGCTTTCTGCATATAGCATCTACAATCACCTCTATTTTTGCATGCGTGTGTTTTCTATTAGGGTATTAAGTATTTTATCATAACCATTGCTAGCTTTTAGTTTGCAAGAAAAAACTGTGAGATCTGTAGGCTGGAAATGTTTTTACTGGGATTTAAGAGAACATTTTATACACGCCAATGTTCAGCCCATTTTACCATAAACAACAATTATACTTAGTAGTTTGTACTTATAAGTATGAATGTCTTTGTGTTTTTTTTGCACATTCTGTGTATTTAAATTACGATTTACGCTGTCCATATTTAATACGATTTATTCCTGTGTAATTTACATATAAACTTTACGTTACTGATAAAATACGATAATATGGTGAACAATTTTGTTACAATTTTATGATGCACCATAATAATAAAAAAAAATCCTGAGTATTTATGTGTGAATGGTTCAATTATTTGTTTTGTATGATTTTTAATTTAAGATTTTCATTGTGCACTTTTGTAATGTATGCATCTCCTTTCCATATGAAAATGCAGTATTCGCCCCTTAGCGAGACACTGTTTTAAGGGTAATAAGTGGCTTTAGAGAATTCCACCAGGGAAACAGAAGTACTGGCGAGCATTCATAAATAATCTCGCCAGCCCAGAGACCTTTAGATAATCGGACCCATAGCCATTCAGAGGCAAGGAGGCCTATTTATCAAAGGTCTGTCGGACCTGATCCGACAGTGAGGATCAGGTCCGACAGACCTCGCTGAATGCAGAGAGCAATACGCTCTCCGTATTCAGCATTGCACCAGCAGCTTTTGTGAGCTGCTGGTGCAACGCCGCCCCCTGCAGATTCGCAGCCAATCGGCCGCTAGCAGAGGGTGTCAATCAACCTGATCGTACATGATCGGGTTGAATTGTGGCGATCTCTGGCCGCCTCTTCAGAGCAGACGGACAACTTATGGAGCAGCCGTCTTGAGACCGCTGCTCCATAACTTGTGTTTCTGGCGAGTCTGAAGCCAGAAACACGGGGCGTCAAGCTCCATACAGAGTCCAGTGTCACTTGGGCATTTATGGTTTCTGTAAAGCACACTCTTGTGGCTGCGAGTTGCCACTGCCATATTTAGTTTATATGACATTATAGACGCACAGACATGTGCGGCTCATCCATCTCTTTACCTTTTTTATAAAGTATATGCCTCATTTAGATTTCTCACAACTGAGTAGTTAGTGTAGTGTTAAACTGCATTTGCCCTGGCTGCAACACAGAGTATGGATTTAAAGATATTTTCACCTGGATTTAACCCCCAGAAGGATAAACACAGGAGGTATCTAAAAAGTATACCCTCATCTTTAGAAGAGCGGCTAACAGATAATATTAAAAAGCAGCATGCAGGCTGTTTAGTGAGCGCTCTCAAACACACTATTAGGCATAAGTGCTACTTTACACAGCATTCCTGCTGATTTTAATAATAGCTGCCACAATGAAATAGTTGGTCCACCAGCAAAACGCTCTTCCCTGTATGCACTTTGACAAGAGTGTGCGTTTAGTGAGCACTCCCAAATAAAAACAAGACAGGAAGTTTCCGTAGAGAACACTGTACATATTATTCTGTAATTCTTGCACATGCTCAGTATGAGTTGGTGCCTCAGAAAGCCTACAAAGAAAAAGGCTGTGGACATTTTGAAAATGTAAGTGAATTGGAAAGTTTTTAAAATTGTGTTCTCTATCTGAATCATTAAAGTTTCATTTTGACTTTAGTGTTCCTAAGTATTGGCTAATGAAAATCTATGTAAACATAGCCAGCCAGCAGAAGAAATGACAATCCCAGTTGGGGAGAGATAAATAATAAAATATTATTTTTAAATTGTTCTCTGTAAGTATTGGGTTTGGGTATACAGATATAAGAAAAACATAAATTATGCTTACCTTTTCTTTTCTTCTGACGGGAAGAGTCCACAGCTGAATTCATTACTTTTGGGAATTCAGAACCTGGCCACCAGGAGGAGGCAAAGCCACCCCAGCCAAAGACTTCAAATACCTCCCGCACTTATCTCATCCCCCAGTCATTCTGTCAAGGGAACAATAGGAGAAATATCAGGGTAAAAAAGGTGACAGAAGAAATTTTTTTTTTACAGCCGCCTCATAGATAAAACTCGGGCAGGCGGGAGCTGTGGACTCTTCCCGTCAGAAGAAAAGAAAATTATCAGGTAAGCATAATTTATGTTTTTCTTCTTAAACAGGAAGAGTCCACATCTGCATTCATTACTTTTTAGAAAACAATACCCAAGCTAGAGGACACTGAATGCAAAAAAAAGGGCGGGTACAAAAAGGCGGCACCTTCGAAAGGCACCACAGCCTGAAATTACCCAACATCCTACAAAAACTCTAAACGACAAGGGAAAAACTGGAAGCCCAGGTAACTGCTCATCAGTTACATAACCTCCAAAGCCGTGCTAGAGACCACTCAGACCTAGAGTCTGCTGAGCACAAAGGCCTCCGAGGAGCCAGCCCAGCGGCTCTCCGTCTACCCCCGAGGGGGAAAATAGAGGACCCCATAAGAGATCCAAAGGACCATCCAACACGGGCTCAAATCAAATACATCCTCTCTGGATCAAAATAAAAGTAAGGCAGCACCCACGGGTGAACGCCCAAGGTGAATGGGTACGCCAACAGGACCAGCCGATCAGAGGCCCCATTCACCCAAGCTCAGAACTGGAACCGATACATAAAACAAAGAAAAACTGAGACATCAAGGAGATTAGCTTCATCCCCAAACATCTAACCAGCTTGCCATCCCGCATCTAAGGCCTCGGATTCCTCTGCCCACTAGGACTGGAATCCTCTAGCACCACCAAAACATGCCAGCCTATAACGGAAGGCGAAATTATCCCTCGCCGGAACACGGACCTTCAAGCGTAACAGATAGTATCCTTGCTTCTGACATGGACTTGAGTGAATAAAGGCAGGCAGCGAAACTCGTCAACGCTGATTGCCAAGGAGCTGTTAATATGAGTTGGGATGGTTTAACAGAAAGACTCTCCCTGCATCTCCGGACTCTAACCTTAATCCATGCTCTCACTGAGAGGCTGACAGGATTACTTAAAACTCCAGTCCCATTTCGAAGAGTACTACCCTCCATAAGAGACTATCTCGAACTTCTGACACTTCTCTGCCAACCTCCTGTGACAAAAGGCAAAGAATGACTGGGGGATGAGGGAAGTGGGGGAGGAATTTGAAGCCTTTGGCTGGGGTGTCTTTGTCTCCTCCTGGTGGCCAGGTTCTGAATTCCCAAAAGTAATGCAGCTGTGGACTCTTTCCGTTTAAGTAGAAAATAAAGCTTTTGTGTGTGTAGAAAGTGATAAAATGCAAGCTTAGCCCATTTTAATGGGATTGGGTGTCAAAGAACCAAGTCAGCTATTTAGTATACATAACAGGACTATGTTGCTGGTATGACAAGTAATTTGAAACATATTAAGGGGAAAACAATTTTAGTGCTCTTGTGCTAACTGACAATGTTTTGCAATCAGGTTTATGAAGACACAAAATGAACAATCCATTTCACAATTATGCTTTGATAATCAATTACAATACAAAAATAACAACACTTTTAACCTCCTATAAAATATGTAAAATGAATGTCACGTAGCTGGTGACTAAAGTCAAACCTATACCATTAAAGTGAAATGACTCAGTAAATACTAATCATCATTATGTCTCTCCTCATTTTATATTAAAAATATGTCCTAGATAAGCAGGGAAATATTTCTCTACTAAATAATCTGTATTATTAAAATCCATGGTATATATACACAACAAACACACACTATTTGGCCAACAGTATGTAGACACCTGACCATTACATCTATATGAGCTTGTTGGCCCAACCAATTCCAAAACCATGTGCAATAATATGGAGTTGGCCACCCCTTTGGGACGATAACAGCCGCCACTCTACAGGAATAGCTTTCCACAAGATTTTGGAGAGTGTCTGTGAGAATGTGTGCTCATTCAGTCAAAAGAGCATTTGTAAGCTCTAGCACTGATGTTGGATCAGAAGGTCTGGCTCGCAATCGTCGTTTCAATTCATCTCAAAGGTGTTCAGCTGGGTTGAGGTCAGGGCTCTGTGAAAGCCACTCAAGTTCTTCCACACCAAACTCGTTAAACTATGTCTTCATGGACCCAACTGTTGCTACAAAGTTGGAAGCACCCAAATGTCTAAACTGTGTTTTTAGCTGGTAGAGTTAAGATGACCCTTCACTGGAACTAAGGGGCCTAGCACCAGACCATTATCCCTTCTCCATCAACCTTTACAGTAGGCACTATGCATTCCAGTAAGCTGCATTCTCCTGGTATCCACCAATAACAAGATTCTTACATAACCCTAGAGTGAGGTGGCAGAGTGCTTTATATCTCAACAGCCAACCCTTGGCATTGTGCATGTTGATGTGAGGCTTGTGTACAGCTATTTGGCCATGAAAACCCATTTCATGCAGCTCCTGATGCACAGTTCTTATGCTGATGTTGCTTCCAGAGGCAGCTTGGAAGTCTGTAGTAATGCAACAGATGATAGGTGAATTTTATGTGCTACACGCTTCATCACTTATAGGCCCCGTTCTGTACATTTGCATGGTCTATCACTTAAAGGCTGGACTGTTGTTGCTCTTAAATGCTTTTACTTCAAAATAATAACACAGTTGACCAGGGCAGATCCAGAAAAGCGGAAATTTCACAAACTAACCTGTGCCATTCTATGACAGTACCACATTAAAAGTCACTAAGCTCTTCAGTATGACCCATTCTACTACCAGTGTTTGTCTATGGAGATTTCATGGCTATGCTGAATTTTATGCCCCTGTTTGCATTGGGTGTGGCTGACACATCTGAACTCAATAATTAGTAGGGGTATATATATATATATATATATATACATACAGGGAGTGCAGAATCATTAGGCAAGTTGTATTTTTGAGGATTAATTTTATTATTGAACAACAAACTTTAGTCAGAACTAACCTGGGACACAAAGCAGCTAACAGCTAAAGGAGTTCACATATCTCAAGAAACTTGGTAATAAGCTTAGATATTGTGTATTATTGTCATGTCCCATTTTATTTGAAAGAAGTATATCTTTACATATATATGTTATTTGAATGTTTTTTATTATTTGGCACTGTGTAACCTGGTATTTTTGTTATTAAACATACAGGGAGTGCAGAATTATTAGGCAAGTTGTATTTTTGAGGATTAATTTTATTATTGAACAACAACCATGTTCTCAATGAACCCAAAAAACTCATTAATATCAAAGCTGAATAGTTTTGGAAGTAGTTTTTAGTTTGTTTTTAGTTACAGCTATTTTAGGGGGATATCTGTGTGTGCAGGTGACTATTACTGTGCATAATTATTAGGCAACAACAAAAAACAAATATATACCCATTTCAATTATTTATTTTTACCAGTGAAACCAATATAACATCTCAACATTTACAAATATACATTTAAGACATTCAAAAACAAAAAAACAAACAAATCAGTGACCAATATAGCCACCTTTCTTTGCAAGGACACTCAAAAGCCTGCCATCCATGAATTCTGTCAGTGTTTTGATCTGTTCACCATCAACATTGCGTGCAGCAGCAACCACAGCCTCCCAGACACTGTTCAGAGAGGTGTACTGTTTTCCCTCCTTGTAAATCTCACATTTGATGATGGACCACAGGTTCTCAATGGGGTTCAGATCAGGTGAACAGGAGGCCCATGTCATTAGATTTTCTTCTTTTATACCCTTTCTTGCCAGCCACGCTGTGGAGTACTTGGATGCGTGTGAATGGAGCATTGTCCTGCATGAAAATCATGTTTTTCTTGAAGGATGCAGACTTCTTCCTGTACCACTGCTTGAAGAAGGTGTCTTCCAGAAACTGGCAGTAGGACTGGAGTTGAGCTTGACTCCATCCTCAACCCCGAAAAGGCCCCACAAGCTCATCTTTGATGATACCAGCCCAAACCAGTACTCCACCTCCACCTTGCTGGCGTCTGAGTCCGACTGGAGCTCTCTGCCCTTTACCAATACAGCCACGGGCCCCATCCATCTGGCCCATCAAGACTCACTCTCATTTCATCAGTCCATAAAACCTTAGAAAAATCAGTCTTGAGATATTTCTTGGCCCAGTCTTGACGTTTCAGCTTGTGTGTCTTGTTCAGTGGTGGTCGTCTTTCAGCCTTTCCTTACCTTGGCCATGTCTACTGAGTATTGCACACCTTGTGCTTTTGGGCACTCCAGTGATGTTGCAGCTCTGAAATATGGCCCAAACTGGTGGCAAGTGGCATCTTGGCAGCTGCACGCTTGACTTTTCTCAGTTCATGGGCAGTTATTTTGCGCCTTGGTTTTTCCACACCGCTTCTTGCGACCCTGTTGACTATTTTGAATGAAACGCTTGATTGTTCGATGATCATGCTTCAGAAGCTTTGCAATTTTAAGAGTGCTGCATCCCTCTGCAAGATATCTCACTATTTTTTACTTTTCTGAGCCTGTCAAGTCCCTTCTTTTGACCCATTTTGCCAAAGGAAAGGAAGTTGCCTAATAATTATGCACACCATGATATAGGGTGTTGATGTCATTAGACCACACCCCTTCTCATTACAGAGATGCACATCACCTAATATGCTTAATTGGTAGTAGGCTTTCGAGCCTATACAGCTTGGAGTAAGACAACATGCATAAAGAGGATGATGTGGTCAAAATACTCATTTGCCTAATAATTCTGCACTCCCTGTATAATTTTTTTTTGATTTCCCTTACCTTAAATCTTGTATTCTAAGATGAGCCATAAAGGTTGAATGTGTCACAATCTAAAACAGTGGTGCCTTAATATTAGGCCCTGGTGCCATAGGTTCCACTCACTTCCTTCCTTTCTTGTTGGACCCAACCAGGCACATATAAAATTTAGCTTGGTGTGGCTGGATCCTTTCTAGGCTTTGCATATTATATCGTAATACTCCAATTCCAGTGCTCAGGACCCACTAACAGGCCACATTTGATGTTAGAATGGCACAACATGTGAATTTAATTAATTAATGCTCAGTCATTGTAGTTAACTAACTAATGCTCTTTCAAGGTAATCCTGAAAACCCACCTGATAAAATAAACTGAAGAACCCTGTATTATAAAGAAGCTTGTGTAAAAATTAATCAATATACATGTGCACACACACACATATATTATTGTATGGCTACTCAACCTTACATCATATGATTTAAAAAAAAAAAAACTTGATTGGAGGCTATACAAATTAAGATATGTTGGGAAATACTGAGAATACATTGTTTTCCCTTTTTTTTTCCTTCCAGACATCCTCAAATGTTCTTGATACCCAAAATAATGTGTACTGATGTACCTCAGTTGTTCTCTGTATTCACCAAATGCTATAGTAAATTATTTATTATTATGAGACAAATAATAAAACTCTTTATTGTGTCACTTTAATATGCCAGCATTTAGAGCCTGCGTTTTCACTTCTAATGCTTGATTTTGCATTTTAAAGCGCACCAGGGGGTACAATAATGCGGTCTACTAATGTTTATATAGCTCATTAAAAGTTAGAAAATATGTATCAAAAAGCACACAATTTAACCATGTGTAGTTTTTTTTTAAATCTTATTCTGAACTTAGATGACGGAGGCAAACCACAAAGATAATAAATGTAATAATTTGCTCAGCAGCAGTCTCTGTTCTTTGCTACAAAATATCATGAACTATAAAAACCATAACCTTTTCACATAAATGTGTTATGGTTCTACACAGCAGACGATATAAGTAATTGCTGAAGTGATTTCTGCGCATTTCCTAACGGGCAGCAAAATGCAGAATAAAGGGACAATAAGCATAAATAATATTTTAATTTTTTTTATTTATTATTTTATAAAAAGGGTTACGTTAAAAAAGACATTAAAGGGCCATTATAGTAAAAAAACAAAAAACACACTAATCTGTTAAAGCATGTAATTTAAGACAATCAATCCTAGATTACTGTGTGTTTAAGCCTTGCAAATGCCGCTCATCCAATCAGCAGCGCTAGTCCTGAGTTTTCTGCTCAGGACCAGCAATGCTCTGCGAGTCCCGACCGGTATTTCTACTGTGTGTTTAAACACTTTGCGGAATTAAATACACAGTAGTGCAGGGTTGATAGTCTTAAAATAACATACTCTAGCAAATTAGAGCATGTAACGTTTTTGACTATAATGACTCTTTAAGCACCTCTTGCTTTTGAGTAAACAATATGCTTATCCCACACTCCCTAAAAAGGCCAAAGGAAAATTCTGTCCGCTGCAAATGCAGCAAATCAAATCACTGGCTTAGGCTATTTGCAGCACTTTAAAAACCTAGGTTACAGATTTTGCTTTGTAGCTTCTATATGTAGTGTGGGACAAAGCACAATTTTTTACACAAAACCAAGAGGTGTTTAATGTCCCTTGGATAGACGCTCATTGGCTATTACAAAACATTTAAAGGGACACTGAACCCACATTTTTTCTTTTGTGATTTAGATAGAGCATGCAATTTTAAGCAAACTTTCTAATTTACTCCTATTATCAAATGTTCTTCATTCTCTTGGTATTTTTTATTTGAAAAGCAAGAATGTAAGTTTAGATGCCGGCCCCATTTTTGATGAACAACCTGGGTTGTTCTTGCTGATTGGTGGATAAATTCATCTACCAATAAACAAGTGCTGCCAGGGTTCTGAACTTTCTTTTTCAAATAAAGATAGCAAGGAAACAAAGAAAATTTGATAATAGGAGTAAATTAGAAAGTTGCTCAAAATTGCATGCTCTACCTGAATCACGAAAGAAAAAATTTGGGTTCAGTGTCCCTTTAAAACTAATCTATTAGTGGACAGCAGCATTTCAAAAATGCTCTCAAGGTGTAATAGAAAAAAACAACACTTCCCTGTGAAGATCAGGGTTAAATAACTTTCATTATTCAGATTTTTAAGTTTAATCAACTTTCCAATTTACTTTTATCATCAAATTTGCTTTTTTCTCTTGGTATTCTTAGTTTAAACTAAACATAGGTAGGCTCATATGCTAATTTCTAAGCCTTTGAGGGCTGCCTCTTATCACATGCTTTTTAAATTCCTTTTCAACACAAAGAGACAGAAAGTACACGTGGGCCATATAGATAACACTGTGTTCAGGCACAGGGGGTTATTTAAGATATAGCAAAAAACAATGCTAAATTTAAGACAATAGATAATAAACAGTCATGGTCATGTGATCAGGGGGCTGGGAGAAGGTTCCTAGATACAAGGTAATCACAGAGGTAAAAAGTATATTAATAAAACAGTGTTGGTTATGCAAAACTGGGGAATGGGTAATAAAGGGAGAAAAATGCCCAAAACTCCCATTTAAGGCTACCCACACTATCTATAAGCTGCCATCACTTAACATTTATTATATGGGAAATCTTAAGGAAAACCGAGACTAACAAAGTAAAATCCTAGCATACAATTTAGCAAAAATGTATCTAAAAAAACACAGTATTAATACTACCAGTCTCTTTCAGTAACGTGGTTCAAATATTAGACAAAGGCAAAAACTTAATAAATGAACATTTTATTATGAGTAAAAAAACAAGTAAGCAATATTAAGAAAAGACATTAACAAATAGAATTACATAAAAGCAAACCGTTTTTAAAAATAGAAAGGAGAAATACAGACCCCTAATACTGTACTTGCTTAGATGCCCCCTCTCTTTATGACATGTCATAAAGCTCTGAATCCTTGACTGAATTTATAGAACATCTTATAACTTCCGCTATACATATTCAGTGCATAAATCCATATAAGCAATTTCCTTGTGACAACAAGAGAATTAGTTTGATACCAAATATGACATGGTTGTCATATTTTCATAATCTAGTGTCATATGTGGTGAAAAGTAAATTTATGCTTACCTGATAAATTGATTTCTTCTATGATATGACAAGTCCACGGATTTATCCTTTACTTGTGGGATATTATCCTTCTGCTAATAGGAAGTGGCAAAGAGCACCATAGCAGAGCTGTCTATATAGCTCCTCCCTTGACTCCACCCCCCAGTCATTCGACCGAAGGTATAGGAAGAAAAGGAGAAACTAAAAGGTGCAGAGGTGACTGAAGTTTTAAATAAAAAAATAATATAATCTGTCTTAAATTGACAGGGCGGGCCATGGACTCATCGTATCATAGAAGAAATCAATTTATCAGGTAAGCATAAATTTACTTTTCTTCTATAAGATACAACGAGTCCACGGATTCATCCTTTACTTGTGGGATACAATACCAAAGCTACAGGACACGGATGAACGGGAGGGACAAGACATATGCCTAAACAGAAGGCACCACTGCTTGAAGAACTTCTCCCCAAAAATAGACTCCGAAGAAGCAAAAGTATCAAATTTGGAAAATTTGGAAAAAAGTAAGAGTGAAGACCAAGTCGCAGGCCTTACAAATCTGTTCAACAGAAGCATTGTTTTAAAAGCCCATGTGGAAGCCACCGCTCTAGTAGAGTGAGCTGTAATCCTCTCAGGAGGCTGCTGTCCAGCAGTCTCGTATGCCAACCGGATGATGCTTTTCAGCCAAAAAGAAAGAGAGGTAGCCGTAGCCTTTTGACCTCTCCGTCTTCCAGAATAAACAACAAACAGAGAAGATGTTTGACGGAAATCTTTGGTCGCTTGTAAGTAAAACTTCAAAGCGTGAACCACATCCAAGTTGTGTAACAGACGCTCCTTCTTAGAGGAAGGATTAGGACACAGAGAAGGAACAACAATTTCCTGATTAATATTCTTATTAGTAACAACCTTAGGAAGGAATCCAGGTTTGGTACGCAAAACCACCTTATCAGAATGGAAAACAAGATAAGGCGAGTTGCAATGCAATGCAGATAGTTCAGAAACTCTTCGAGCCGAAGAGATAGCAACTAAAAACAGAACCTTCCAAGATAGAAGCTTAATATCTATGGAAAAGGTTCAAACGGAACCCCTTGCAGAACCTTAAGAACTAAATTCAAACTCCATGGCGGAGCAACAGGTTTAAACACAGGCTTAATTCTAACCAAAGCCTGACAAAACGACTGAACGTCTGGAACATCTGGCCAGATGCTTGTGCAGGTAAAATTGACAAAGCAGATATCTGTCCCTTTAAGGAACTAGCTGATAACCCCTTCTCCAATCCTTCTTGGAGAAAGGACAAAATCCTAGGAATCCTGATCTTACTCCATGAGTAGCCTTTGGATTTGCACCAATAAAGATATTTACGCCATATCTTATGGTAAATTTTTCTAGTGACAAGCTTTCGAGCCTGAATCAAGGTATCTATGACCGACTCAGAGCATCCCCGCTTAGATAAAATCAAGCGTTCAATCTCCAGGCAGTCAGCCACAGAGAAACTAGATTTGGATGCTGGAACGGACCTTGAATGAGAAGGTCCCGTCTCAGTGGCAGTGCCACGGTGGCAGAGATGACATTTCCACCAGGTCTGCAAACCAAGTCCTGCGTGGCCACGCAGGTGCTATCAAAATCACTTAATACCTCTCCTGTTTGATTCTGGTAATCAGACGAGGAAGGAGAGGAAATGGTGGAAACACATAAGCCAGGTTGAACGACCAAGGTACTGCTAGAGCATCTATCAGTACTGCTTGGGGATCCCTTGATCTGGACCCGTAAACAAGGATGTTTGGCATTCTGACGAGATGCCATCAGATTCACTTCTGGTGTGCCCCCATTAATGAATCAATTGTGCAAACACCTCTGGATGGAGCTCCCACTCCCCCGGATGAAAAGTCTGACGACTTAGAAAATCCGCTTCCCAGTTCTCCACTCCTGGGATATAGATTGCTGATAGATGGCAAGAGTGAGTCTCTGCCCATCAAATTATTTTGGAAACCTCTATCATCGCTAGAGAACTCTTTGTTCCCCCTTGATGATTGATATATGCTACAGTCGTGATATTGTCCGACTGGAATCATATGAATTTGGCCGAAGCCAGCTGAGGCCACGCCTGAAGTGCGTTGAATATCGCTCTCCGTTCTAGAATATTTATTGGAAGGAGAGCCTCCTCCTGAGACCACACACCCTGAGCCTTCAGGGAATTCCAGACTGCACCCCAGCCCAATAGGCTGTCGTCTGTCATCACTATGACCCATGCTGGCCTGCGGAAACACATTCCCTGGGACAGATGATCCTGTGACAACCACCAAAGAAGAGAGTCTCTGGTCTCTTGATCCAGATTTATCTGAGGAGATAAATTTGCATAGTCCCCATTCCACTGTCTGAGAATGCATAATTGCAGTGGTCTGAGATGCAAGCGAGCAAACGGAACTATGTCCATTGCCGCTACCATTAGTCCAATTACCTCCATACACTGAGCCACTGTGGACGAGGAATGAATGAAGTGCTCGGCAGGTGGTTAAGATCTTTGATTTCTGACCTCCGTCAGAAAATTTTTCATGTCTACCGAGTCTATAAGAGTTCCCAGGAATGGAACTCTTGTGAGAGGGATAAGTGAACTCTTCTTTATGTTCAACCTTCCACCCGTGAGCTCTTAGAAAAGCCAACACAATGTCCGTGAGAGATTTGGCTAATTGGTAAGTTGACGCCTCTGAATTAAGATATCGTTCAGATAAGGCGCCACTGTTATGCACCGCGGCTTTAGAACAGCCAAAAGGGACCCTAGTACCTTTGTCAAAATTCTGGGAGCTGTGGCCAACCCGAAAGGAAGAGCCACAAACTGGTAATGCTTGTCCAGGAAGGCGAACTTTAGGAACTGGTGATGATCTTTGTGAATAGGAAAGTGAAATCCACCGTGGTAATATATTGACCCTCCTGGATCATTGGTAAAATAGTCTGAATGTTCTCCATCTTGAAGGATGGGACTCTGAGAAATTTGTTTAGGATCTTGAGATCTAAAATCGGTCTGAAGGTTCCCTCTTTTTTGGGAACCATGAACAGAATGGAGTAAAACCCCTGCCTCTGTTCTGCTTTTGGAACTGTGCGGGTTACACCCATAGTATATAGGTCTTCTACACATCGTAAGAACTCTCTTTTTGTCTGGTTTACAGACAACCGTGAAAGATGAAATCTCCCCCTTGGAGGAGAATCTTTGAATTCTAGAAGATACCCCTGGGTCACAATTTCTAATGCCCAGGAATCCTGAACGTCTCTTGCCCAAGTCGGAGCAAAGAGAGAAAGTCTGCACTCTACTAGATCCGGTCCCGGATCGGGGGCTGCCCCTTCATGCTGTCCTTCATGCTGTCTTGGTAGCAGCAGTGGGCTTCTTGGCCTGTTTACCTTTATTCCAGGTCTGGTTAGGTATCCAGTCAGACTTGGATTGAGCAAAATTCCCCTCCTGCTTTGCGGCAAGGGAGGAGGTAGCGGGACCACCTTTGAAGATTCGAAAGGAAAGAAAATTATTCTGTTTGGCCCTCATTCTATTTGTCTTATCCTGAGGAAGGACATGGCCTTTTCCTCCAGAGATATCGGAAATTATCTCCTTCAGTTCAGGCCCAAATAGGGTCTTACCCTTGAAAGGAATATCTAATAGCTTAGACTTTGAGGACACATCAGCAGACCAGGACTTAAGCCATAACGCTCTACGCGCCAAAATGGCAAAACCTGAATTGTTTACCGCTAATTTAGCCAGCTGAAAAGTGGCATCTGTAATAAAAGAATTAGCTAGCTTGAGAGCCGTAATTCTATCTAAAATCTCATCCAATGGGGTCTCAACCTTAAGAGCCTCCTCAAGAGCCTCGAACCAAAAAGCAGCTGCAGTAGTTACAGGAACAATGCACGCTATAGGTTGTAGAAGAAAACCCTGATGAATAAATATTTTCTTTAGAAGACCCTCTAATTTTTTATCCATAGGATCTTTGAATGCACAATAGGGATAGTTGTATGCTTAGCTAGCGTACAAACAGCTCTCTCCACCTTAGGGACCGTCTGTCACAAATACTGAATGGTGTCAGATATGGGAAACATTTTCTTAAAAGTAGGAGGGGGAGAGAACGGAATGCCTGGTCTATCCCATTCCTTAGTAACAATGTTCGAAATCCTCTTAGGGACCGGAAAAAACATTACTGTAAGAAAAGAACCTCTAGATATCTATCCATTTTACACAATTTCTCTGGAGGAATTTCAATAGGGTCAGTCATCCAGAGTCGCTAAAAACTCCCTAAGTAACAAGCGGAGGTGTTCAAGCTTAAACTTAAAAGCCATCATATCTGGAGTCTGTTTGAGGGAACATCTTTCCTGAATCAGAAAGCTCACCCTCAGACAGCAATTCCCCTACCCCCAACTCAGAGCATTGTGAAGGTACATCGGAGATGGCTAATAAAGCATCAGAGGGCTCAGCATTTACTCTCATACCGGACCTACTGCGCTTCCCCTGCAAACCAGGCAGTTTAGATAATACCTCTGTGAGGGTAGTAGACATAACTGCGGTCATATCTTGCAGGGTAAAAGAATTAGACGCACTAGAGGTACTTGGCGTCGCTTGTGCAGGGCGTTAAGGTTGTGACACTTGGGGAGAAGTAGATAGCAAAACCTGATTCTCTTCTGACACATTTTAAGTGGGGGTTCCACAATGGCTTCTAAACACATGGAACATTGGCTTTCCTCAATGTCAGACATGTTCAACAGGCTAGTAATAACCACAAACCTGCTTGAAAATACCTTATTTAGTGAAAAAATAACAATCTTAAAAAACGGTACTGCGCCTTTAAGAGGAAAAAAGCATACAATTTTTCCAAAACTGCGTAAAAACAATAAAGCATCCCAATACTGCAGCCAAGTTTGCCCCACAATGAAAGGAACACTTAACCCTTACAGAAAAAAAACGGAAAAATACAAAAACGTTTTAATTCAATAAAAGCACCCCCTGCACCTGTAAACCTTCGATTTGGCCCAATACAGCTCACAAAGGCCCACCGGATCAGGAGCTTGCTGCTTGTTTGAGAAAAACAACTGCGCAACTGAGGCGCCGAAAATAGGCCCCCGCCCATCTCACTCGATGTCTTACAGCCCAAATTAACCGCACCAGAGCGGTCTAAAAACCTAGCCATGTGGGTTCAGAAACCCATAAATGAAGCCATGTGTACCCTTCTTAAATAAAGCATAAAAACGTCTCTTTAAAAACGTTAACTGCACTCCCAAACATAAAAACGTTTATTCAAACATCAGTGTCAACCATTTTTGTATAGCCCATATATGCAAGCTCAGTAATACCCCTCTTTATATATTTTAGGATTACTGCTTACCCTCTCCCTCATAGGGATACTGTCAACCAATTCTGAAATAACACAGTCTCTCCAGAAAAATGACTGAACATACCTCACTGCATATAGCATGAAAAACGTTCCTCACACTGAAGTTTCTTAAGTACTCCTCAGCCACTCTGTGGGAACTGCTCTGGATCTTAGTAACAACTGCTAAGATCATCAGCCTCCAGGCAGAAGTCTTCATCCATCTGCTGCCTGAGGGGAAAATAATACACACCGGTACCATTTAAAATAAAAAAAAAACTCTTGCTTGAAGAAAATAAAAACTAACATTTTATCACCTCTTTTACTTTACCCTTCCTATTACTTAGAGTAGGCAAAGAGAATGACTGGGGGTTGGAGTCAAGGGAGGAGCTATATAGACAGCTCTGCTGTGGTGCTCTTTGCCACTTCCTGTTAGCAGGAGGATAATATCCCACAAGTAAAGGATGAATCCGTGGACTAGTTGTATCTTATAGAAGAAAGTATGACTCAAGCTATACTAGTGTCTTCTGATTTACTTCATCTAGCTCTGGGTAGAGGGCACTGGTTTTTATCACTTCTCTTGTCAAGTGGAACTTAGAAACTATTTATGACAGGAAGGTCTATTTGGTTAAGCAAAATACACAAAGACATACAACCTTTTAAAAAACAAAATAGCACACAGAGAAGACGTTAACCTCTTGCCCATAAAACATGAGGGTTTCACAACAGTCCCTTTAAGCACTTAAAGGGATAGTCTAGTCAAAATTAAACTTTCATGATTCAGATAGAGCATGCAATTTTAAGCAACTTTCTAATTTACTCCCATTATTAATTTCTCTTCGTTCTCTTGGTATCTTTATTTTAAAAAGCTGGAAAGTAAACTTAGGAGCCGGCCCATTTTTGGTTCAGCACCTGGGTAGCGCTTGCTGATTGGATGGCTACATTAAGACACCATCAGCAAGCGCTACCCAGGTTCTGAACCAAAAATGGGCCCAGCTTCTAAGCATACATTTTAGGTTTTTAAAATCAAGATACCAAGAGAACGAAGACAATATAATAATAGGAGTAAATTAAAAAAGTTGCCTAAATTGCAGGTTCTATCTGAATCATGAACGTTTAATTTTGACTATCCTATCCCTTTAAGGGGAAATTGATACAAAAATGATTCCATCTTAAGAAGCTACCATAGGATGATGGATAGAATGATAAACATTTACAAGACAGATTTAATAGATTTTCCTGTAGTAAGAGATATTTAAAATGCTCATGATATATATATTATTTTTATTTTTTTAAAGGTTCACCAAAAATGATCTTACCTATCTAGTTCAGTTTTCTTCAGCCTGGAACCCAACTCTGTGATGATGTCTGCTTAGCACCAGTGAAATTCCCCACTGTTAGACTGACATTCTGAGCTGAGATGAGGGAGTCAAAATTAAAATCCAGCCCATCTGCATCCATAAGTTCATGGCGGATAATAGTCTCCATGTCACATTCTAAACTTCCATTAAAAATATCCAGGTCCAAATCACTTGGAAACTTTTCATGCCCAAGCACTGGAAGGTTCACGCCTGTGGAGTATAAGGATCCTGAGAGCGTGTCAGAGAGTGTTTGCATAGACTGACCAACTGAGGACTGCTGCTGGTGTTTGGATGAGTCCAAATTGTTGCTGTCATTTAAACCAATATTATTTATACTGTTTGACAAGGCACGGCTGCCACCAAGAAAAGAGTTATGGGACTGTTGCTGCTGGTGGAGCAAGTTCTGATTTACCAAACCTCCCCCCTGGTTGGATGGTGCTGCAAAAGACATCATAGGGTCATTCCTCAGAATTATATTCCTTCTGGAGTTCTGAGCAGTTACTGCAGTACTAGCCTGGGACATGAGTGGGTCAGACTGAGTCATCAAAACATCACTATGGCTCAGTGAGTCAATGTTCAGTAGGTCCTGCAAAGACTGGTTGTTGTAATGGTTCATGGAAGAAAATGTAGCTTGCTTGTTCTCTTGGATAGTTTGCATGGGAGACTGACGCAGAGCAGTCATAGGAAAGTTGAAGCTACTAGTGTTGTTGAAGCTGCTAGGAGAGCTAAGACTTGAGCCCTTAGTGCCATAAGTAAAGCTAGAGCTTCTTTGCATGAGTACGCCAGCAGATGACTGCTGAGAACTAAGGGAAATGTCATCTAGCAGGTCATCCATGAGGTTCTCTGTCAGGCCATCATTTAAGTTCATAGTTCCAGCCATATCAGTCAACCTTGGCAATTCTACCGTGCATGGTTTATTTACAGATGGAGACATACTGCCTGGGCTGTTGTACAACATAGGGGAAAGAGGAGAATCA
The DNA here is from genome assembly GCF_027579735.1 of Bombina bombina. Classification (NCBI taxonomy): domain Eukaryota; kingdom Metazoa; phylum Chordata; class Amphibia; order Anura; family Bombinatoridae; genus Bombina; species Bombina bombina. Next base: position 612,561,133 of record NC_069502.1, on the reverse strand, counting down.
TCATCTTGAACATCGTCAAGTTCAGTTGTGGCAGGAATTGGAGACAAACGTCCACTTATAGTACTGGCATTAGAGTTTGTACGGGAGCGGAAATCTGTCCAAGTATCCAATTCATCACTACTTCGAGATGTGGGACTCCCAGGCCACTTAGAAAGTTGAGAAGGACTATCTTCTGTAGAATCCTGAGATACCTGCATGGATGCCTTTTTCTTTGCTGCTCTGCCGCGACTTTTTGTATATTTGTTGCTGTTGTCCATTGAAACAGCCCGTCTTCTTGGTGCTTTTCCGCCTTTTCCTCCTTCTGGGTTGATCATCCACCAAGAACTTTTTCCTGTGCCTTCATTCTGAACTCTAATAAATCTGCTGTGCAGAGACAAATTGTGTCGTATTGAATTCTGTGAAAATAAGCAAAAAATATAGATAATATTAATAGCAATCCAATTACTTGTTTGCCAAATTCAGAATGAATCATCAAGTCTTATTAGGCATTATCAGGCTGTTTTAAATACTATGGAGGGCTTACCATACTAGTCACTAGGATAACACTCACTTATTCTAGCTACCTGGTTATTCAAGCGTAAGATACTCCATCAAATGTATCTTATTTCTATTGCAAACTATTAGCCGCTATATAGTTATCACTTTGCTATGTACTTGGCTATGTTAAAGGGACTCGAAACCCAAAATGTCTCTCATAAATCAGATGAGCAAGCTATTTTTAACACACTTCCAATTGACTTCTATCATAGAATTGAATTTGTTCTCTTTGTATCCTGTGTCGAAAAGCATACCTAGGTAGCAGCAATACACTACTAGGAGCTAGCTCCTTATTGATAGCTGCACATATAAGTCTCTTGACATTGGTTACCCTGATTTGTTCAGCTAGCTCACAGTACTTAATTGCTGTGCCTTTAACAAAGGATACCAAGAGAATAACGCGAAAGTGATAATAGAAGTAAATTATAAAGATGTGTTTACTCTACATCAATCCTGAATGAACACATTTAGGTTTCATGCCCTTTAATGTGACACTTTTTCACCACTTATGATAATGTTTTATTGACAGAATTACCTAAATGTATTAAAGTTTATCACTTTGATAAAATAGTGACTACATGTATCATTTACTCCACTACACTTGTATAACTGAAAAACATTTGTCCTCATAAACACCTAAAAGTCGTTGTCTTGTACTAAAAAAATTAAAAGGGGCATGAATCCCTTTTTTTTTTGTTTCATGATTTATACAATTTTAATCATCTTTCTAATTTACTTCTATTATCAAATTTGCTTCAGTCTCTTGGCATCCTTTGTTGAAGAAGCAGCAATGCACTACTGGGAGCTAGCTGAACTCATCGGGTGAGCTAAGGACGACAGTCATATATGTGCAGCCAGCATTCAGCAGCTAGCTCCCAATATTGCATTACTGCTCCTGAGCCTAACTAGGTATGATTTTTCAACAAAGCACACCAAGAGAATAAAGCAAATAAAATAAGCAAGTTGGAAAGTTGTTTAAAATCACATGCACTATCTGAAATTAATGTTTATTTTATTATATGATATTTAATTATAAATAGCTCCAGTTAGAACGAACACAGTGCTCTTTATTCTATGTTTTTGTTCCATTATTTGTTTACATTAAGTTGTTTTTTATGTGCATAAGAAAATTTACAAGAATGACACAGGAACATTTCTCCCTCAGCCTTTATCCTCTGTTATGCAATATTTGCCTGGCAAAATGCTCCTCGTTCTAAGGGTGGTCAATGTTATGGCCACCCTACTCAAATACGCACACCTGGCTTGACTAATCAATGTTTGTTTTAAAACCAACTTTATTAAATTAATTATAAACACAAAAAGTGCAAATCCATATGGTTAGTTAATAAACCACCTGACCTTTTATGTTATAGGGCCTTTTTTAAAGATCTATGAGGTGACAACTGAAAAGCATCGGTTGAGCTGTGGAAAATATGTCAGAAGGCTTTCTGGGAAGTTTTTGCTTCTTAAATGTGACCAGACAATTCTATGGATACAGACCTATACATTTGTATAACTGTGCTCCATCATGATTACAAAGACTTTGCTTGAGTGGGCCATCATTAAAGGGATATTCCGGTCAAAATTTAAATGCACATAGATTAATTACATCTTTGAATAGAAACTTATTTGCAATATACACGTCTGGGCAAAATTGCTTCTAGTAAAAGTTATCACTGATATAGTGTTGATATTTTCAGTGCGCCAGCATTTTAAATACAGCAACTGTTCAGAGCACCAGTGGGGCTTGTATTAGGTTAGAAATTAACAAATTGAGTCATTACCAGATGCTACAAGCACCCTTAGGCTCTCTGAATAGTTGCAGTATTTAAAATGCTGGTGCACGGTGCATATTTAAATACACTTTTGAAATAGCTATAGCTTTTATTAGAAGCATTTTTGCTAATACATGTATATTACAAAAATGCTTCTATTCAAAGCTGAAATGCATCCATGTGGATTTCAATTTTGGCTGGAATGTCCCTTTAATAGTTGGGCTAGATTACATGTGGAGCACAAAATATCGCTTTCACAAAAGCAATATTTGCGCTCCACTGAGAAATACCAGTGCACGGAAATGTTACACTAATATCACAAGTTAGCCGCAATACAAACGCGACCATTTACCAGACCGGAAGCACGCTACATTTAGTTCAATAGCACGATCGGGCGCGCTGTGATTAGACAGCGCACCCTCGAACCGCTTTTCAAAAAGAAGAGCTGATCAGAAGAGCCTGGAGAGGAGACCAGGTAAGTGCAACTTTGAGAGCTAAAATCCCTAAAATCTTTTGATTTTTAAAGCTGTCGCTAACATAACATAATGTTACATAAGTGTGCACTACTTATCTCCTTATACACAATTAAAGAGATATGAATCCCAAAAATTGTATTTAGTGATTCAGACAGAGCTTAGCATTTAAAAAAAAGTTTCCAATTTACTTCTATTATCAAATTTGCTTCGCTCCCATGATATTCTGTGTTGAAGAGATACCCAGATAGGCATCTGGAGCACTACTTGGCAGGAAATAGTGCTGCCATCTAATGCTCTTGCAATTGGATAAAATTCTTGCAAGTGCTCCAAAAAATGGGCCAGCTCCTAAGCATACGTCCCTGTTTTTTTAACTAAAGATACCAAGAGAACGAACAAAAATTGATAATATAATGAAATTAGTAAGTTGTTTAAAATTGCATGGTCTGTCTTAATTATGAAAGAAAACTTTTGGGTTTTCATATCCCTTTAAGGCTAGATATAAATGAGCTCCTGCAATCACCTTTGGAGTGTTAAAACTGGAAAAACAACATTCTTAAAGGGACATAAAAGAGTAAAAATAAAATGCTGCAATGTTTTAGAGCATTTTATTACTGCAGTATTGCCTACATATAACTATGTTATATATATGGTAGCTAGATGAACACATCTGGTAAGTCAGTGAAAAGAGTCAAATGTGTGCAGCAACCAATCACCAGAAAGCTCCCAGTAGAGTACTGCTGGTCCTGAGCCTACTAAGGTACATTTCATAATAGGTGTCATTTAAAACTCTCTTAAAATTGGATCCCCTAGCTAAATCACAAATATTTAATTTTGACTTTTACATCCCTTTAAAGGTACAGTCTACGCCAACATTTTTATTGTTTAAAAAGATAGATAATCCTTTTATTACCCATTCCCCAGCTTTGCACAACCAACATGGTTATATTAATATACTTTTAACCTCTGATCACCTTGTATTTAAGCCTCTTTTGACAGCCCCCTGATTACATGACTTTGTATTTATTATCTATTGACTTGCATTTTAGCCAATTAATCATAAATAACTCCACGGGCGTGAACACAATGTTATCTATATGGACCACATGAACTAGCAGTCTCCTGTTGTGAAAAACAAATAAAAAAGCATGTGATAAGAGGCTGTCTGTAGTGGCTTAGAAACAGGCAGAGATTTAGAGGTTTAAATGTTATAAAGTATATTAATATAACAATGTTGGTTTTGCAAAGCTGGGGAATGGGTAGTAGAGGCGTTATACATCTTTATAAACAATAACAATTTTGGGGTTGACTGTCGCTTTAAGTCAGCTGTACATACTCCCGACTCCCTAGGATCAGTGGGAAAAGCAGAATTGTATAGGTATAATAAAAATGGATTAAACAATGAAAATGAACATAAATTGCACTGCTACTGCAATTTCTGAGGAATTTAATTTTGCATTTAATGTATGCAATTTGTTAAAAATTGTTCTTTCACTAGGTGATGTAGGCTATGCTGGCTTGGTAATTTATGCCTGTCACTCATAATCCAAAAAAGAGTGTTCATATAACCCGCCCATGATAGAACTAGATATATTGCAGAACACACATTTAATCCCAGCTTTGGTGTATATATGATTCTGGCAGGACCTTACAGTACTCTCCCCAGGTCATCTTTATTATTTTAACTTGCTACTGTCAAATTTGTGGAATGCCACAGCTTCTGGGGTATACACACACAAAATTATACAAAGAGAGAAAGTATGGGGGCTTACAGCACTATTCCCTACTAATAAAACATAGCCTTTATTAATAAATGAAATCATTTGGCACTTGATGTGCGTCAGAGTCAGCCCATTTGAAGGGACAAAATTAGTAATATATATTCAATATGATCGAGATGACATTTATACATAATCCTGACTTCATTTACATGATGTCATGGAGATATGATTATATATATACATATATATATATATATATATATATATATATATAAATATTATATGGGTAAAGTTACTAACAATGAATAGAAATACTCTTTATTTGTCTATTGCTCTATATAGATGCATGTTAAGTCTGTGGATGTCAGTATGACATGCTGATGGGGGCGTGTATTTGATGTGCTCCGTGATTGGAAGATATAGAGGTTTGTCAGGAAGGCATACACTTTTTATTGGATTATCACAGAGCTAACACTCCTGTTATTGGAAGGAGATCCGATTGGATATGGCTCTAGATTGGCACACTCCAATGTAGGGCTTAAACCAATGAATAAGCGTGTTGCATATAATACACTTAAGATAGTGTTTGTGTCTCGAAATTGGATTGGTGTTTTATTAGTCATTATACCCTATTTAAAGCAGATTAGGAGGGCAATCTGGTTGATTTTAGCATTGAAAAAGGCAGTGCATGGCCGAAACTTTTTTGCTGCACTATCTTTTCTAACTTGCCTCTCCACTATCCCACCTGATGCCCAGGTTCCAGTATATCGGCCAGGACTCTTTCGGATTTGTGTGATGCTTTTTTCTTTTTTAACTTTTTCTGTTGATTTTCTTATTTACTCTGCTTGTTTCAGTACTATATAACCTTACCCAGTGGGAGGGTGGTATGTGAGCAGGGTGATTAGATGTGATACTACCTTCTGTTAATGATTTAAATTTATTAATAAAGGCTATGTTTTATTAGTAGGGAATAGTGCTGTAAGCCCCCATACTTTCTCTCTTTGTATAATTTAATTGTTATTTTGGAGTACACCCCTAAGTGGAAATGTCCAAATTGGGCCCAAAGTTTCAATATTTTGTGTGGTCACCATTAATTTCCAATACTGCCTCTTCCACTCCTCAAATGACAACATCACGGAGCTGGTGGATGTTAGAGACCTTGCGCTCCCCCACCTTCCGTTTGAGGATGCCCGAAAGATGCTCAATAGGGTTTAGGTCTGGAGACATGCTTGACCCGTCCATCGCCTTTACTCTCAGCTTCTTTAGCAAGGCAGTGGTCATCCTGGAGGTGTGTTTGGGGTCATTATCATGTTGGAATACTGCCCTGCGGCCCAGTCTTCGAAGGGAGGGGATCATGCTCTGCTTCAGTATGTCACAGTACATGTTGGCATTCATGGTTCCCTCAATGAACTGTAGCTTCCCAATGCCGGCAGCACTCATGCAGGCCCAGACCATGACACTCTCACCACCATGCTTGACTGTAGGCAAGACACACTTGTCTTTGTACTCCTCATCTGGTTGCCGCCACACACGCTTGACACCATCTGAACCAAATAAGTTTATCTTGGTCTCATCGGACCACAGGACATGGTTCCAGTAATTAATGTCCTTAGTCTGCTTGTCTTCAGCAAACTGTTTGCGGGCTTTCTTGTGCATCATCTTTAGAAGAGGCTTCCTTCTGGGACGACAGCCATGCAGACCAATTTGATGCAGTGTGCAGCGTATGGTCTGAGCACTGACAGGCTGACCCCCCACCCCTTTAACCTCTGCAGCAATGCGGATAGCAACCAAAGACAACCTCTGGATATGACACTGAGCACGTGCACTCAACTTCCTTGGTCGACCATGGCGAGGCCTGTTTTGAGTGGAACCTGTCCTGTGAAACTGCTGTATGGTCTTGTCCACTGTGCTGCAGCTCAGTTTCAGGGTCTTGGCAATCTTCTTATAGCCTAGGCCATCTTTATTTAGAGCAACAATTCTTTTTTTTTCAGATCCTCAGAGAGTTCTTTGCCATGAGGTGCGATGTTGAACTTCCAGTAACCAGTATGAGAGAGAGTGAGAGCGATAACACCAAATTAAACACACATACTCCCCATTCACACCTGAGACCTTGTAACACTATCGAGTCACATGACACAGGGGAGGGAAAATGGATAATTGGGCCCAATTTGGACATTTACACTTAGGGGTGTACTCACTTTTGTTGCCAACGGTTTAGACAATAATGGCTGTGTGTTGAGTTATTTTGAGGGGACAGCAACTTAACACTGTTACACAGGCTGTACACTCACTACTTTACATTGTAGCAAAGTGTCATTTCTTCAGTGTTGTCACATGAAAAGATATAATAAAATATTTACAAAAATGTGAGGGGTGTACTCACTTTTGTGGGATACTGTATGTATACACACACAATATATAACAACGGAAATGTTATGTGGGCGGCAGATCAGTTGAAAAATGGATTCACTATTAATGGATTAGAATGCATTTAGTAAAAATGCCAAAACATAGCACAGTTAAAGGGACAGTAGAGTGAAAATTAAACTTCCATGATTCAGATAGAGCATGCAATTTTAAACAACTTTCCAATTTACTTCTAGCATCAAATTTGCTTTGTTCTCTTGGTATCATTTTTTGTAGAGTTAAACTAGGTAGGCCCATAAGAGTGTGCACAAGTCTTTAGTACTCTATGGCAGCAGTGTTTTGCAACATTATTTGTAGCTTTGTTAAACAATGTTGCAAAACACTTCTGCCATAGAGTACTAAAGACTTGTGCACAATTCTGAGCTTTTATGAGCCTACCTTATTTTACTCTTCAATGAAAGATACCAAGAGAACGAAGCAAATTTGATAATAGAAGTAAAGTGGAAAGTTGTTTAAACTCGCATGCTCTATCTGAATCATGAAAGTACAATTTTGACGTTACTGTCCCTTTAAGTTCAAAAGTGCATACATGGCCATTTCAAAAGCTTTGAAATGAGGCCTTATATAAGCGAGTTAGTAATTTGTAAGTATATAACAGACTAGGGGAACTAGTATTCCTCACTCTTAAATCCATGTTCCAGGAAAAAACGCATATGCAACTTAGGATCCTGGCAGTTATTTTTTTTCATGGGTCAAGACAAAACAGTGTATAAGGAAGACTAAGATCCGTGAAGCAATGTGCTGCAACCCCCCTCTGGCAGCCTAAGTCCAAAGAGCAGGAGTTCTTCACATGTCTCAGAATCCATTCCCTCCTATGTCATTTCCACACATTGTTTACCTTTGAGACCTTGCCCACATTTTCCCCCAGCTGTAAGTACTTATAAAAAAAGAACAGAACCCCTCCCCTATAGCGTCCAGACATCAACATGTGGTAACAATTTATCATTCAGAACAACAACAAGAGACTCTCTGACTTAGAAGACGTTCAGTAATTTAAACTTTGAAAGTCATTAGGAAAAAAATGAGGTAAAACAGCTGCTTCAGCTCTTCTCAAACTTAGTTATAATGTAAAAGACAGAGTATAAGAGACTGACAAGTGACACCGAAACTGAACGAGACAGAGACAGATGTTTACATAGATAATACTGTGAGGAAATATTTTTGGACTAATGATCATGAGGAAGAACGATCTCAGTTCACACCAACCCTCATCCACAGAGGTAAATTACACTGCAAAGTAGCATAGAAAAATGTAAAAAACAAAAACAAACAAACAAAAAAAATGTAACATTTTGTGAAATGTAGTTTAAAAAAATTCTTGCATTACTGAACCCTATTATTAGCTTCAGCAGTTCACGGTACACTTATGGGTTTAGTTAGTTTAGTCCACTTATGGCACAGATTACAAGAGCCAGTGTAAACAGAAGTGCCACCTTAAAGGGAAACTGAACCCACATTTTTTCTATCGGAATTCAGACAGAGAATGCAATTTTAAGCAACTTTCTAATTTAAAATTACTCCTATTATCAATTTTATTTCATTCTCTTGCTATCTTTATTTAAAAAGAAGGCATCTAACCATGGACAACACTTATTTATTGGTGGGTGAATTTATCCACCAATCAGCAAGAACAACCCAGGTTGTTCACCAAGAATGGGCCGGCATCTAAACTTACATTCTTGCTTTTCAAATAAAGATACCAAGAGAATGAAGAAAGTTTGATGATGGGAGTCAATTAGAAAGTTACTTAAAAGTGCATGTTCTATCTGAATCACAAAATAAAAAAATTGGGTTCAGTGTCCATTTAAAGGGACATGAAACCCAAAAAATTTCTTTCAAGATTCAGATAAGAGCATACAATTAAAAAAACTCAACAACTTTACAATTGACTTCTATAATCACATTTGCTTAATTAGCTTGGTATCTTTTGTTGAAGGAGTAGCAATGGCATCTAGCTGAGCACATTGGCTGAGCCAATGACAAGGGGCATAGATAGGCACCCACCAATCAGCAGCTTGCTCCCAGAAGTGTTTTGCTGCTCCTGAGCGTACCTATTTATACTTTTCAACGAAGCATGCAAAGAAAATGCTGCAAATTAGATAACATAAGTCATTTAGAAAGTTGTTCAAAACGACAGGCTTTATCTAAGTTATGAATGTTTCATTTTAAGTTTACTATCCCGAAACAAACCGCTTCTGATTTGTGATTTCACAGCATAACGAGAACAGCTCATGTGCACACAGGTCACGATCCGCAAGACAAAAAGGGTTCATCATGAGAATTGAATCCGTTAAAGGGACATAAAACCCAATTTTTTTTCTTGCATGATTGAAATAGAGCATGTGATTTTAAACAACTTTCTAATTTACTTCTATTATACATTTTTCTTCGTTCTCTTGGTATCTTTAGTTGAAAAGAAGTGATATATGCTTAGGAGCAAGCCCGTTTTCTGAAGCATTATATGGCAGAAGTTGTGCAAAAATGTTATCCATTTGCAAGCGCACAAGATGGCAGCACTATTTCCTGCCATGTAGTGCTCCAGATGCCTACCTAGGTATACCTTCCAACACAAAATATCATGGGAATTAAACAAATTTGATATCATAAGCAAATTGGAAACTTTTTTTATGAGTTTAATGTACCTTTAAAGGAACATTAAACACTTTGAGATGGTAATATAAAATTATAAATCGTATACATATATATATTGTCATGATACACTCATGTGGAGCAGTTGATACCTGGATTAGCCACCCAACAGAGGTGGTATTCTGGTCTCCGCATTGCCAGGTTAATTTGAACTGCTCTTTCTTTGTGTAAAATCTGTGTTCATGAATGCTGTGGTCTAAAGACCCCCCTCCTTTTGGTGGATGGTACTTCCTGATACTGTGAGTTAAGGCTGGTTATGTATGGTTGGATGATCGTAAATTATAACATTAGCGGGAGCCTTGACAAGACAAAGAAGAAGCTGAGTTTTAACTAAATGTAACAAACTTTAGTCAGAACTAACCTGGGACACAAAGCAGCTAACAGCTAAAGGAGTTATCCACATATCTCAAGAAACCTGGTAATAAGCTTAGATATTGTGTATTATTGTCATGTCCCATTTTATTTGAAATAAGTATATCTTTGCATATATATGTTATTTTGAATGTTTTTATTATTTGGCACTGTGTAACCTGGTATTTTTGTTATTAAACATATATAAAATTCTTTCTTTGGGCTTTAATATCTGAATTTACACTTTGAAGAGACAAGGTTAAAAAACACGTTACCTAATTGTTAATTTGTGTGAGTTATTGGGGTTTCTAAGACACCTTTTATTCAAAGCTCTTGGTGGTGGCAGCAAGTGTTAAACTGGGGTTGTGTGGGCAGGATTTGGGGGTTTATTTGGTGTCCCTTTAAGATTCTTTGTAGAGATAAAGGTTTTAGGAAACCAGAGGCTTAGTGCTATTAACCCCTTCATGCCCAAAACCTCTCCATTTATGACGGTTGAGTGGAAAGGCTTAATTATATATATATATATATATACACACACATATATATATATATATATATATATATATATATATATATATATATATATATATATATATATAAACTCTTTACTTTCATTAATTATATTTTCCCCTTTTCCTGCAATTCCATTCTGAAATTATGAGCTTTTCAGTTCCAGTTAGAAATGGAAGTGCAGAATACTGTTATATTCCACACTGCCATTGGCTGCACACTCTAGTGACCTATTTGTTACTGTCTCTAATTGGCTACAGAAGAGACGGTGACCTAAGTTACAATATAGCAGCTCCCATTGTTTTATAGAGACTAAAACTTTAAACTTATTTTGTCACTATTTAAACAACAAAATACATCTACATTTTATTCACAAAATAATCTTTTCTTTCAATACATCATTCTATCTAGCATTTATTTAGTGTTTAATGTCCCTTTAAGAACTGGGAAAGAGAGAGACGGAGAGGATATGCATTATGTTTCAAACTGTGATATTAGGTGTTTTTTTAAGTTATTTTTATTATATATTTGGCAGCAGATTCTCAAGATTAATCACTGACCTTGGTCAAATCCCTAAATAAAACTTTCCATTTAAAACTAGCTATGATTATTAGTTTGCGCTTCTATCTCTTGCTTACACTAAGATTGCAGGTTCACTAAAGCAGATAATGGACTAGCAGTTAAATTCCTTTAAAAAACATGTCACCTTACCTCAGAATGGCACCACATGCAACAGATTACATGGTACACATGGCACACACATATCATATTTTGACACAATGCCTCTAGTGTTGTCATGATCACCAGCTGCTAGGTTTTGTCATAACATAACAGATCAGTGCAAACAGAGCATTCATCTAGTTTAACCTTTTCCCAGTCATAAAAAAGCCAGAAAAAATAGATGAAAATTTGAATTATTACCACTGGCTGGAAGCACACAATTTTACTTTTGGCTCATGCATTTTCTAGATCCTGTTTATTTTGTTTTTGGTATGTAACAATGACTATGAAATGAATTACTAGTAATTTATTTATTATAAGAGAATTAAATGTATACCATGTTGTAATCTCAGAAAGGGAAAGAAAGACAATTAATATGCACAACATGTTCTTAGGGCATATCATTTAGACCAAATGGTAATAATAAAGTAAAAAATTGCCTTTACTATGTAAGAATGTTATAGGGAAACACAAACATATAATTACTTTTGGGAAGTCAAAATGTATTTATTTAATTGGTTGCTTAAGGTTAAGTCTGTGGGAATTGGCAAAAAAACTGTGAACTTCCAGTCAGAGGCAGTTTCCAGTTACTTACAGACATCCATGCCCTGACCACAACAGAAAATCTTTTGAAACCAACCAAAGTCTGGCACAAAATAAGCACCCTGACCTCTTTCAGATTCATGCGTGTATTACTTTTAATAGTATTAATAACATCGGCCAGATTACGAGTGGAGCGCAAAATTGCGCTTTTGCAAGCACGATATTTGGGCTCCACTCATAACATTAGCACATGCAATGGGAGCCTCGTTCTCATGCCTATAATCATGGAAGCACAGCGAAGAGGGTAAGTCGCACAGCGATGGGCAGCAAATATAAATATATATGTACATGAATATATACATATATTTATGTGTTTATATGTGTGTATACACATATTAACACATAAATATATATATATATATATATATATATATATATTGTATATAAACATATACATTTATAGTAATAACACAGTCCCCATAGAACTCTATGTAAAGGCACTGTGCGGTTTTTTTTTTGTAACACCCCACATCCGCACACGTTAACCCCTTAAAACTGCTTTGTGCAGTTATATTTTTAAAAATATTCTATATTTATTTTCGGTGCAATTGGGGGACATTTTCAAATTAACCAGAGGTCTAACTTCTGGTTAATTTTTGGAGTGCAAATTGCTACAGCGAGCTTGCGGTAGCATTAACCAGTCTCTCGTAATGGCTGGTTATTTAATGTCCGAGTGTAAACGGGCGAATTTGCCCACTTGTGACGCGTGTTAAATTAGCGCTCCACTTGTAATCTAGCCCTATATATTTAAAATAACACAGAAATTATAAATATTGTTTACAAATATATTTAAGTTTCACATTTTTTTAAAGGGATATTAAACAATACGCTGCTTAACCTCTTAAGGACATATGACGGAATTTTTCCGTCATAAAACAATTGAGCAAACTGAAAGCTGTGTCCTTAAAGGGTTAATAAATCAGCCCCTAAATGTTTACTTATTGTGTAGTTAAAAACCTTTGCAATATACTTTATTTACTGTATCCCATTTTCCTGAACATTGTTGGTTTCCTAAATTCCACTGATTTCTATAAAGCAATGGGTGCCGTCATGTTTTAACTTAAATTGCCCCTTATCTGTTTCCACTGCTGAATACAACTAGGGACAGATAAAACAGGCAATAAGAGACTGTCCAAACAAGGCTGTGTGGAACATAGGATAATTTAAACGGATTCCACGCAGCTTTGTTTGCACAAACAGAGATAAATAGAAAACTAGTTCAAACATGGCACCACTGATTATAGAAACTAAAGTATTTTATAGAAACTAAACCTTTACAATTATATTTTCAATATTTAAACAACTAATATAATTGGAAAAAAAAATCTACAGATTATTCTAAGTCTAATCTTTGCTTTGAATACATCATTATGTCTGACGTATTTAAAATTTAACATCCCTTTAAATAAAATATAGTCATATTTATCAAATGTTTCCTTTGTTCAAAATAATTTAAGGCAATCAGAAAACAGTAACTAAAATAACAGTTTATTTTGGGGGGAGGGGGAACTGAGTACACTCTAAATTGGACAGTGTGCTTTCCAGGACCTCAAAGCTGTGGTGTGTAAATATATAAATATTGTAATCACCGGGTTACTTTCCATTTCAGGACCTTCCCAGCTGTTTGCCTGTCTGTGCCCGCTGGAAAGCTACTGGGAACATTCCATTCTACACAGTTGCTCTCACACTTCTGGCATATAGCAAAAGCCATTTATAGATTTTCTGTAGGACACACTTTAAAAAAACAAAAAAAACAATGCTCAAGTCACTAAGTCGGAATGTAAATAATAGCACTTGGGAAACAGTCATTTCAATTGCACGTATTGAGAATTGTATTGAACTAGCTTACAATTGTAAATCTTTTCTACTTTTCCCTGCCACGGTTTTAAAGTTTATTAGAATCTTCATAGTTGTATAACTTGGAGGAATAATAAAGTTGCAGCCTTTTTTTTTTGATGACAAGCACCTTAAATGTATCCATGCAATAAAAGGAAGTGAATTAGAATGTCAGTAATTTTAGAGTTGATAACTGCTGAGTCATTTGTAAACCTTGCACAGAAGCGGTTTTCTTTTTACGTTAGAACTATTTAAAGACTTTAAAAGCTCTTTTCCATGTGCGTCGGTTAGCACTTGTATTATAAGTTAAAAGTAAACTGTTTTTTCGCATGAATAAAAAGCAGTAAACATAGGATATTGCGTGCATGTTTACGTATGCCCCCCAAAGAAGTCAACAGAGCAAAAACAGTGTAAAAAACCTAACACCCTACTTCCGTGCAAACCCAATCGCATATTCTCAAGTGTGCTAACCCGACATGAAAATATGAATATTTCACATTCAAATGTTCTTCACATAGCAGAATAAGTTCTATTTATTCACAAATACATATTTCTACATATATCTGATGGTATTTTGGTAATATATATATCTATGCATATATATAGGAATATCTATATTTATAAATACTTAGAACAAATTCTACAATATGCAGAGCATTGGAATGTGAAATATTTACAGTAAATACATAGTATAACACTTTATTAAATATGAATATTGCATAAATATGCTTTTTCATGTTTTAATCTACTTAACTGAGAAGGGCTCCAATGCACACACACACACACACACACATATATATATGTGTGTGTATATGTCAATATATTTATACATATGTACTTATGTTTTTATATGTTGTATAAATGTCTGCAAATACATGTATACACTAGGGCTGCACGATTAATCACGGATGCGGTTTTAAACCACGATTAATCGCTGTGGTTTTAAAACCACAAGAGTATGTGATTTTAGCCCCGCCCCCTTTGACGTCACCTTATGACGTACAGGAGGGCGGCCAACTTGCTATGCCCGCCTTGCGACATTGAGCCGACTTACTGGGGAGCGCTGTGGCTGATGTGGGTTACAGGGAGGGGGGTGCGTATGCTGTGGCTGATGCTGGTTACAGGGAGGGGGGTGCGCTGGGACTTATGTGGGTTGGGGGCTGATGGTGGTTACAGGCGGTGCAGTGTTTATGATATTAAAGGGGGTGCTTATTGGGGAGTTACAGTGGGAGCTGATGGGACTTATGTAGGTTACACAGTGGGTGCTATTGGGGGTTACAGTGGGAGCTGATGGGGCTTATGTAGGTTACAGAGGGGGGCTTATGGGGGGTTACAGGGGGTGCGGGGTTACAGTGGGAGCCGATGGGGCTTATTTAGGTTACAGAGGGGGGCTTATGGGGTGCTGACTTCATTTTTTTTTCCGCCAAGCCCTAGTATACACATATAAATACATAATTACACACATATAAACACACATATATATATAAATATATATATATATATATACACACGTACATGTTTAGACATGTGTATGTATATATCTTTTATATATATATATACTAGTCCTAAAGCCCGTTGACACGGGCCGTTTTTTTTTTTTTTTTTTTTTTTTTTTTTTCTCTCTCTCTCTCTCTCTCTCTCTCTCTCTCTTCTCTCTCTCCTCTCTCTCTCTCTCTCTCTCTCTCTCACAGCTGAGCTGCCGGGTCCTCGCGCGCCTCTGTGTTACAGCTGAGCTGCCGGGTCCTCGCGCGCCTCTGTGTTACAGCTGAGCTGCCGGGTCCTCGCGCGCTTCTGTGTTACAGCTGAGCTGCCGGGTCCTCGCGCGCCTCTGTGTTACAGCTGAGCTGCCGGGTCCTCGCGCGCCTCTGTGTTACAGCTGAGCTTCCGGGTCCTCGCGCGCCTCTGTGTTACAGCTGAGCTGCCGGGTCCTCTCGCGCCTCTGTGTTACAGCTGAGCTGCCGGGTCCTCGCGCGCCTCTGTGTTACAGCTGAGCTGCCGGGTCCTCGCGCGCCTCTGTGTTACAGCTGAGCTGCCGGGTCCTCGCGCGCCTCTGTGTTACAGCTGAGCTGCCGGGTCCTCGCGGCAAGAGTTTGTCTGAACTGCGCATGACGGCTTCAGACAAACTCTTGTCTTTTATTATATAGGATATATATATATATATTTATTTTTCTAACACCTGAGACCTCATATATTTGAGACCTTATACATTTTTTGTGCATTTTTTAAAAAATAATTTTTATGAGATAGCGTTATTATGAGTGTAACTGTTCTTTTAAATGTATTTTTGATGTTTTTGTTATAGTTGGTTTTTTTTTCCAAAACAGTTAACCAGAGCTCTGTGGGTGCGTTATCCTGACGTGAGTTTACTTCAATTGTGCTCAAGCGATCGCGTTTACTTTCAACTTGTAATACGAGTGATAAACCCAAAGTGTGCTACCCCTTTTCTCTCGTGCATAACTGTTAGCCCGCAACTTGAAATCTGGCTCTAAATGTTTAATTATACACAATTTAATAACTTTGCAATGCACTTTGTTTATTTTGCTTGCTTTTCCTGTAATTTATCTCTGATTGTATAAGTTCCACCCACTCTATTTTGTGGAATGCAAAACCCTGACTTCATATATGCTGCACAGTGCAGGAGGTTGTTTATATGTGTACCTAATTAGCCACAGCAAACGAAAAAACATCCAAAATGCTTGTTTGTAAGCAATAAGTAGAGGAGTGATGGAAAAACATGTATTGTTAATAAATTAGTGCAGTGCATGGTTAGTTGTAATTGGTCTGTCATCAAATCAAAATGTCTCTACAAAGCAGAAAATGGACATTTAGATACATATTACACTATAGCCAGATAACAGAGTTAATATGACTCTAACCTCCTTAGCAAGTTAAATCCTGAATTAGATTTCTAGAGCAAAAAAGAGATCAGACGGTGCAATCCAGTTATTTTAAGTGTTGGCATCAGGGCAGGGCCCCTTGGCAATTTTCTGCACTGTTTTATGGGAATTCTGGCCCTATATGTGCACAGTAATAATTCAGCAACTCTACCTAGAAATGCATATAATAACAAAAATGGTTTCTTAGGAAAATAATATTATTATCTCAGAGATAAGTTTGCCTTATGTCTTTAAAAGCAAATAAGATAGAACCAGCTTCTGCTGGGTTTACAATTGATAAGTCTGTCTATATAACAAGGTCCCCTAAGGACCATGAACCTCTGCAGTATGGAAGGCCTAGTTTAAAACAGAGCACAGTGCATTTCTATTTTAGATATTTAATTAGTTTATCAGTCATCATATATATAAAAAAAAACTCACTGCTAGAGGTTTTAAAGTAAGTTGCATACCAGATACCAATGGGAGAAGATGAACAGTTTCTCTTTCAACATGCTCTGATTATCTCTGGAGGGTATGAATACAACTTGCATTGAATTATATTTTTAAATTTCAAAATGGAAAGTAAATTGCTGCTGAAAGCAAGTCATTTAATGTACATCCATTAACATGTGTATTGTATTAGTATGAGAAATACATAAATGCAGAAAATGATTGCAGATTTTATTGTCATCTAAAACAACTCTTTGACCTATAAAAAAAAAACATTAGGGAAGCAGTTACAACAAAATAGGAATAACATAATTTTTGATAGACTTACTCAAAAATATTATCCATTTTTTGTTTACTAACATAAAATAAAATAAGAAATATATCTCCACTGTGTGATTTATATGGGTTAGGTAAAAGGTGTTAAAGGGACAGTAAAGTTAAAGTACCATTAAATACAGTAGAATTGCATAAACAACAAGTGCATAATACAAAGACAACACAATAGCACTTATTCTGAGTTTTAAATGGGAAGTAGATTTTGGCGCCCCCCTGAATCATGTGACAGCTATCAGCCAATCACAGACTTATATACATATACACTGTAAATTGTTGTACATGCTCAGAAGTAGCTAGTGCCTTAAAAAAGTGTGCATATAAAAAGACTGTGCACAGTTTGATAATAGAAGTAACTTGGAAAGTCTCTTAAAACTGCATGCTCTAACTGAATCATTAAAGTTACATTTTGACTTTAGTTACCAAAGCTGTGTTTAACTCCTTCATTACTGTGAATTTCAGAGAGAAAAGTATTGAGCTAGACCTATTTTGGTATATTTGATGCAACTATTTGGCCGCCAGATACAATTATATAAAAATATAGTTAACTTTTTCGCAAAACTTTGGGTTTCTCTCTGAAATTATTTACGTCCAACTACTGCAGTCATATGACAAATAGTTATAAAAGCTTCTCTGGGATCCCCTTTGTTAAAAAAAAAGGAGAAATTTGTGGCTTTGCTATTGCTTTTTCACAATTAAAATGCCGCTAATTGCAGCTGTGCACCTTACTAAAAATTCCTGGCAAAGAATGGGGTTAATCAATTAGCTTGTAAGGTTAATTTTTCATGCAGAGGAGAGATTAGCCTCCTACTTGACACCTCACGCTCCCTGATCCTTTCCAAGCAGCTCTCTTATCTTCCTCACCCACCACTGGTCACCACCATCTCAGGTACTGGCAGAAAATGTAAGGACTTTATTTTATTATTATTGTTTTCCTCACAGGGTAGTGATCCCTCAATTCTCTGGTCCCCCCAAACATCTCTTCCACCCTCCCCTTCCTACTAGTGGTAGCTATCTTAGGTACTGGTAAACAGTTTATGTTTTTTATTATTATATTTATTTGTTTCATAATTACTCTATAGTGTAGTGGTGCCCCCTACTTACCCCCTCCTCACTATCATTAATTAGGGTGCCCCCTTCCAATTCCCCTGTTGCCGTAGCTTGAAGCTTCCCAACCCTCCCTCTCCCTTAAAAAATATTCTGTAGCGTAGAGCCCCTCCCAGTCCGCCTCTGTGCTGCACCCCCTCAGTACAAGAAGTTGATTGTTACAGATGGTGACACACACAGTGTCACTGTCTGTAACTATCTGGCATCTGCCTTCATATGTTAACGGAGCACCGATTGTGCTCCATTATCATATGAAGACAGATGCCTGCAGCTCAGGAACAGCAGCTCTCAGCTGTCACTTTACAGCCGAGGCTGCTGTCGCTTCATGAAGCTGCAAGGTTTATATACGTTATGCAGTACGATGGGCAATGTACCAAATGACATATATATATATACACTGTATATGTTAGACCCCATTAGAACCTTTTATCTCTTTTCGAAGGCTAATTTTGTTTGGTTTTTTTAAATACTAAAAAAAGACAAGTTGGGAGGTATAGCTCATATAACATCTGCTAAAACAGGGGCACCAAGAGCCCAATCTCCTTTCTGGCAATGGAAGGGGCGGCATAAATTGTAATTGGTTGTATCAATCTTTAGACCGAGGGCAGCCTAGGAGAGTGTAAATAAAAAAGGAACCACAAGGGTCTATAATATATATTCAAAATTTAAGGGCTTTATTTTATTATTATTGTTTTCCTCACAGGGTAGTGATCCCTCCTCAAACCTCCCAATTCTCTGATCCCCCCCAAACATCTCTTCCACCCTCCCCATTTAGCGCTGCGGAATCTGTTGGGGCTCTACAAATAACCGATAATAATAATAATAATAAAACAGAGCTTAGTCCACTTCTCACTGTAATGTTTTTAAGAGCTTAGTCCCATTTCTTTTTTCTTTTTGCAGTTCCAGGATACCAGCATCATTCTGATGAGAGTCAGAACAACTCTGTGTCAATGAGTTTTCTATTAGTGCAAAATATGCAGCTTACCCATAATGCTTATTATGTGTGCATATTAGCAAGTTTTTCAGCTTTTTGTGGACCCCTCCATACTTATTTTTTCAGGGTACTACTATAGGGTACATTTTAAAATCAGTTCCATAAATAGTACGCAAAGTAATGTTTAAAATATTTTTCAACCTAAATATTAGGTAATTGTATTTCTAGTTACTTAATTTAACATTTCTTTCACATTAGCCTCACCTTGTTCCATAAAGACAGCACTACTGGTTTCACAAGATAGCTTTTGTTTGACTAAGATCTGACAAAGCAGCTAACTGTCCTCAAAGAAAAAGGTGACACTGCTCCTATCATCACATTAAATCACTCATGTTAGTGACAGGAAGGTATTTGTTTTAAACAACAAATAAAACTGGGAACACTTCATTTACATGCTATGTGTAGGAGCTTGAAGTGGGTGCATTACTTGATTTCAGTCTTGTAACAAAGAAGGAAGAGTTGTAACTATAAACTGTATTGTAATTTATCTCAAGTGCAAGAAATGTAATTATTGCATTCAATGGGTTGTTCAGTCGTGTAAATGTGTCATAAAATAATTAGGATTGATAAGCTTTTGTTTATGTAACTAAAAAGTTATTCTTACTTTAGTAAATAAGCCTAATAATGTATATAGAAGTCCTTGGGAATCATTTTAGGATTGCTTTATAAAATCTAGCAAGTACCATACAAACAGACACTTTTCAGTATATAAAATTAATCTTAAAATCAGAGAGGGCAGCTGGGAGTATTGTCTGACCCTTTACACAGGTAGGGGGTTTGCACTATCACCTCCATATTTTATATTTATTTTTATGGCCAGTCCCACTCTCACCACCTTTTTAACAGCAGCAAAGAATAAGGTATCTCATTAATGGAAAGTTTTCCTACTCACATACAGGAATATGTTGTTAAATGTTTTGCCAATAGCACAAACAGAAGAATATTTATTTTGCATATTTTAGGTAATGGAAAAAAAGGTGCAGATACTCATTGATTATTGATTTATATATTGTTCTCAGTAAAGAGACAAGGTTATTTACAATGCTTCATATGTTTTGCAGCCCCCTCTTGTGAAATTACAAATATTACCTGTTATGAGATGGCAGAGGTGGTGGTACTCAGTACCGGTGAGTACCCCCACAAAAAAAGCCCTGTATCCTTTGTTGAAGACTAAATCTAAGTTGGCTGATAGAAGCTTAGGACAGTGCACATGTCTATAGCAATTTGATTTGTGTGTTCAGAGGTTTCGGATACCTCCAAATGCGGAAGAAGGTGGCCGCTAGTGCCAATGGGCTATTTTCAGAGAACAATTTATTCTTGTGAAACTACAACACACTATGATCTGTGCACATTCAGATCCTAGTGTGTTGTAGTATCACATGAATAAAGTCGGCTTAGTAAATAGCCGGCTGGCAAAAACGGCCGCATTCTTACGCATTTGGAGGTATTCGAAAACTTCTGAATGCACATATCTAATTATTATAAACATGTGCACTGTCCTAAGCTTCTATCAGCCGATTAAGATTATGGGGCCGATTTATCAAGGGCCGAATGGCCCCTGTTTTTGCGAGAGCCTTCAGGCTCGCCAGAAACAGCAGTTATGAAGCAGCAGTCTTAAGACCGCTGCTCCTTAACTGGTCCGCTGCCTCTGAGGCTGCGGACATCAATCTTCCCGATCTAATACGATCGGGTTGATTGACAACCCCTGCAGCGTATCATGTCCGACAGACATTGGTAAATCGGCCCCTTAGTCTTAAAAAAGGATACTAAGAGAAGAAAGCAATCATGCAATCTGCATCATGAACGTTTAAAGGGAAATAAACACCAAATTTTTTTCTTTCATGGTTAGATAGAGCATACAATTTTAAACAACTTTCAAATTTACTTCTATTATTACATTTTCTTTGTTTTATTGTTATCTTTTATTGAATAGCAGGAAGGTGAGTTCAGGGGTGTGCATGTGTCTACAGTACTATATGGCAGAACTTTTGTAACAATGTTCTACATTAGCAAGAGCACTAGATGGCAGCTTTATTTTCTGTCACGTAGTGCATTAGACATGTGCATGCTACCTAGCTATATCTCTTCAACAAAGAATAACAAGAGAACAAAGCAAATTTGATTATGGAAGTAAAATGAAAGCTTTTTTTTTTTAATTGTATTCTCTACCTGATTAATGAAAGGAAATTGTGGGTTTCATGTCCCTTTATTTTTCACGTTAATGTTCTTTAAGTGTTTTCCAAAAACTACAGAGAATGGAGAATAGGTTTAGTTCAAGCTTTTGTAATATCAGTTCTGTTTCTACAAGAAACACACAATTAAGTAATTTGCGGGGAAGTACAAAGAGTTCCTTCACATTTTTACAGTATTGTATGCTGATTATAACAAAAAGCCAGTTTGTAAATGTATTAATACCAATGTGGATTAAAGGGACAGGAAACCCAAAAATGTTAACTGCATGCTCTATTTCAATCATGAAAGAACAATTTTGGGTTTCATATCCCTTTAATAAATATATCAGTTCAAAACTTCCATTTTCAAGCACATTTGAAATTCCATTTTCCCTAGCCCCTGTAGTATGCGCCAGTCATCAGCCAATTACAAATTCATACATGTACACATTTACACATGCTCAGTAGTATCTGGTGCCTCGGAAAATGTCCATATAAAAAGATTGTGCACATTTTCATAATGGAAATGTGTTTAATATTGTATGTTCTATCTGAATCATGAAAGCTTAATTATGACTACGGTGTCCCTTTAAAGCAGCTATTATAGTGCAGCATTACCAACCTCTGTTTTACATCATAGCAAAAATACCAATAAGTATCATAATAAAGGTTGGAAATGCATTTTTAGAATGTTCTAGAAGCATTATAATTAGATCCCACACCACTATTTATGGCTGCTGAATCATTTTATGAAATGAGGGTCACAGCTACTACGCATCTCTCGTTCTTCACATGAAAAACATACAGAAGTCTCAATTCTTCTCATATAACAAGCAGTAAATGGAGATCGTTTTGATAAAAAGATCTGAGATAACATGACTGTGTCTCATTTCAAACACTATAAAGAGCCCTAGTAGAATAAAATGTTCATACAAGTTACAAAATTACCTTTAAAGACTGTAGGGACAAAATATAATAAATCATGTAATTTGGATGCAATATTAAAGGGACATAAAACAGTTTGAGATCTGTACATATCCTAAAAGGGCTAATTAATTAAAATGGTTTGCATAAAAAAAAATAGTTTAAAGATTGCTGCCAGGTATTTTTAAATAATTTTCAAAAATAAGCAAAATGATATAGCTAAGCTGCCTGGAACAGCCAACTCCACCCACCCTTATCAGTGTTTAGACACAGGCATTGTATTTCAACTGTGTTCACAGGTTCTAGGCATGCTCCAGCAGATAATCCCTATAAATGTATTGTATTCTACCAAACGCAACAATAGTTATAGATACAGCCATAGAAGGACATGTGTGAGGGGAGTTAGACCTTTACAATTCAGAAACTAAAAAGAAAGGGTTAATGGCGAGGCACTGCAGTATAATTTTTCAGGTAATTAAAGTACATATTATTATATTTTGTCTCTATCCCTACTTGTTTTATGTCCCTTTAAATTAAAAGATATGATTTAAATAAGATAACATGATTTGCTGCTGAGCTGATATTAAATATTTCCCATACTAAAATGTAACAGCATAAACTTACACATACAGTCTCAATAGCATTTAGCCTTTTTCTGAAAGACAATTACTCTCTCTTTAAAGGGACATTATACACTCATTTTTTCTTTGCATACATGTTTTGTAGATGATCTATTTATATAGCCCATAAAGTTTTGTTTTTTTTTAAATGTATAGTTTTGCTTATTTTTAAATAACATTTCTCTGATTTAACTAACCAAGCCCCAAAGTTTTAGTAGAATACCGACGTATATCTACTCCAGCTTGCTTCTGTTTGTGTAAAGGGTCTTTTCATATGCAAAGTAAGGGGGAGGGTCTAAGAAAGTTTTTAAACAGTTTTATACTGGATTTTTATATCAGTATCTGTGCATCTTATTCTTTATAGTAGTGTCTATTACATGCAGTTAAATGAAAAACAGAATTTATGTTTACCTGATAAATTACTTTCTCCAACGGTGTGTCCGGTCCACGGCGTCATCCTTACTTGTGGGATATTCTCCTCCCCAACAGGAAATGGCAAAGAGCCCAGCAAAGCTGGTCACATGATCCCTCCTAGGCTCCGCCTACCCCAGTCATTCGACCGACGTTAAGGAGGAATATTTGCATAGGAGAAACCATATGATACCGTGGTGACTGTAGTTAAAGAAAATAAATTATCAGACCTGATTAAAAAACCAGGGCGGGCCGTGGACCGGACACACCGTTGGAGAAAGTAATTTATCAGGTAAACATAAATTCTGTTTTCTCCAACATAGGTGTGTCCGGTCCACGGCGTCATCCTTACTTGTGGGAACCAATACCAAAGCTTTAGGACACGGATGATGGGAGGGAGCAAATCAGGTCACCTAGATGGAAGGCACCACGGCTTGCAAAACCTTTCTCCCAAAAATAGCCTCAGAAGAAGCAAAAGTATCAAACTTGTAAAATTTGGTAAAAGTGTGCAGTGAAGACCAAGTCGCTGCCCTACATATCTGATCAACAGAAGCCTCGTTCTTGAAGGCCCATGTGGAAGCCACAGCCCTAGTGGAATAAGCTGTGATTCTTTCGGGAGGCTGCCGTCCGGCAGTCTCGTAAGCCAATCTGATGATGCTTTTAATCCAAAAAGAGAGAGAGGTAGAAGTTGCTTTTTGACCTCTCCTTTTACCGGAATAAACAACAAACAAGGAAGATGTTTGTCTAAAATCCTTTGTAGCGTCTAAATAGAATTTTAGAGCGCGAACAACATCCAAATTGTGCAACAAACGTTCCTTCTTTGAAACTGGTTTCGGACACAGAGAAGGTACGATAATCTCCTGGTTAATGTTTTTGTTAGAAACAACTTTTGGAAGAAAACCAGGTTTAGTACGTAAAACCACCTTATCTGCATGGAACACCAGATAAGGAGGAGAACACTGCAGAGCAGATAATTCTGAAACTCTTCTAGCAGAAGAAATTGCAACCAAAAACAAAACTTTCCAAGATAATAACTTAATATCAACGGAATGTAAGGGTTCAAACGGAACCCCCTGAAGAACTGAAAGAACTAAGTTGAGACTCCAAGGGGGAGTCAAAGGTTTGTAAACAGGCTTGATTCTAACCAGAGCCTGAACAAAGGCTTGAACATCTGGCACAGCTGCCAGCTTTTTGTGAAGTAACACAGACAAGGCAGAAATCTGTCCCTTCAGGGAACTTGCAGATAATCCTTTTTCCAATCCTTCTTGAAGGAAGGATAGAATCTTAGGAATCTTAACCTTGTCCCAAGGGAATCCTTTAGATTCACACCAACAGATATATTTTTTCCAAATTTTGTGGTAAATCTTTCTAGTTACAGGCTTTCTGGCCTGAACAAGAGTATCGATAACAGAATCTGAGAACCCTCGCTTCGATAAGATCAAGCGTTCAATCTCCAAGCAGTCAGCTGGAGTGAGACCAGATTCGGATGTTCGAACGGACCTTGAACAAGAAGGTCTCGTCTCAAAGGTAGCTTCCATGGTGGAGCCGATGACATATTCACCAGATCTGCATACCAAGTCCTGCGTGGCCACGCAGGAGCTATCAAGATCACCGACGCCCTCTCCTGATTGATCCTGGCTACCAGCCTGGGGATGAGAGGAAACGGCGGGAATACATAAGCTAGTTTGAAAGTCCAAGGTGCTACTAGTGCATCCACTAGAGCCGCCTTGGGATCCCTGGATCTGGACCCGTAGCAAGGAACTTTGAAGTTCTGACGAGAGGCCATCAGATCCATGTCTGGAATGCCCCACAGTTGAGTGATTTGGGCAAAGATTTCCGGATGGAGTTCCCACTCCCCCGGATGCAATGTCTGACGACTCAGAAAATCCGCTTCCCAATTTTCCACTCCTGGGATGTGGATTGCAGACAGGTGGCAGGAGTGAGACTCCGCCCATTGAATGATTTTGGTCACTTCTTCCATCGCCAGGGAACTCCTTGTTCCCCCCTGATGGTTGATGTACGCAACAGTTGTCATGTTGTCTGATTGAAACCGTATGAACTTGGCCCTCGCTAGCTGAGGCCAAGCCTTGAGAGCATTGAATATCGCTCTCAGTTCCAGAATATTTATCGGTAGAAGAGATTCTTCCCGAGACCAAAGACCCTGAGCTTTCAGGGATCCCCAGAC
The DNA here is from genome assembly GCF_027579735.1 of Bombina bombina. Classification (NCBI taxonomy): domain Eukaryota; kingdom Metazoa; phylum Chordata; class Amphibia; order Anura; family Bombinatoridae; genus Bombina; species Bombina bombina. The sequence goes on along the minus strand of NC_069502.1, from coordinate 612,535,460 downwards.
CGCGCCCCAGCCCATCAGACTGGCGTCGGTCGTGACAATGACCCACTCTGGTCTGCGGAAGGTCATCCCTTGTGACAGGTTGTCCAGGGACAGCCACCAACGGAGTGAGTCTCTGGTCCTCTGATTTACTTGTATCCTCGGAGACAAGTCTGTATAGTCCCCATTCCACTGACTGAGCATGCACAGTTGTAATGGTCTTAGATGAATGCGCGCAAAAGGAACTATGTCCATTGCCGCTACCATCAAACCTATCACTTCCATGCACTGCGCTATGGAAGGAAGAGGAACGGAATGAAGTATCCGACAAGAGTCTAGAAGTTTTGTTTTTCTGGCCTCTGTCAGAAAAATCCTCATTTCTAAGGAGTCTATTATTGTTCCCAAGAAGGGAACCCTTGTTGACGGAGATAGAGAACTCTTTTCCACGTTCACTTTCCATCCGTGAGATCTGAGAAAGGCCAGGACGATGTCCGTGTGAGCCTTTGCTTGAGGAAGGGACGACGCTTGAATCAGAATGTCGTCCAAGTAAGGTACTACAGCAATGCCCCTTGGTCTTAGCACAGCTAGAAGGGACCCTAGTACCTTTGTGAAAATCCTTGGAGCAGTGGCTAATCCGAAAGGAAGCGCCACGAACTGGTAATGCTTGTCCAGGAATGCGAACCTTAGGAACCGATGATGTTCCTTGTGGATAGGAATATGTAGATACGCATCCTTTAAATCCACCGTGGTCATGAATTGACCTTCCTGGATGGAAGGAAGAATTGTTCGAATGGTTTCCATCTTGAACGATGGAACCTTGAGAAACTTGTTTAAGATCTTGAGATCTAAGATTGGTCTGAACGTTCCCTCTTTTTTGGGAACTACGAACAGATTGGAGTAGAACCCCATCCCTTGTTCTCCTAATGGAACAGGATGAATCACTCCCATTGTTAACAGGTCTTCTACACAATGTAAGAATGCCTGTCTTTTTATGTGGTCTGAAGACAACTGAGACCTGTGGAACCTCCCCCTTGGGGGAAGCCCCTTGAATTCCAGAAGATAACCTTGGGAGACTATTTCTAGTGTCCAAGGATCCAGAACATCTCTTGCCCAAGCCTGAGCGAAGAGAGAGAGTCTGCCCCCCACCAGATCCGGTCCCGGATCGGGGGCCAACATTTCATGCTGTCTTGGTAGCAGTGGCAGGTTTCTTGGCCTGCTTTCCCTTGTTCCAGCCTTGCATTGGTCTCCAAGCTTGCTTGGCTTGAGAAGTATTACCCTCTTGCTTAGAGGACGTAGCACTTTGGGCTGGTCCGTTTCTACGAAAGGGACGAAAATTAGGTTTATTTTTGGCCTTGAAAGGCCGATCCTGAGGAAGGGCATGGCCCTTACCCCCAGTGATATCAGAGATAATCTCTTTCAAGTCAGGGCCAAACAGCGTTTTCCCCTTGAAAGGAATGTTAAGTAGCTTGTTCTTGGAAGACGCATCAGCTGACCAAGATTTCAACCAAAGCGCTCTGCGCGCCACAATAGCAAACCCAGAATTCTTAGCCGCTAACCTAGCCAATTGCAAAGTGGCGTCTAGGGTGAAAGAATTAGCCAATTTGAGAGCATTGATTCTGTCCATAATCTCCTCATAAGGAGGAGAATCACTATCGACCGCCTTTACCAGCTCATCGAACCAGAAACATGCGGCTGTAGCGACAGGGACAATGCATGAAATTGGTTGTAGAAGGTAACCCTGCTGAACAAACATCTTTTTAAGTAAACCTTCTAATTTTTTATCCATAGGATCTTTGAAAGCACAACTATCTTCTATGGGTATAGTGGTGCGTTTGTTTAAAGTGGAAACCGCTCCCTCGACCTTGGGGACTGTCTGCCATAAGTCCTTTCTGGGGTCGACCATAGGAAACAATTTTTTAAATATGGGGGGAGGGACGAAAGGAATACCGGGCCTTTCCCATTCTTTATTTACAATGTCCGCCACCCGCTTGGGTATAGGAAAAGCTTCTGGGAGCCCCGGGACCTCTAGGAACTTGTCCATTTTACATAGCTTCTCTGGGATGACCAAATTGTCACAATCATCCAGAGTGGATAATACCTCCTTAAGCAGAGCGCGGAGATGTTCCAACTTAAATTTAAACGTAATCACATCAGGTTCAGCTTGTGGAGAAATGTTCCCTGAATCTGTAATTTCTCCCTCAGACAAAACCTCCCTGGCCCCATCAGACTGGTTTAGGGGCCCTTCAGAACCATTATTATCAGCGTCGTCATGCTCTTCAGTATCTAAAACAGAGCAGTCGCGCTTACGCTGATAAGTGTGCATTTTGGCTAAAATGTTTTTGACAGAATTATCCATTACAGCCGTTAATTGTTGCATAGTAAGGAGTATTGGCGCGCTAGATGTACTAGGGGCCTCCTGAGTGGGCAAGACTCGTGTAGACGAAGGAGGGAATGATGCAGTACCATGCTTACTCCCCTCACTTGAGGAATCATCTTGGGCATCATTGTCATTGTCACATAAATCACATTTATTTAAATGAGAAGGAACTCTGGCTTCCCCACATTCAGAACACAGTCTATCTGGTAGTTCAGACATGTTAAACAGGCATAAACTTGATAACAAAGTACAAAAAACGTTTTAAAATAAAACCGTTACTGTCACTTTAAATTTTAAACTGAACACACTTTATTACTGCAATTGCGAAAAAATATGAAGGAATTGTTCAAAATTCACCAAAATTTCACCACAGTGTCTTAAAGCCTTAAAAGTATTGCACACCAAATTTGGAAGCTTTAACCCTTAAAATAACGGAACCGGAGCCGTTTTTAACTTTAACCCCTTTACAGTCCCTGGTATCTGCTTTGCTGAGACCCAACCAAGCCCAAAGGGGAATACGATACCAAATGACGCCTTCAGAAAGTCTTTTCTATGTATCAGAGCTCCTCACACATGCGACTGCATGTCATGCCTCTCAAAAACAAGTGCGCAACACCGGCGCGAAAATGAGGCTCTGCCTATGATTTGGGAAAGCCCCTAAAGAATAAGGTGTCTAAAATAGTGCCTGCCGATATAATCTTATCAAAATACCCAGATTAAATGATTCCTCAAGGCTAAATATGTGTTAATAATGAATCGATTTAGCCCAGAAAAAGTCTACAGTCTTAATAAGCCCTTGTGAAGCCCTTATTTACTATCTTAATAAACATGGCTTACCGGATCCCATAGGGAAAATGACAGCTTCCAGCATTACATCGTCTTGTTAGAATGTGTCATACCTCAAGCAGCAAGAGACTGCTCACTGTTCCCCCAACTGAAGTTAATTCCTCTCAACAGTCCTGTGTGGAACAGCCATGGATTTTAGTAACGGTTGCTAAAATCATTTTCCTCATACAAACAGAAATCTTCATCTCTTTTCTGTTTCTGAGTAAATAGTACATACCAGCACTATTTTAAAATAACAAACTCTTGATTGAATAATAAAAACTACAGTTAAACACTAAAAAACTCTAAGCCATCTCCGTGGAGATGTTGCCTGTACAACGGCAAAGAGAATGACTGGGGTAGGCGGAGCCTAGGAGGGATCATGTGACCAGCTTTGCTGGGCTCTTTGCCATTTCCTGTTGGGGAGGAGAATATCCCACAAGTAAGGATGACGCCGTGGACCGGACACACCTATGTTGGAGAAATAGCTGTATACTGTCCCTTTAACTTCACACTATACATAAGATGTTAATGAAGGAAGTTCTGCTGTAAACAATGCTTGCAGCTAAACTGTGCATTATACATCTAGGCTCAAGATCAATAAAGCAGGCAGAATTAGCTTGCGTTAGCTCCCTCTTATTACTTCATTATTATTGAATATTGGCCTTAGGGTATTTGGGTGTTGATTACAAGGAATTCATCTAGATCTCAAAGTTATTTCCACCTATTAAAAGTTAACTTTGGGGGGGAACTTCCGGGTGGCAGCCATGATAGGCTGCTTTTTTCCACTCTGCTCCTGCATCCTATATATCTCTACTTGGAATAACCTTCTAAACAGCTCGAATTATAGCTAACCATACAGATCTCTAACCAATTTCAGAACCTGCATTTGACGAGCCTAACATAGACAAGATTTCTGCAGTTTTGAGCGCCCGGAGCGGCTTGGAAGGTTGAGGCCTTTTTATATTACCCCCCCGGCGAGGCACACCAAGGCCTTGTCGTTAAGCAGCACTGAGTGTCAGATGCGAGCGACACAAAGTGCTGAATATTCAGTACCAAGAAGGTGCCAGCGCAGCTCCTGATTCCTGTTTGATATGCTGACCAGCCGCTTGCTATGGAAGAAGACATGACTTGTATCAGCGCCCTGTTACAAGCGCTACAGAATCTCCTCACGGATCACCATGCGGCTTTGGAAGAACAGCTGTCTGAAGCATTTCGCCCTGAAAGTTCCACGGCACTTCGGCAAGACACTCCAGTTGACCCTGTTTTGGTGCCGCACTTAAGCGTTAACGCTCTGGGGCCCCAGCGTCTTAAACCTACCCTGACTGAAACACAAGGGGTGCGCGCCATCGCAGGGCCTGAGAAACATGGCGAGGTTAGTGTGAATGTTGAGCCCAGATGGAAACTTGCCGACTATGCAGCAGATACAGGGCGCGACAGGGGAATTATAGTTGTGACTCACTCAGCTTTTATGCATGCCGAGGAACATTCAGACACGAAAGTCTTTTTGGAACATTTGCCCCAAGCTCATATAGATACGTGGGCACTAGCACAAAGACCCCTACTAACTTTACAAATTTTGCAAACCCCTTGCTACAATGACAAAAGGATGTACATCTGGGACACTATTCAAGATCAGAGACAATATTTGTTTACTATTCCTTGGTTCAGACGCAGACTTTATACGATTTGGCAACCTAATGATATGATCATGAGGATTAACACTGGAATTGGTTAGCCTGGTCCTTTACACTGTCATAACGGCTCTAAGTTGAATACTTTACATGCAGTTACTGTTTCATTTGCCAGTTTTTTTATACCATATTATTAAGTCTTGCTTGGTTCTTTACAATGTCCTAACAGCACTAAGTTGAATGGTTTAAATGCAATTACTGTTTTATAAGCAAGTCCCTATACTATAATATTAAGTGTTTTCAATAGGTACCACAATCTGAATTTTTCAGGGGTTTTATACCATTGTGAGGGTCTTACTTCTAGCTACATGCATAATATATCCTCTTTCCCAAATTGTACTTTAATATATATGGGCATATTTTTCCTTGCAATATATATTTTTGGATATTGTGACTCTCACACAGAACTCAAAATGGCTATATTGTTATTATAAATTCATTGTGCGGGGGTGTGGGGCTTGCGGCCGGGGCTGCACATCCTGCGCATACTTACATAACCAGCCAGTACAGGTGAATGAGGGCGCAGTATATTATTTAGTTTAAGCTAAGGCTGCAAATATTAGTAAGTAGTTTTAGTAGTACAATTTTTGATAACATATTCCCCAGTCATGTAATCAGTTACAGTTTATCCTTGCCCTTGCCGAACTGCCCTGGAAATAGCCCTGAGACTGTTCATTTTTTTGTATAAGCTGCCTGGTCAACACAGTAAATATATAACACAGAATATGTCAACACCATGATTCTATTTAGCTGGCGCCGATAAATACCAACTTACAAAATTTTTAACTCAGTATACCTACTCAAAAAGCATAGCTAAATAATAGAAAATCTGAGGTTACATTAAAGAGATCCATGAGTGGTCTCCTATAAACCAGATTGCTCTCAATAATTGTCACTATTCTATATGATGTGAGGTCCAAGAGAGGCCTTCTGCATGTATTTGAGGGCTCAATTCTTCTTATTGGCTAGTATTTCCTTAACCTACCCTATTCTCTACAGCAAACATGTAAATTACCGATAAGTTACTGTACATCACCTATACGCTTATAGTATGTGCCTTGGGTTTTACTCTTCTTGGATGATACCTATTGCTCATCTCATGTATTTTATTTTCTATCTTATTATGTCGATGTGTCCTATAAGATACTCCTTGGTATAAGTATTTTTGAAGAGCATTTGTATTATGCTGTGCAGTTTATTGTGTATGCCAATAATTTTTCCTCAATAAAAAATATTAAAAAAAAAAAAAAGTTAACTTTGAAACTGCTGAAGTGCTAATATGTATTACAAGCAAGTAGATAGAGAGGCTTCTGATGCCTTTTCACAACTGATTTAAACATACACCCACACAAGTACTGGCTTCTACAAAATCATGGAAAGACAATGTTAAAAAAATGTGCTCTTATCTACATTAGCTTAAAGGGATAATGTACTCTGGAAAGCAGCTTATAAGATTGTATTCAAAGGTTCTGCAGGAACACCCTTTAAATGGGCGAAGCTCTCTCTCCCACCCAGGGTTGCCACCTCAGCCATGTTTTCCTGAACACTTATGAGTTACACATGCTGCAGGGGGTATGAATAATGCTATACAGAAACACAATAAATATTCCCTCCTGCACACCTTACAACATGTGTAACTCATAAGTGTAATCATGGTTTCAGCAGAGGAAATTAGCTATTATTAAACGGCAAAATAAAGGTAAATAAGCTATTTGTAAACGTCTGCAGCTAAATTGCATCAATGGGAACACATTATAGAGGCGATGTTCTTTTTACAGTGTAATGTTCCTTTAAGAGTGTATAAACAAATATATTGTTTTCCTCAATAAGATGGGACAGGGCACATTTCATATTTTATGATAGATTGCTACTTCTTGTACACTCTCTCTGAGGAGAGACTGGAGAACAGGTGCATTGCAATGTTTGTTTTCAAGATGCTGTAAACACATTGTCACATGTTCTAGATACCAAAGAGCACTCTGCACTGAAACCACATAGCTTATATTTTAACTAGGGTTGCCACCTCAGCCATGTTTTCCTGGACACTTATGAGTTACACATGCTGCAGGGTGTGCAGGGAGGAACATGTATTGTGTTTCTGGACAGCTCTATTTATATTCCTCCCTGCACACCCTGCAGCATGCGTAACTTATAAGTGTTCTGTATTTTAAGGGACGGGTGGCAACCCTAATTTTAACTCACCTGGCTTTTAGCAAGTTACACTCATCTATAGATATCTAAGCAAATCTGTTGTGAATCTGAACAAACTAATCCCAACCTAAAGGGATATTGTAGATGAAAAGTGATTTGCCCTCATTCATTACAGCGGGTCATTTTTGCACAACTTGCCCTGGAGCCCCCAGCAAAGGAGTTAAACAAACAGATAAAGTCAGAGGCGTAACTAGAAACCACAGGGCCTAGGTGCAAGAATCTAAGAAGGTACCGCCCCCCCCCCAAAAAAAAAAGGTTAATTTGATACCTTTTTTTTTTGTTTGATTTTTTTACATTTAACAAAGAAGAAAAAAAATGTGAATCAGATTACATGTCTGCAAAAGGAGGTACCCTATGCCCACCGTCTGTGAGGTGGTCTGACCCCCTATTACTGTATATATTGCCACAGTTTAACCCACCAGTACTGTATAAAGTGAGTAAGTGACACAGTCTGTAATCTGCCGGTGAGATGGCTGGCCTGACCCTACCCACCCCAGTACTTTATAAAGTGACCACAGTAGTCAGTGACATGGTCCAGCCCCCCGTACTGTATATTAGGGTTGCCACCCGTCCCTTAAAATACAGAACACTTATAAGTTACACATGCTGCAGGGTGTGCAGGGAGGAATATGAATAGTGCTGTCCAGAAACACAATACATGTCCCTCCCTGCACACCCTGCAGCATGTGTAACTCATAAGTATCCAGGAAAACATGGCCGAGGTGTCAACCCTAACTGTATATAGTGGTACTGTATAGTGACACTGTTTACCCCCTGCCCCCCATGCTGTAGTAACAAGGTCTGTAATTTGCTGGTTCCACAAACATACACACATGCATACATACATGCATAAATACACACACACGCACACCAATGGGTAAAACAGAAACACTAACCCCTGTAGTCAGAGACACTAGTAAAGCATCATGTTACACTCACATGATATCAGTGCAGGTAGTGGCAGGTGAACGTTTTTTATTGAAGATTTTTTTTTTTTTTCTTTTTCTTAAAGGGACACTGAACCCAATTTTTTTCTTTTGTGATTCAGTTAGAGCATGACATTTTAAGCAACTTTCTAATTTACTCCTATTATCCAATTTTCTTCATTCTCTTGGTATCTTTATTTGAAATTCAAAAATGTAAGTTTAGATGCCGTCCCATTTTTGGTGAACAACCTGAGTTGTTCTTGCTGATTGGTGGATAAATTCATCCACCAATAAAAAAGTGATAAAAGATAGCAAGAGAACGAAGAAAAATTGATAATATGAGTAAATTAGAAAGTTGCTTAAAATTGCATGCTCTATCCGAATAACGAAAGAAAAATTTTGGGTTCAGTGTCCCTTTAAGCTGGGCCCCCACTGTCAGGGGCCCAGTCGCAGTTGCAAATGCTGCAGCCCCTGTAGTTTCGCCCCTGGATAAAGTCCCACTCGGAAGCAGCATAGAACAAGCTGGAAACACCCAGTAAGCCAACGGACAGTCAATCACTGTGTTCAGCTCGGGGCTGCAATGTTTGTGGCTCCTGAATGGGACTTAATCTATGTGTTTAACCTTTTTGTATCAAGTTAAACTCAGTGCTCCAAGGTGAGTGTCCATTTAACTTAATTAACTTAACAATATAGTAAAAGTTAACAACAAAAAAATAATGAAACTTTCATTAGTCAGATAGAGCATGTCATTTTTAAGCAACTATCTAATTGACTTCTATCACATAATTTGATTTGTTCTCTTGATGTTCTTTGTTGAAGTGTAAACCTAGGTGGGCTGATAGCATTCTATGGCAGCAGTATTTGCAACTATGTATAATATTATTATAAACATTGTTGCAAATAATGCTGCCAGATGGCTAAAGACACATGCACACTTCTAAACTCACCTAGGATTACTCTATAACAAACAATATACCAAGGTAACTAAGCAAAATTGATAATACAAGTAAAGTGGAAAGTTGTTTAAGATGTCGTGCTCTATCAAATTAATTTAAGTTCAATTTTTACTTTATTGCCCCTTTAATGTGAATTAGGGTGGTCATTTCCTCCTATTACAATAATGTTAGCTACCTAGTTTGTTACTTTGTATAACTGCAACAGACATTAAGCAGAACATATGAAATGCAAGCTTTATTTAAAAGGGTCCTTGGCATATTTAAGTAGAGGATGCCCTTTTGAAGAGGCCACTTTAATCTTAGTGAATTGAGGCCACAGAATGTAAATGAGATGGTTTAAATTACATTTTGCAAAACGAGTCCTTTGCCGTATACAGTAAGAACTATTTAACTTAACCAGGGTTTCTTTTGTAAGAAATAACCTTGAAATATAAATGTCAAGCTCAATACATTATGTTGATTCCTACATGCTCTTGTAACCTCACAATAATTGTGATTATTTCTGTAGGAGACAAATGAACCTTGAAGAGCAACTGATCCATGTTTTATTACAAGGTGATTTTTAAAGATACCTCTGCCCAGTGTTGTTTTCCTTTATATAAAGTATTTATCAAGCATAAAAATGATCTTATCTATACATACTGAAATAAACACACGTTACATAAAAAGAAATAACTATATATAAACCTAAGGGTTTTAGCAATATATTGTGAATCATCACTCAAGGTTAACTCCCTTATCTATGCCCCTGAAACAGTGATAACTTTTACTAGAAACATTTTTGCTAATACAAGCATGCTGCAAAAAATTTTCTATACAAAACTGAAAATGCACTCATGCGATTATGCCCCTTTAAGAGTTTTAAGGTAGTTCCCTTTATTTAAAAATAAACTGTGCCCTTTCCATTTAAAATGATAAAGACATATGTTAGAACCTTTTATTGAACTACTGCTTGCATATATATGTGTTACACTCCTGTAAAGAGATTAAACACATAGTTAAAGTAAACTCCAGAGCAGAAATGCACTTCTGGGACCTAGCTGAACACATCTGGTGAACCAACGATGAAAGGTATATGCACGTAGCCACCAATAACCAGCTTGTTCTTAGTAGTGCATTGCTTCCCCTGAGCTTACTTAGAGGTTGCCTTCAACAAAGGATACCATGAGAACAAAGTAAATTTGTAATAGAAGTGAAAGTAAAGGTGCCTTAAAGGGATACTAAACCCATTTTATTTTCCTTTCATGATTAAGATACAGCATGCAATTCTACATTTAATCAGCAAGCTCTACCCAGGTGCTAAACCAAAAATGGGCCGGCTCCTAAGTTTACATTCTTGCTTTTCAAATAAAGATACCAAGAGAACAAATAAATTGATAATAGGAGTAAATTAGAAAGTTGCTTAAAATTGCATGCTCTATTTGAATCATGAAAGAAAAAAAATGAGTTTTATATCCCTATAAATCAAAAATTCTGATGTTAGTTTTGGTATTGTGAGGCACAAATCTGGTTGCCTAACTGGTATAACTGATTATGGTGCTTGAGAAATGCATTAATTATGTATAGGCAGCAGAGGGATTGTGTTTTATTTTTTTGTTTAGTACACTAGTTTTTAGTATGCAGCCTATGCTGTAAGTGTTGTTCAAGGTCAAATGATATTAAATTATTAGTCCCAGTGATGTCAAAACAACACATTTCTCTGGATGAAAGGAATTAGGCTTGAGCAGACCAATCTATATAGCTCTTATAGGTTTTTAAAGAGCAGGAGGTCAAAGGGAGCCAAATGTGTGTAAGAAACCATATAGTAATACAGTGCCACATGTTCATTTTCAATGGCAGATGGATGGGCAGAGTGTATATTCCTCAGCCTCTCTCCGCTTGCAACAGCTATGGACTGCTATTTTAATCATTCAGCTGTAGTGCATGTACTATTTTCTATTAGCATAGCAACCATAGCATAAAATCCTCTCTATTGTGTGATGACCGATGACTCAGACATAATTAAAACATCTTTGCTCGTGCCTCATTTGCTTCAATCCAAAGCAACAGCTCGTTAACCTCATTTTAATGGCTTTAATGACTCTCACAGAGGTAGATTTCAAGTCCTCTGAAAGGATAATGTCAGTTGAGAAGTCAAGGTCCTTGTGGGTAAATGTCTAGTCAAGTCTAGAGAAGGTAACAAGGCACATCAACTATCAAAGTTAGATATGCAATTTTATCCCACATTTTCCCTGTAATATTAACAGACAAAAAAAAAAAAACTTATGGTCAATTGTTTGGGATTTGGTGGGTTATAAACATTCCTATTATGTTTTATTGTCTGTACCTGTGCTGCTCATAACCTACATGGCTAACCAGTTTGTTGTGTAAATGCCATCAGTGTGCAGCAGTATAAGTGACACATTACTTTAATGCTGTATTCCTGTACTGTCCTTTTTTTAAATAAAACTCCTTTCCTACTATAGGCTACCTTGTATACACCTGTGACTTATAGTTGTAAATCCATTTCACTCTGTGGAAGAAAGGACGGCTTTGCTCTGTACTTTGGCACTCTTAGGTGGACTCCTTTATTACACTTATTGTTGGCCCATATTCCAAGCTATTGGACTTTCTTGTGGAAAAGCTTAAAATGTTTTTTTTTGACTATGCTATTTCAATGCATTAGAAGCACCACTGTTTGAGTTAGATAAATCACCCATAATAATATCATCACAATTTATCTCAAGCTTTTCATTGTGGGCTTCTGCAAACTGAAACTGAAGCAAATGTATAAACGTCAGTGTGAAAGAACATACAAGTTACTGATTTATTATTTATAAAGTATACAATTAATAATTCCATACTATTTTATATCATGTTATAATTAAAACACTTTAGGGACATTAAACACTAAATACATCTTATAAGTATAGTACTGAGGCTATTCCCTGCCTTCCTCTAGTCATGGGTGCCACCATGTTGAAATCTGTCTTTCACTACATACCTAGGGTTGCCACCTCAGCCATGTTTTCCTGGACACTTCTGAGTTAAACATGCTACAGGGTGTGCAGGGAGAAATATGAATTTCAACCCTGGACAGCACCCACAAATAGTGACAATGAACAGCACTATATATGTTCCTCCCTGCAGCATGTATAACTCATAAGTGTCCAGGAAAACATGGCAACCCGATACATACCAGTGCTGAAGTGTTTGCACATATGCAGTAACTCTCCTACAGATACCTGCAGTGTAACCTTGGTTCCAAAATGTCAGCCCCCATGATTAGAGGGACGTGCATAAAATGTATGCATTTAGTGTCCCCTTTACTTCAATCATAAATCAACATTCTGGTAATCATTTTAAATTCTGCTTACAAGTTTAATAGTTTACAATTTTAAACTGACTGGCAAACACACAACCATGGTCAGGCCTTCAGTGGAAAAAAAACAATACTTTTTAGCACCAACCCATGTGACTGTAGAGTATTGGCCCTTCTGGCTTTACAGTACCAACACAGGAAATGTTAGATTGACAAATAGCCCAAGAAGATGTTTGCCAAAATCTGTGTTTGCGTGTTAACTTCTTATGGCTCCTGTCACACGCTAGATCTAATATGTAGTGCTTGTTATTATATTCCAATTTCTAAGAGTTAGAGTTGTGGCACATCAAGATATAAGTGTTCCAAAAGGCTGCCTAACGCTGAATAGCCGCCACTAGATAGTAAGTAGTTTTGAGTTAGTCACTTTTATAATAATGTCCCAAAATAAAGTCAGAAATTCTTACTGTATGTGGTGATAAGGAGATGCTCTCTATTTTATCTGCTGCGCCACAAGAGAAGGGCATAAGGTATGTGCTCTCCTTCAAGTGCGTCTAGATTTTGTCTGGAGTGAGCTGTTAGATTATTTATTCTTACCGATATCGCTGTGTGCTGCAATTTATTTCGCCCGGTCTGTAAGTTTGCTCAAATATAGTTTTAGGGCAAATCTTCTTATAGCTGCTGTTGTTATGTCTCTGCGATGTAGGCAGACAAGATGGCGCCCGTTCTTTTCTTTATATGCGCCTCACAGAAGCGGCTATCGTTGTTCCAATTTCGTTGCAAATAGTTTCCAGGTAACATGCGGCAAATGTGGGGTCCTTAACAAAAGTGCCTATAACTTTGTAAGTCACAATAGGGCATTTATTAGACCGCTAGGTAGGGATCGGCCACGGAGCTCTTTCACTGTGCAACCATGAGCCTGCACGGTTACGCTTCGCCTCTGGAAATGTTAGATTGAATGTGGCTTAAAAAAGTCAATTCTTGCAGTTATAAAACTTATCAGCTTTGGTCCGCTAAGATGAGAAAAAAAACTAAATAAAAGAAGCTATATAAACTGTTTTTGATCAATATGTAGCATAGTGACCAAGTATAGAAACACCTACTAACTAATATGTCTAATAAGTCTATGACAGCTTGTTTGTTTGTGTTAGCTGCACAACACACCTGTAACGTGTTCACACTCTGACTTCCATGTGCACAGTGGTCAAAACGGCATAATGAACTGCAAAGTCAGCATAAATTCTCATGAGCTGTAATTTTTGGCATGAATGAAGCTTCTCTTAAAATAAAGCATGTGCACTTACTGGAGCTATCCTACCTTTCTAAAATAAATATAAATACACACATAATGGCTTCCTTCAACTACAGTACAAACCTAAAGAGAGGCACAGAGCCTCAATAGCAAAATGCAAATACCATATTTTAGGTGCTGTACGTATAAGCCGATTAGACACTGTATGTTCCACTTTTCTATTTGTAAAATTATTTTGATTTTGCAGTTCCAAAACAAACCATCGACCAAAAGTAGAACATGGCATCCGTACAACTTTATGTAAACAAATCCAAAATCACTTTATTTGAGGGAATATTTTACAATAAAACTCTTTAGTTAACCTGTTGACTTTGCATAGCAATAGGTAGTAGCCCTTGCTAGTAGCCAGAGGGTTAAAATAATGAATGTGTTTAATTTTTTTTGTCAGATAACCTTAAAGGGATAGGAAAGTCAAAATTAAACTTGCACGATTCAGACAGAGCATGTCATTTTAAGACACTTTTCAGATGTGCTTTGTTTTTTTGGTATCCCTTGTTGAAAAATAATATGCACATATCCTACACTAGTGGGAGCTAGCTGCTGATTGGTGACAGCATACATTTGTCTCTTGTGATTGGCTAACTAGATGTGTTCAGCTAGCTGCTAGTAGTGTAGTGTTGCTCCAGCAAATGATAACAAGAAAATAAAGCAAATATGATAATAGAAGTAAATTGGAAATATGTTTACAATTGTTTGTTCTATCAAAACCATACAATAAAATGTTGGGGTTTCCTGTCCCTTTAACACCTTAACGACCCACTACGTATGGGGTACGTCCTCCAAAAAAATACAGTTAACGACCGAGGATGTACCCCATACGTCGTCGGTCTTTGAAAGCGGTAGAAGCGATCCTGATCGCTTCCAGCCACTTTTCTGTTATTGCAGTGATGCCTCGATATCGAGGCATCCTGCAATAACAATACTTAGCCATCCAATGCAGAGAGAGCCACTCTGTGGCCCTCTCTGCATTGGACATCGATGGCTGTGATCGTTGGTGGGTGGGAGCCGATGTGGGAGGTGGTCAGGCGGCCATCAATGGGATCTAGCATGAAGAGGGGGGTGGAATCGTGGGCGGGGTCGCCGGGGCACGCACAGGAGGGTGGCGGGTGGGTGTATGCACGGGGCGGGAGCGGGTGGGAACCACTACACTATGGAAAATGTTGATATATTAAGTGGGAGAAAGGGGGGTGGGAATTGAGAAACTAAAAGGTCTAAGGGATCTGGGAGGGGGTGGGGGTTGGTCTTTGGGGGGAAGCTACACTACAGAAAAAAGTACAATAAAATTGTGTTTTTTATATTTTTTTTAAACTGGGTACTGGCAGACAGACAGCTGCCAGTACCCGTGATGGCTCCCAATAAGGTAGAGGGGGAGGGTTAGAGAGTTATTTGGGGGGGATCAGGGAGGTTGAGGGCTAAGGGGGGATCCTACACAGCAGAATAATTAAAAAATATATATATATTTTAGTACTAGCAGACAGGCAGGGACAATTGTGGGGTGGGGGATGGAAGAGAGCTGTTTGGGAGGGATCAAGTGGTGTGATGTGTCAGGTGGGAGGCTGATCTCTACACTAAAGCTAAAATTACCCTGCAAGCTCCCTACAAGCTACCTAATTAACCCCTTCACTGCTAGACATAATACACGTGTGATGCGCAGCAGCATTTAGCGGCCTTCTAATTACCAAAAAGCAAAGCCATATATGTCTGCTATTTCTGAACAAAGGGGATCCCAGAGAAGCATTTACAACCATTTATGCCATAATTGCACAAGTTGTTTGTAAATAATTTCAGTGAGAAACCTAAAGTTTGTGAAAAACAGAATTTATGTTTACCTGATAAATTTCTTTCTCCAACGGTGTGTCCGGTCCACGGCGTCATCCTTACTTGTGGGATATTCTCTTCCCCAACAGGAAATGGCAAAGAGCCCAGCAAAGCTGGTCACATGATCCCTCCTAGGCTCCGCCTACCCCAGTCATTCGACCGACGTTAAGGAGGAATATTTGCATAGGAGAAACCATATGGTACCGTGGTGACTGTAGTTAAAGAAAATAAAATATCAGACCTGATTAAAAAAACCCGGGCGGGCCGTGGACCGGACACACCGTTGGAGAAAGAAATTTATCAGGTAAACATAAATTCTGTTTTCTCCAACATAGGTGTGTCCGGTCCACGGCGTCATCCTTACTTGTGGGAACCAATACCAAAGCTTTAGGACACGGATGAAGGGAGGGAGCAAATCAGGTCACCTAAATGGAAGGCACCACGGCTTGCAAAACCTTTCTCCCAAAAATAGCCTCAGAAGAAGCAAAAGTATCAAACTTGTAAAATTTGGTAAAAGTGTGCAGTGAAGACCAAGTCGCTGCCCTACATATCTGATCAACAGAAGCCTCGTTCTTGAAGGCCCATGTGGAAGCCACAGCCCTAGTGGAATGAGCTGTGATTCTTTCGGGAGGCTGCCGTCCGGCAGTCTCGTAAGCCAATCTGATGATGCTTTTAATCCAAAAAGAGAGAGAGGTAGAAGTTGCTTTTTGACCTCTCCTTTTACCTGAATAAACAACAAACAAGGAAGATGTTTGTCTGAAATCCTTTGTAGCATCTAAATAGAATTTTAGAGCGCGAACAACATCCAAATTGTGCAACAAACGTTCCTTCTTTGAAACTGGTTTTGGACACAGAGAAGGTACGATAATCTCCTGGTTAATGTTTTTGTTAGAAACAACTTTTGGAAGAAAACCAGGTTTAGTACGTAAAACCACCTTATCTGCATGAAACACCAGATAAGGAGGAGAACACTGCAGAGCAGATAATTCTGAGACTCTTCTAGCAGAAGAAATCGCAACTAAAAACAAAACTTTCCAAGATAATAACTTAATATCAACGGAATGTAAGGGTTCAAACGGAACCCCCTGAAGAACTGAAAGAACTAAATTGAGACTCCAAGGAGGAGTCAAAGGTTTGTAAACAGGCTTGATTCTAACCAGAGCCTGAACAAAGGCTTGAACATCTGGCACAGCTGCCAGCTTTTTGTGAAGTAATACCGACAAGGCAGAAATCTGTCCCTTCAGGGAACTTGCAGATAATCCTTTTTCCAATCCTTCTTGAAGGAAGGATAGAATCCTAGGAATCTTAACCTTGTCCCAAGGGAATCCTTTAGATTCACACCAACAGATATATTTTTTCCAAATTTTGTGGTAAATCTTTCTAGTCACAGGCTTTCTGGCCTGAACAAGAGTATCGATCACAGAATCTGAGAATCCTCGCTTCGATAAAATCAAGCGTTCAATCTCCAAGCAGTCAGCTGGAGTGAAACCAGATTCGGATGTTCGAACGGACCCTGAACAAGAAGGTCTCGTCTCAAAGGTAGCTTCCAAGGTGGAGCCGATGACATATTCACCAGATCTGCATACCAAGTCCTGCGTGGCCACGCAGGAGCTATCAAGATCACCGACGCCCTCTCCTGCTTGATCCTGGCTATCAGCCTGGGGATGAGAGGAAATGGCGGGAACACATAAGCTAGTTTGAAGGTCCAAGGTGCTACTAGTGCATCCACTAGAGCCGCCTTGGGATCCTTGGATCTGGCCCCGTAGCAAGGAACTTTGAAGTTCTGACGAGAGGCCATCAGATCCATGTCTGGAATGCCCCACAGGTGAGTGACTTGGGCAAAGATTTCCGGATGGAGTTCCCACTCCCCCGGATGCAATGTCTGACGACTCAGAAAATCCGCTTCCCAATTTTCCACTCCTGGGATGTGGATAGCAGACAGGTGGCAGGAGTGAGACTCCGCCCAAAGAATAATTTTGGTTACTTCTTCCATCGCTAGGGAACTCCTTGTTCCCCCCTGATGGTTGATGTACGCAACAGTCGTCATGTTGTCTGATTGAAACCGTATGAACCTGGTCCTCGCAAGCTGGGGCCAGGCCTGGAGCGCATTGAATATCGCTCTCAGTTCCAGAATATTTATCGGTAGAAGAGATTCTTCCCGAGACCAAAGACCCTGAGCTTTCAGGGATCCCCAGACCGCGCCCCAGCCTATCAGACTGGCGTCGGTCGTGACAATGACCCACTCTGGTCTGTGGAACATCATCCCTTGAGACAGATTGTCCAGGGACAGCCACCAACGGAGTGAGTCTCTGGTCCTCTGATTTACTTGTATCTTCGGAGACAAGTCTGTATAGTCCCCATTCCACTGACTGAGCATGCACAGTTGTAATGGTCTTAGATGAATGCGCGCAAAAGGAACTATGTCCATCGCCGCCACCATCAACCCGATCACTTCCATGCACTGAGCTATGGAAGGAAGAGGAACGGAATGAAGTATCCGACAAGAGTCCAGAAGCTTTGTTTTTCTGGCCTCTGTTAGAAAGATCCTCATTTCTAAGGAGTCTATAATTGTTCCCAAGAAGGGAACCCTTGTTGACGGGGATAGAGAACTCTTTTCCACGTTCACTTTCCAGCCGTGAGATCTGAGAAAGGCCAGGACAATGTCCGTGTGAGCCTTTGCTTGAGGAAGGGACGACGCTTGAATCAGAATGTCGTCCAGGTAAGGTACTACTGCAATGCCCCTTGGTCTTAGCACCGCTAGAAGGGACCCTAGTACCTTTGTGAAAATCCTTGGAGCAGTGGCTAATCCGAAAGGAAGCGCCACGAACTGGTAATGTTTGTCCAGGAATGCAAACCTTAGGAACCGATGATGTTCCTTGTGGATAGGAATATGTAGATACGCATCCTTTAAATCCACCGTGGTCATAAATTGACCTTCCTGGATGGAAGGAAGGATAGTTCGAATGGTTTCCATCTTGAACGATGGGACCTTGAGAAATTTGTTTAAGATCTTGAGATCTAGGATTGGTCTGAACGTTCCCTCTTTTTTGGGAACTATGAACAGATTGGAGTAGAACCCCATCCCTTGTTCTCTTAATGGAACAGGATGAATCACTCCCATTTTTAACAGGTCTTCTACACAATGTAAGAACGCCTGTCTTTTTATGTGGTCTGAAGACAACTGCGACTTGTGGAACCTCCCCCTTGGGGGAAGTCCCTTGAATTCCAGAAGATAACCCTGGGAGACTATTTCTAGCGCCCAAGGATCCAGAACATCTCTTGCCCAAGCCTGAGCGAAGAGAGAGAGTCTGCCCCCCACCAGATCCGGTCCCGGATCGGGGGCCAATATTTCATGCTGTCTTGGTAGCAGTGGCAGGTTTCTTAGCCTGCTTTCCCTTGTTCCAGCCTTGCATTGGTCTCCAAGCTGGCTTGGCCTGAGAAGTATTACCCTCTTGCTTAGAGGACGTAGCACCTTGGGCTGGTCCGTTTTTACGAAAGGGACGAAAATTAGGTCTATTTTTTGCCTTGAAGGGCCGATCCTGAGGAAGGGCGTGGCCCTTACCCCCAGTGATATCAGAGATAATCTCTTTCAAGTCAGGACCAAACAGCGTTTTCCCCTTGAAAGGAATGTTTAGTAGCTTGTTCTTGGAAGACGCATCAGCCGACCAAGATTTCAACCAAAGCGCTCTGCGCGCCACAATAGCAAACCCAGAGTTCTTAGCCGCTAACTTAGCTAATTGCAAAGAGGCGTCTAGAGTGAAAGAATTAGCCAATTTGAGAGCATTGATTCTGTCCATAATCTCCTCATAAGGAGGAGAGTCACTATCGAGCACCTTAAGCAGTTCATCAAACCAGAAATATGCGGCTGTAGTGACAGGGACAATGCATGAAATGGGTTGTAGAAGGTAACCCTGCTGAACAAACATCTTTTTAAGCAAACCTTCTAATTTTTTATCCATAGGATCTTTGAAAGCACAACTATCCTCTATGGGAATAGTGGTGCGTTTGTTTAAAGTAGAAACCGCTCCCTCGACCTTGGGGACTGACTGCCATAAGTCCTTTCTGGGGTCGACCATAGGAAACAATTTTTTAAATATGGGGGGAGGGACGAAAGGAATACCGGGCCTTTCCCATTCTTTATTAACAATGTCCGCCACCCGCTTGGGTATAGGAAAAGCTTCTGGGAGCCCCGGCACCTCTAGGAACTTGTCCAGTTTACATAGTTTCTCTGGGATGACTAAATTTTCACAATCATCCAGAGTGGATAATACCTCCTTAAGCAAAATGCGGAGATGTTCCAATTTAAATTTAAATGTAATCACATCAGATTCAGCCTGCTGAGAAATGTTCCCTAAATCAGTAATTTCTCCCTCAGACAAAACCTCCCTGGTCCCCTCAGATTGGGTTAGGGGCCCTTCAGAGATATTAATATCAGCGTCGTCATGCTCTTCAGTAACTAAAACAGAGCAGCCACGCTTACGCTGACAAGGGTTCATTTTGGCTAAAATGTTTTTGACAGAATTATCCATTACAGCCGTTAATTGTTGCATAGTAAGGAGTATTGGCGCGCTAGATGTACTAGGGGCCTCCTGAGTGGGCAAGACTCGTGTAGACGAAGGAGGGAATGATGCAGTACCATGCTTACTCCCCTCACTTGAGGAATCATCTTGGGCATCATTGTCATTATCACATAAATCACATTTATTTAAATGAATAGGAATTCTGGCTTCCCCACATTCAGAACACAGTCTATCTGGTAGTTCAGACATGTTAAACAGGCATAAACTTGATCAGAAAGTACAAAAAACGTTTTAAAATAAAACCGTTACTGTCACTTTAAATTTTAAACTGAACACACTTTATTACTGCAATTGCGAAAAAACATGAAGGAATTGTTCAAAATTCACCAAATTTTCACCACAGCGTCATAAAGCCTTGAAAATATTGCACACCAATTTTGGAAGCTTTAACCCTTAAAATAACGGAACCGGAGCCGTTTTAAGCTTTAAACCCCTTTACAGTCCCTGGTATCTGCTTTGCTGAGACCCAACCAAACCCAAAGGGGAATACGATACCAAATGACGCCTTCAGAAGTCTTTTATAAGTATCAGAGCTCCTCTCACATGCGACTGCATGCCATGCCTCTCAAAAACAAGTGCGCAACACCGGCGCGAAAATGAGACTCTGCCTATGCTTTGGGAAAGCCCCTAAAGAATAAGGTGTCTAAAACAGTGCCTGCCGATATTATTAAATCAAAATACCCAGAATAAATGATTCCTCAAGGCTAAATAAGTGTTAATATCAATCGATTTAGCCCAAAAAAAGTCTACAGTTTAAATAAGCCCTTGTGAAGCCCTTATTTACAATCGTAATAAACATGGCTTACCGGATCCCATAGGGAAAATGACAGCTTCCAGCATTACATCGTCTTGTTAGAATGTGTCATACCTCAAGCAGCAAGAGACTGCAAGCTGTTCCCCCAACTGAAGTTAATTGCTCTCAACAGTCCTGTGTGGAACAGCCATGGATTTTAGTTACGGTTGCTAAAATCATTTTCCTCATACAAACAGAATTCTTCATCTCTTTTCTGTTTCTGAGTAAATAGTACGTACCAGCACTATTTGAAAATAACAAACTCTTGATTGAATAATGAAAAACTACAGTTAAACACTAAAAAACTCTAAGCCATCTCCGTGGAGATGTTGCCTGTACAACGGCAAAGAGAATGACTGGGGTAGGCGGAGCCTAGGAGGGATCATGTGACCAGCTTTGCTGGGCTCTTTGCCATTTCCTGTTGGGGAAGAGAATATCCCACAAGTAAGGATGACGCCGTGGACCGGACACACCTATGTTGGAGAAAAGTGAATGATTTTTTTTATTTGATCGCATTTGGCGGTGAAATGGTGGCATGATGAAATATACCAAAATGGGCCTCGATCAATACTTTGGGATGTCTTTTAAAAAAAAATATATATATATACATGTAAAGGGATATTCAGGGATTCCTGAAAGATATCAGTGTTCCAATGTAACTATCGCTAATTTTGAAAAAAAGTGGTTTGGAAATAGCAAAGTGCTACTTGTATTTATTGCCCTATAACTTGCAAAAAAAAGCAAAGAACATGTAAACATTGGGTATTTCTAAACTCAGGACAAAATTTAGAAACTATTTAGCATGGGTGTTTTTTGGTGGTTGTAGATGTGTAACAGATTTTGGGGGTCAGTTAGAAAAAGTGTGTTTTTTCCATTTTTTCCTCATATTTTATAAAAAAAAATTATAGTAAATTATAAGACATGATGAAAATAATGGTATCGTTAGAAAGTCCATTTAATGGCGAGAAAAACGGTATATAATATGTGTGGGTACAGTAAATGAGTAAGAGGAAAATTACAGCTAAACACAAACACAGCAGAAAAGTGCTCTGGTCACTAAGGGGTTAAACATTTCTGACTTATGCATCTGCAATTTGTTATGATTCATTGTTATCCTAATAACTCCTAGTTTCCTCAACTCAAAGTATCTATTAAATCCAGTTACACTTTTTCTTGAAGCTGCTTTTGAGCATTTCACTTATGTTTTTCTTTATACATTAATAAATTTACCTAATTTCCACAGACGTGGAGAATCATCAACCTAAAAAAGCAGATATGGCACAGGTGGGGGTGTATGATTAGAATATGCATGTGCACATTTGTATGGGTGTCTTTAGCTGGGAGGCTGTATCAGAATACAGAAGAAAAAGGGAAAATTATAATAAAGAAAAGAGTTATACAGTTAAAAAGATGATTAGAGCAATGTTTCTCAACCGCAATCCTCAAGTAACAGACCAGATTTTCATTATAGCTGAATTAGAGCACAGATGAAATAATCATCTGATGGGTGAGAGCAGGTTAGTAACCATGGTTACTGATCAGCTGATTACTTCACCTGTGCACTGGTTCAGATATAATGAAAGCCTGGCCTGTTGGGGGTACTTGAGACCATGGTTGAGAAACACTGGATTAGAGGATAGGAAAGGGAAAAGTAGACTGTAAAAAAAGAAAGGGGCAAGAAAGAGGGTCAATGTTTCTAAACTGAGACAGGTTGTCAAAAAGATGAGATGGGGGATGTTGGAGGGGAAGAGGAAAATGGAAACCATATTGAAAAGAACATCAATAAGGCACCCTCCCAACTTCTCTAAATCATTTCTCTACTCAATCAAAAATCAGAAGATGGAGGGTCAGAGAGGCAACCCAACCTATTTTAGAAAGCAATATTGTGTCTCTTAAAATGCCCTACATTAGTCATATATGGGCTGGCCAAAACATCCTGCTGTGATCACTCTTCATATGTTGTATATAGCCACGTGCAAATACCTCACTTTGTTCATCAGCAACAATTTACGTGTCAATTTACCTGCTTTATTAAATTTACCACAATAGGAGGTTTCAGAACAGCATAAGAAAAGCATGATTAAAATTGGACCTTATAGCAAGTCAAGAGGCTGACAAATTAGATCATTGTGTTACTTTAAATTTTGCATACCTCCTTGCAAGATGCAACATGAAAGAACTACAAAAAAACTTCATGATTTTACCAAAGATCTCTACATTTAAGCAAAAGTTTAAAAAATAGATGTAAATTTTCATTAAGTGAGGCATTTTCTGGACCTAACAAATGGTTTTACCATTCAATTTGTATGCTTTATGCACAAAAATAAAAGAACCAATCAGAGTAACACAAACTATATAGCACATTGTCTTCTATTCAACCCACGTGATGTGTTTTGAAAATCACTACTGACAAAATGTACCAACATAACATTTCCCTGAAACTATACATATGCCAGAACTCAACTGAAAATCACTAATGCACATATCAAAAGTAAAACTTCAGTGAAACTATACATAAACCAGATGCTCTCAGTTAAAAATATAACAGAATTCAATTTATCCTATAGAAATATATTCTGAAAACTAACAACGACAAAAATATTTTACAGAAAAGAGATGTTACAAGTCATGAATGATTTGTATTTGATAGAATGCACATGCAATAAAATCGCCCAATCCCCTGTAGACTTAGGTATTCCCTAGAATGTTTTTTTTTCCCCCCATAAAAAAACCATCAACAACATTTGCACAAATGAGACTACAAAATATTATTACAGATATTTTTTTACCACGACACATGTGCAGATGGTAATATTCAATATCTGAAAACTAATGCAGATTTGCTAGTTTTATCAAGAAACCGCCAGAAGAACCTAAGATCCATTTCTTGTCAACTTTCAAGCCAAACCAGTCACCTATTTGGCCTGTAGCAATGTCTAACAAATCTTAAATATTAATATGGACAATTTCACACAAAAATGCATGTCATATTAATCTCAAAAGCTACTAAACCAATTATATCCACATTCTCAAGGTTTCTAGTCATTTACAGCTTAATACTTTAAGTATAAAAATGGTAGTATCTGTCTTCATATTCTAATGTATGAATCTGTATGCATTTGTATCATAAACCTAATTTTTTTTTAAGCATTTTGTTGGTAGGTGTTCCTGCCACTACCATCTATAATTGGGTGATTTGCCCAATGCATGATATCTTGCATATATCAAGGAGAAACCGCAAACAACAATCATTGCAACCGCAACAAGTATAAAATATTCCCATGATTGTGTTGTTATGGTAACGTAGTCTCACTATTTGACAGAATGTCAGCTGGGGGTGGCTGTGGGTGTTTCGGGGCAGTTTAGAGGTGTAGTCGGGATTTTTCACCTACACTTAGGACCAGCATGAGGAATTCATAAGAGCTCTATTACCCTGTGAATATGTTTGTTTGTTTTTTTGCGGCAAGTTATTAATTTTTCCAAATGGGTTTTATTGACTTTAGGCCAGTGTTTTTGCACAAATCCTGTAATGGGTTGAAATAGGGGGCAATAAAAAAAATGCAGAATATTAGAATCCTCTGCAGAGGGCTGTGAAAACATGGTTGTGTATTACTGGTTTAGATAAAAACATAATTTATGTAAGAATTTACCTGATAAATTAATTTCTTTAATATTGGCAAGAGTCCATGAGCTAGTGACGTATGGGATATACAATCCTACCAGGAGGGGCAAAGTTTTACAAACCTCAAAATGCCTATAAATACACCCATCACCACACTCACAATTCAGTTTAACGAATAGCCAAGTAGTGGGGTGATAAAGAAAGGAGTAAAAAGCATCAACAAAGGAATTTGGAAATAATTGTGCTTTATACAAAAAAATCATAACCACCATAAAAAGGGTGGGCCTCATGGACTCTTGCCAATATGAAAGAAATTAATTTATCTAGTAAATTCTTACATAAATTATGTTTTCTTTCATGTAATTGGCAAGAGTCCATGAGCTAGTAACGTATGGGATATCAATACCCAAGATGTGGAACTCCACGCAAGAGTCACTAGATAGGGAGGGATAAAAATAAAGAAAAGCCATTTTCCGCTGAAAAAATAATCCACAACCCAAATTATAAGTTTATTCTTAAATGACAAGAAAAACTTAAAACATGAGCAGAAGAATCAAACTGAAACAGCTGCCTGAAGCACCTTTCTACCAAAAACTGCTTCTGAAGAAGCAAATACATCAAAATGGTAGAATTCAGTAAATGTATGCAAAGAGGACCAAGTCGCCGCTTTGCAAATCTGATAAACTGAAGCTTCATTCTTAAAAGCCCACAAAGTGGAGACTGATCTAGTAGAATGAGCTGTAATTCTCTGAGGCGGGGCCTGACCCGACTCCAAATAAGCTTGATGAATAAAAAGCTTTAACCAAGAAGCCAAGGAAATAGCAGAAGCCTTCTGACCTTTCCTAGAACCAGAAAATATAACAAATAGACTAGAAGTCTTCCTGAAATCTTTAGTAGCTTCAACATCTCACCACATCCAAAGAATGTAAGGATCTTTCCAAAGGATTCTTAGGATTAGGACACAAGGAAGGGACAACAATTTCTCTACTAATGTTGTTAGAATTCACAACCTTAGGTAAAAATTCAAATGAAGTCTGCAAAACCGCCTTATCCTGATGAAAAATCAGAAAAGGAGATTCACAAGAAAGAGCAGATAGCTCAGAAACTCTTCTAGCAGAAGAGATGGCTAAAAGGAACAACACTTTCCAAGAAAGTAGTTTAATGTCCAAAGACTGCATAGGCTCAAATGGAGGAGCCTGTAAAGCCCTCAAAACCAAATTAAGACTCCAAGGAGGAGAGATTGATTTAATTATAGGCTTGATACGAACCAAAGCCTGTACAAAACAGTGAATATCAGGAAGTTTGGCAATCTTTCTGTGAAACAGAAAGAGCAGAGATTTGTCCCTTCAAGGAACTTGCAGACAAACCCTTATCCAAATCATCCTGAAGAAACTGTAAAATTCTAGGAATTCTAAAAGAATGCCAAGAAAATTTATGAGAGGAACACCATGAAATATAAGTCTTCCAAACTCAATAATAAATCTTTCTAGAGACAGATTTACAAGCTTGTAACATAGTATTAATCACTGAGTCAAAGAAACCTCTATGACTTAGCACTAGACGCATACCAAAACCTGTGAGGCCATGCTGGAGCCACCAGCAACACAAATGATTATTCCATGATGATTTTGGAGATCACTCTTGGAAGAAGAACTAGAGGCGGAAAAATATAAGCAGGTTGATAACACCAAGGAAGTGTCAATGCATCCACTGCTTCCGCCTGAAAATCCCTGGACCTGGACAGGTATCTGGGAAGTTTCTTGTTTAGATGAGAGGCCATCAGATCTATCTCTGGAAGACCCCCATCTGAACAATCTGAGAAAACACGTCTGGATGGAGAGACCACTCCCCCGGATGTAAAGTCTGACGGCTGAGATAATCTGCCTCCCAATTGTCTACACCTGGGATATGCACCGCAGAAATTAGACAGGAGCTGGATTCCGCCCAAACAAGTATCCGAGATACTTCTTTCATAGCTTGGGGACGTTGAGTCCCACCCTGATGATTGACATATGCCACTGATATTGTCTGTCTGAAAACAAATTAACGGTTCTCTCTTTAACAGAAGCCAAAACTGAAGAGCTCTGAGAATTGCACGGAGTTCTAAAATATTGATTGGTAATCCTCGCCTCTTGAGATTTCCAAACCCCTTGTGCTGTCAGAGATCCCCAAACAGCTCCCCAACCTGAAAGACTCACATCTGTTGTGATCACAGTCCAGGTTGGCCGAACAAAAGAAGCCCCTTGAACTAAACGCTGGTGATTTAACCACCCGTCAGAGAGTGTCGAACATTGGGATTTAAGGATATTAATTGTGATATCTTTGTATAATCCCTGCACCATTGATTCAGCATACAAAGCTGAAGAGGTCTCATGTGAAAAAAAGCAAAGGGGATCGCTTCCGATGCTGCAGTCATGAGACCTAAAACTTCCATGCATATAGCCACTGAAGGGAATGACTGAGACTGAAGGTGTCGACAGGCTGCAACCAATTTTAAATGTCTCTTGTCTGTTAGAGACAGAGTAATGGACACTGAATCTACAGTATCTGGGAGCCTAAAAAGGTGACCCTTGTCTGAGGAATCAAGAAACTTTTTGGTAAATTGATCCTCCAACCATGTTTCCGAAGAAACAACACTAGTTGATTCGTGTGAGATTCTGCAGAACGTAAAGACTGAGCTAGTACCAAGATATCATCCAAATAAGGAAACACCGCAATACCCTGTTCTCTGGTTACAGAGAGCAGGGCACCGAGAACCTTTGAAAAGATTCTTGGAGCTGTTGCTAGGCCAAACAGAAGAGCAACAAATTGGTAATGCTTGTCTAGAAAAGAGAATCTCAGAAACTGATAATGATCTGGATGAATCGGAATATGAAGGTATGCATCCTGCAAGTCTATTGTAGACATATAATGTCCTTGCTGAACAAAAGGCAGAATAGTCCTTATAGTCACCATCTTGAAAGTTGGTACTCTTACATAACGATTCAAAATTTTCAGATCCAGAACTGGTCTGAATGAATTTTCCTTCTTTGGGACAATGAATAGATTTTAATAAAACCCCAAACCCTGTTCCTGAAAAGGAACTGGCATGATTATGCCTGATAACTCCAGGTCTGAAACACACTTCAGGACAGCCTGTGCTTTTACTGGATTTGCTGGGATACGTGAGAGAAAAAATCTTCTCACAGGAGGTCTTACTCTGAATCCTATTTGATACCCTTGAGAGACAATGCTCTGAATCCAATGATTTTGGACAGAATTTATCCAAACATCCTTGAAAAACCTTAATCTGCCCCTACCAGCTGAGCTGGAATGAGGGCCGCACCTTCATGCGGACTTAGGGGCTGTCTTTGGTTTCTTAAATGGCTTGGATTTATTCCAATTTGAGGAAGGCTTCCAATTGGAAACAGATTCCTTGGGGGAAGGATTAGGTTTTTGTTCCTTATTTTGACGAAAGGAACAAAAACGGTTAGAAGCCTTAGATTTACCCTTAGGTTTTTTATCCTGAGGCAAAAAAACTCCCTTCTCCCCAGTAACAGTTGAAATAATAGAATCCAACTGAGAACCAAATAAATTATTACCTTGGAAAGAAAGAGATAGCAATCTAGACTTAGATGTCATATTAGCATTCCAAGATTTAAGCCACAAAGCTCTTCTAGCTAAAATAGCTAAAGACATGGATCTAACATCAATTTTGATAATATCAAAAATGGCATCACAAATAAAATGATTAGCATGTTGCAGTAAGCGAACAATGCTAGATACGTCAGAATCCAATTCTTGTTGCGCTAAATTCTCCAACCAAAAAGTTGATTCAGCCGCAACATCAGCCAAAGAAATTACAGGCCTGAGAAGATGACCTGAATATAAATAGGCTTTCCTTAGATAAAATTCAAGTTTCCTATCTAAAGGATCTTTAAAAGAAGTACTATCTTCCATAGGAATAGTGGTACGTTTAGCAAGAGTAGAAATAGCCCCGTCAACTTTGGGGATCTTTTCCCAAAACTCTATTGAAATTGCTGGTAAAGGATACAATTTTTTTAAACCTTGAAGAAGGAATAAAAGAAGTACCGGGCTTATTCCATTCCTTAGGAATCATATCAGAAATAGCATCAGGAATAGGAAAAACCTCTGGAGTAACCACAGGAGGTTTAAAAAACAGAATTTACATTGTGTAGGTTCAGCCCCTTTCAATCAATCTATCAAAGTTTGCAGTAGACTTTATTCTTTTCTGGTCACATAGATCCACACTACTGGGGAGAGATTGGATAATTGTGCTGGCATTTATGGAAACCTACTGGGGAGTACTCATACACTTACTCACTTAAGTTTCTTCTCTTCTTTATTATAGCTCATAGTCATACACTTCTGAGGTTATTGCGTTCTGGTATTTATATCAAGCTCCATATCCATATACACTAATTTCTTAACCTCTGAGAATGTACCATTACTTGCTCACTCTACCATATTATGGCGTCAGTTGTAGAACATATTTTATATTGTTTTTCTTTCAGGAGAACTGCTACTACGTAACTGTAAGCTATATATTCTTATTATATGGGTAAGCTACTTTATTTTCATAATGGAGACACGAATACCGCACAAATTATTAAGTGAAGCAGGTACTAGACTATATTTCTAGATAGCTGACATCTTTGATGATAATTCAGTAGTCTGGGAGTGAGATATCATGACCTCTCCAGTGGTGAGAACTTGGTCTCAGACACCTACCACAATTAAGATCCAAACTCCAAAAGCCCTCATCCACTATAGGTATTTAATGAAGTGTATATGCTCTATCATTGTATCTCAGGTTGATAGTTCGGTCTGTCTAAATAGAGTACTCTCTGTCAATTCAACCTTGTTTGATATATAATGTTACCTAGTTTCTCTCTTATCTTATTATGTTTTTCTCAAAGGTTCTCGGCAATCCCTTCCCTACTGGTGTTTCAGTGCTACTCGCAAAGTTATGTCTCTATTTGCCGGGACGGTCACAACCAAGATAACTTATCACTTCTTTGAAGTGGCTTGCTTACTACACATTAATACTAGGCTCCACAAGGAGAACACATATTTTTATACTTGAATCCTGTTGGAGCTCCTAGATGTTTCATAGACTCTCGGACTAACCTATGTGTTTACATTAAACTCCACTTCACATCATATATTTTTGTGCTCCCCCATTTCCTATGCTATAGTTTCTGTGCTACTTCATAGAGTTAGTTGTCAGCCTCACATATGCTATAACAAAAGAGTACATGAGCACACTAGAGTAACCTTCTGAGCCATAATCTCCACTTTTCCTCTCAATCTATAATATGGCCCAAGATATTTGCACACCTGGACTCAGCACTGATCAGCATATTCTTCGTAAGATACGCAAACTGCAACTAGAAGTACATGCCCTCCTCCCCCTCCCTACATCTCTACTAACTGCTGGGCCTCTCTCCTTCCTTTCCCGCCGGTACTGGTTGCCTGCGGGTCATACCCCTTTTCCTTTTTCCCACATCGTCTACAGCTGACATTTCCCCAGGAGAGGGGCTCACCCAACATAACTTATGGCTCCGCCCTCCACCCTCACTTTTAGCTACTGTCCACCCTTGCTTTAGGTGGACAAATAAGCGGTATTTATCCGCTGTTGATATCTTTCTGTCATAAGTTGCTCTGAGCTTCTGTCTACAAAGAAAATGTGGCACCTTGTCCTCCATTTACGTATATCCAGTAGGAGCAACTTGTTATGACTCCCTATAATTTGTAAATTTTTAGATAATAAATACACTTATCTTATAATTAACGTATCACTCTATAAGAAGTATAAGTTTTTTGGGTTGTTTAAATTCTATCACTTTCTTATGCGTTTATATAGGAAACAAAAGGAAAAAAGAGGTAATGCTTGATTATATGTATTTGATTTTGTACTTGCACACAATGTCCTCTACATTCATTATGTTCTTTTGGTGAGATACACATATAATATTTGAATTACGATTTCTTTATTATCTTCTATGTAGAGGTTTCATTGTCCAATGGATAAACAATGTCTTGTATGCAAAATTTCCCAAATTGACACAAAATGTAAATTATGTTCATGTTCTTTCTTTTTCTTGTATTGCCTCAATAAAAATCTTTGATTTAAAAAAATAAATTAAAAAAAAACAGAATTTAAACGTTTACTAGTTTTAATGTCAAGAGGAAAAGTTTCCTCAATATCCAAAGTAATTAACACTTTTTTTAACAAAGAACGAATATACTCCATTTTAAATAAATAAGTAGATTTGTCAGTGTCAATATCTGAGGAAGGATCTTCTGAATCAGATAGATCCTCATCAGAGGAGGATAATTCATTATGTTGTCGGTCATTTGAAATTTCATCAACCTTATGAAAAGTTTTAAAAGACCTTTTACGCTTATTAGAAGGCGGAAAAGCAGACAGAGCCTTCTGAATAGAATCAGTAACAAATTCTTTAAAATTCATAGGTATATCATGTACATTAGAAGTTGACGGAACTGCAACCGGCAATGTACTATTACTGATGGACACATCATCTGCATGTAAAAGTTTATCATGACAAATAATACAGATGACATTCGGAGATATAATCTCCACAAGTTTACAACAAATGCACTTAGCTTTGGTAGAACCGATATTAGGCAGCAAAGTTCCAACAGATACTTCTGAGACAGGATCAGATTGAGACAGGAATGGGGAAAAAATGCAAATAGCATAGCCCTCTGACATAGAAAAAGGCAAGAGGCAAATAGCAATGGGTGAAAAAATAATGAAAAAATTTTGGCGCCAAGTATGACGCACAACGTAACTGAAATTTGTTTGGCACCAACAACGTCCGGACACTCGCGTCACTAACGACGCAACCTTGTGTAAGGAACTCGGCGTCAAGTATGACGCCGGAAATGACGAACTTGCGTCAACGGACGTACTTTCACTCCAAAACATTCTTGCGCTAAGAATGACGCAATAAAGTCTAACATTTGGCGCACCTGTGGGCCTAATCCTGCCCGCAATCTGCAAAGAAAAATGTAGTCAATTTAAAACCCCAGGTAAGAAAAATATTTCTTAATATGTTTATTTTCCCCAAATATGAAACTGACAGTAATGCATAAAGTGCCAAACCATAGCTGAGGTGTCTTAAGTAATAAAAACATACTTACCAAAAGACACCCATCCACATATAGCAGATAGCCAAACCAGTACTGAACCGGTTATCAGTAGAGGTAATGGAATATGAGAGTATATCGTTGATCTGAAAAGGGAGGTAGGAGATGAATCTCTACGACCGATAACAGAGAACCTATGAAATAGATCTCCCGTGAGGAAAACCATTGCATTCAATAGGTGATACTCCCTTCACATCCCTCTGACATTCACTGTACTCTGAGAGGAATCGGGCTTCAAAATGCTGAGAAGCGCATATCAAAGTAGGAATCTTAGCACAAACTTCACCACCTCCATAGGAGGCAAAGTTTGTAAAACTGAATTGAGGTTTGGGAAACTTTGCCCCTCCTGGTAGGATTGTATATCCCATACGTCACTAGCTCATGGACTCTTGCCAATTACATGAAATAAATGAATAATACAGCAAGCTGAAATATTTTATCCTAATGAATGATAGAAGTATAACTCACAGTGATTATAGTGCCAGTGTTTTATCAGTCTGCCCCTCTGACATGTACTTTTTTGTTATCTGTACTTAGAAGACACATAGCTGGGAGGAATCCCATCTGCTTATCTTTCTAAAACGTACAGTCCCAGTCAACTTTATTAAAGGGCCATTAAACACTAAATAAATGCTAAAAAATTATTATTAGGCTCAGGAGAATATGTAAGTATAAGTATTTTTTTTTATATAGGGCTAGATTACAAGTGGAATTAAAAAAAATCCATGTGTTAAAACACCTTAATATATCTAGAGATGAATCCTTTCCGCTGACATGTTTAGAAATTAATTTTTATTGTGCAAGTGCCAGTCTGCAAATTGTGCAGATGCACTATTTCCCTCATATAATAGACTTATTTGGGGGTCGGGACTCGGCAGTAAAACTCATGTCGGGTAAATACTCAAGCGATATGCCGATGGAGCCCCAAAAAAATCTGCTCAAGTAGTGGAGTTATTCATTTAGTTCTCTGCTGTAATATTTTAATTAAACTTAAAGGGGCAGTCTACAATAGAATTTTTATTGTTTTAAAAGATAGATAATCCCTTTATTACCCATTCCCCAGCTTTGCACAAACAACACAGTTATATTAATATACTTTTTACCTCTGTTATTACCTTGTATCTAAGCCTATGCAAACTGCCCCCTGGTCACATGACTGTGACTATTTAAAATCTATTGAGTTGCATTTAGTACTGTGTTGTGCTAACTCTTAAATAACTTCCCGGGCGTGAACACAATGGTATCTATATGGCCCACATGAACTATCAGCCTCCTGTTTTGAAAAGCAAATACAAAAGCATGTGTTTAAGAGGCTGTCAATAGAGCCTTTGAAACAGGCAGAGATTTAGAGGTTTAAATGTTATAACGTATATTAATCTAACAATGTTGGTTGTGCAAAGCTAGGGAATGGGTAGTAAAGGCGTTGTCTATCTTTTTAAACAACAATTTTTGTGTAGACTGTACCATTAAGCATAAAAGACTTCACACAGATATACACATACATTCACATACACACATCTAAGATCCCTTCCAAGTCCCACCCTTGATTTATATCATATCCCTTTAAATCGGCCACGTTTTCTTTTCATTATTAAACCTTTGTTTCCAAAGAATTAACTAAAATATTTCCATAACATCTGTAGTCTATGGAAACAATCTTGTCTTATCTCATCTGCTGGACCAAATTAGCAAAAAGAATCAGCATCTATAGTGATCAAACATCCACAGTGTAAACTATAGCAGTGTCAGGCTAATTGACGCCTTTATGAGGAATTAATCTCCATTTAAAAGCACTTTTTTATTTATTTTCTAGTCTTCCTTTTTCCAAATTTAATTAACAATTGGAATGAAAGGAAAAGTAAAACCTTGTAATAACAAGACATGTCTGTTGTTTTTGTTACAGAATAACATCAGCAAGTCTAAAAACTTTTAACCCCTTTGATACGCATGACGAACTATAGCCTGTGTGCCCATGACAAGCCCGTTTTTATCATGCAAGGGGATCACTGATCAAAGGCTGTTTTCGGCGATCACCTGCACTACAGGCTGGGGATCGTTGGAGGCCTAGTGGCTTCATGGTCACAAAGGAGGAAGAACCGGGAAGCTCAGTTTAACTGCAAGGAAGCTGGTGGTCTTGGATCAGTACCATACAGCAGATGTTTAGTAAAGTGATCAAAGTAACAGCGGTGGTCACTTGTCCATTTTCAGTATTATTTGCTAAAATCGAAAAAAAATTATACATTTTATTTACAGTTTTTGCTGCAGCTATCTCATATCCTATGAATTATAAATATAATAATGGTATATTGTGAATCTGCTGTGCCTGCTGGAAAAACAAACAAACCAACATATAATTTGTGTGGGTCACTCACTAAAATTTGACTTACAATAGGGTTTAAATGTAGGTAGCAAAAACGTTTAAAATTGTCTCAGCACTGGGGTAAAAAATGCTTAGCAGCGAAAGTGTTAAAACAAATTAAATTCCTGTTTGTTGCAATTGGTTTTCAATAGCCAAACTCTACACACCACTTGCCATTTGAGCAACCAATCCAGGCTTTGTTCTGGAGCAGACAAGGCTAGTTACGGTCATTATGTTTGTATAAAGTGCATTGATTTGCATTTGTTATCTGCAGAAACTAATTAGGAACAGATCAGTAACAGGTTTAGCCTTGAAAAGTCTGCAGTTTGCATATCCATCTCTGAGAATAAGAAAATCCACAATTTTCAGATGTAAATGATATGAAAGGGGGCAAAATAAGTTATGAAAATATGTTGCATTATTATTTTATTACTCATAACTAAAATGTTTTATTAAAATATTAATGTGTTTACAGTCCCATTAATACAAATAAAAAAATGTTTCTGCAACTGCTTTATTTTACATGTAAAAATGAAATGTATTCTTGGACTAAAAGCCCAAATTAAAATTTATGTGATACAGAAACTGCAGTGCATTATGAAGTATATAATTTTGTAATAGGGGAATAAGAGCCAAGAAAAAGTGAGGATTGATGTTAA
Source organism: Bombina bombina (assembly GCF_027579735.1). Classification (NCBI taxonomy): domain Eukaryota; kingdom Metazoa; phylum Chordata; class Amphibia; order Anura; family Bombinatoridae; genus Bombina; species Bombina bombina. The sequence continues at coordinate 612,500,878 of NC_069502.1, read as the reverse complement.
AGGTCCATAATAATACTGCACTGCTCCTCCATGACACACAATACAAATAGCTAACTTTTCTTTAATAAAACATCAATTTCACTTTTAAAAAGTACTTAATTTATTCATTTATTTTTGTAAAATGTCATAACACATAACCAGCACTAATCAGCACAGAACTCCTTATCCACACGAGCGCACTCACGTCGGTGCAGCAGCTTCTTCCTGTTTCACAGAGATATGACACGGTAGCAGAAAAGCTGGTATCCCATAGCAACAAGTAAACCAGCTTTGCTACTGTGGGGTCGATTTATCAACCCGTCAATGTTTCCACTGCTCCTTAACTCACCTCTGGGGCGGCGGACAGCAATCAGCCCGATCGGGTTGATTGGCTCCCCCTGCTAGCGGCATTGCACAAGCATTTCCCTACAGAGGATCATGTCTGCCTGCACATTAGTAAATTGGTCCCTGTGTCTGTAATATCAACATGTGAATGATATACAAATATATACCTATAGACGTATGTATGTATGTGTGTGTGTGTGTGTGTGTGTGTGTGTGTGTGTGTATGTATGTATGTATGTATGTATGTATGTATATATATATATATATATATATATATATATATATATATATATATAAAACATGGAAGGGAACTGCACTCCAAGACCGGATCAGGTACACATCCTGTGACTCAGCAACATCCAGCCCTGGGTGCTAAATAGCACTCCAAAAAAGCTGTGATGTCACCAGAGCCACAGGCAGTTAACCCCAGTCCGGAATGGCTATTTAGCACCCAGGGCTGGATGTTACTGAGTCACAGGATGTGTACCTGATCCGGTCTTGGAGTGCAGTTCCCTTCCATGTTTTGTATTTTCTATGGGTGATTACAGCCACCTGTGCACCCCTTCTTTGTTCTCAGTTTGTTTGGCTTTGTGAGCTCGCATGATGGTGTGGCTGTGTTAGGGACTCAGGCAATGGAAAGGAGGACCTTGACGTGGTGCCTGAGCTTTCCCATTTGGCCAGATGCGGTGACTAACCTTTCCAGTTGTGATTTTATCTTAGCTGTGAGCTAGCTGGTGAGTGCTGGGTGTTTCTATGTGTTAGCATATATATATATATATATATATATATATATATATATTCTATCAGCACGCTGTTTTGTGGGTAATGGATTTTATAAATTCTAAAGCACCAAAACATGTTAAACAGATGTATACTGAGGGTTTATTGTGTTTGCATGAACTATGTATTAAAATGGGAATCAAAAAATACTATAATGTCCTTATAAAATTATTTAGTTTCAAGAAAAAAAAAGTTAAAGTTGTTTATTTAATTTAGATGCTAACATAAAGAGCAACTGGGTTGCCAGTTGTACTGCACAAAACACTGGACAATCTGTTGATGACTGGGCACGATGGTAGGTGGGGGCTCCACAATGCCCCCCAAAACCTCTACCTTAGCCCCAACACTTGGTCCTACAATGTACATTTTTCACAATTCGGAAATGATTTTTCCCCTTGGCTGCCAGTAACATACAAATTAATAAATTTACATGTTAGGATGTCAGTAACACACATAAACAGAAGTCATTTGACCCCCCTTGACTGATCCTCACTTCTTACTGCTCCATACTTGAAATATGTTGAGGTGTAGGAGGCCTTTTACATTTAGCTTACACTCAGTGACTTAAAAATGGACATTTAAGTGTCCAGTATTTTTGTGAAGATTTTACGGAGCTGCTCAAATACTGGACTATCCGGTTGAATACAGGAACCTGGCAGCTCTAAGTACAGATGGGCCTATGGCCTGATTGCTCACTGGCTGATTTTTACTGATAGACATGGAAACACCTCACAAGCACTGAAAAATGAATTAGGAACATTAGTTTTGCAACAATAACAAAAAAACTAACACATTTTATAAGATTTTGAGTCCCTCAGTGTTAGTATTCACACTATCAGTGCTTTGTGAGTATCCATTGTAGTGAAATACAGGATTCTGCAACAGCAGCATGAAAGTACATCTGTCTGTCTTCTATATCTACATTTTTCAAACTTTGTAGACAAGAACATACACTTGTCTGTGATTAGTACCTTTAAATAATTCAGAGTATAAAAAAACCTGAAAAACATAATTTATGTAAGAACTTACCTGATAAATTCATTTCTTTCATATTAGCAAGAGTCCATGAGCTAGTGACGTATGGGATATACATTCCTACCAGGAGGGGCAAAGTTTCCCAAACCTCAAAATGCCTATAAATACACCCCTCACCACACCCACAAATCAGTTTAACGAATAGCCAAGAAGTGGGGTGATAAGAAAAAAGTGTGAAAGCATAAAAAATAAGGAATTGGAATAATTGTGCTTTATACAAAAAAATTATAACCACCACAAAAAAGGGGTGGGCCTCATGGACTCTTGCTAATATGAAAGAAATGAATTTATCAGGTAAGTTCTTACATAAATTATACAATACCCTACAGTCTTTTAAGTTCAATATACTTACATTTTTTAAGATATTTTTTATTAAACTCATAAGACAATTATATAGAGTTTCATCTGTCAGACCTTTATAAAGCTGCATTTAGTACATTTAACCAGTGCAAAAGACTCTTTACAGAGGGGTAAACTTTGTACTGGAACACACTAGATTTGGCAGGGTTCCTGGAAGAGCCAACTAAAAAGAATAGAGTAGTGTACTTTCTCTGTAATTGTTAAGAAAAAAAGATCACATTTACTAGACAAACAGGGCGTTAACTTGATAAACGGCCTTGAATTCAAAAGAAAGAAATCTTAGCAAAGATACAATTTGCTTTTCTTTCATGTAATTAGCAAGAGTCCATGAGCTAGTGACGTATGGGATAATGACTACCCAAGATGTGGATCTTTCCACGCAAGAGTCACTAGAGAGGGAGGGATAAAATAAAGACAGCCAATTCCGCTGAAAAATAATCCACACCCAAAATAAAGTTTAAATTATAAGCAGAAGATTCAAACTGAAACAGCTGCCTGAAGTACTTTTCTACCAAAAACAGCTTCAGAAGAAGAAAACACATCAAAATGGTAGAATTTAGTAAAATTATGCAAAGAAGACCAAGTTGCTGCTTTGCAAATCTGATCAACCGAAGCCTCATTCCTAAACGCCCAGGAAGTAGAAACTGACCTAGTAGAATGAGCTGTAATCCTTTGAGGCGGAGTTTTACCCGACTCGACATAAGCATGATGAATTAAAGATTTCAACCAAGATGCCAAAGAAATGGCAGAGGCCTTCTGACCTTTCCTAGAACCGGAAAAGATAACAAATAGACTAGAAGTCTTTCGGAAATTCTTAGTAGCTTCAACATAATATTTCAAAGCTCTAACAACATCCAAAGAATGCAATGATCTCTCCTTAGAATTCTTAGGATTAGGACAGAATGAAGGAACCACAATTTCTCTACTAATGTTGTTAGAATTCACAACCTTAGGTAAAAATTTAAAAGAAGTTCGCAACACCGCCTTATCCTGATGAAAAATCAGAAAAGGAGACTCACAAGAAAGAGCAGATAATTCAGAAACTCGTCTGGCAGAAGAGATAGCCAAAAGGAACAAAACTTTCCAAGAAAGTAATTTGATGTCCAACGAATGCATAGGTTCAAACGGAGGAGCTTGAAGAGCCCCCAGAACCAAATTCAAACTCCAAGGAGGAGAAATTGACTTAATGACAGGTTTTATATGAACCAAAGCTTGTACAAAACAATGAATATCAGGAAGATTAGCAATCTTTCTGTGAAAAAGAACAGAAAGAGCAGAAATTTGTCCTTTCAAGGAACTTGCAGACAAACCTTTATCCAAACCATCCTGAAGAAATTGTAAAATTCTCGGAATTCTAAAAGAATGCCAGGAAAAATGATGAGAAAGACACCAAGAAATATAAGTCTTCCAGACTCTATAATATATCTCCCTAGATACAGATTTACGAGCCTGTAACATAGTATTAATCACAGAGTCAGAGAAACCTCTTTGACTAAGAATCAAGCGTTCAATCTCCATACCTTTAAATTTAAGGATTTGAGATCCTGATGGAAAAAAGGACCTTGCGACAAAAGGTCTGGTCTTAACGGAAGAGTCCACGGTTGGCAAGAGGCCATCCGGACAAGATCCGCATACCAAAACCTGTGAGGCCATGCTGGAGCTACCAGCAGAACAAACGAGCATTCCTTCAGAATCTTGGAGATTACTCTTGGAAGAAGAACTAGAGGCGGAAAGATATAGGCAGGATGATACTTCCAAGGAAGTGACAATGCATCCACTGCTTCCGCTTGAGGATCCCTGGATCTGGACAGATACCTGGGAAGTTTCTTGTTTAGATGAGAGGCCATCAGATCTATTTCTGGAAGTCCCCACATTTGAACAATCTGAAGAAATACCTCTGGGTGAAGAGACCATTCGCCCGGATGTAACGTTTGGCGGCTGAGATAATCCGCTTCCCAATTGTCTATACCTGGGATATGAACCGCAGAAACTAGACAGGAGCTGGATTCCGCCCATACCAGAATTCGAGATACTTCCTTCATAGCCAGAGGACTGTGAGTCCCTCCTTGATGATTGATGTATGCCACAGTTGTGACATTGTCTGTCTGAAAACAAATGAACGATTCTCTCTTTAGAAGAGGCCATGACTGAAGAGCTCTGAAAATTGCACGGAGTTCCAAAATATTGATCGGTAATCTCACCTCCTGAGATTCCCAAACCCCTTGTGCTGTCAGAGACCCCCAAACAGCTCCCCAACCTGTCAGACTTGCATCTGTTGAAATTACAGTCCAGGTCGGAAGAACAAAAGAAGCCCCCTGAACTAAACGATGGTGATCTGTCCACCACATCAGAGAGTGTCGTACAATCGGTGTTAAAGATATTAATTGAGATATCTTTGTGTAATCCCTGCACCACTGGTTCAGCATACAGAGCTGAAGAGGTTGCATGTGAAAACGAGCAAAGGGGATCGCGTCCGATGCTGCAGTCATAAGACCTAGAATTTCCATGCATAAAGCTACCGAAGGGAATGATTGTGACTGAAGGTTTCGACAAGCTGATATCAACTTTAGACGTCTCTTGTCTGTCAAAGACAGAGTCATGGACACTGAATCTATCTGAAAACCTAAAAAAGTTACCCTTGTCTGAGGAATTAATTAACTTTTTGGTAAATTGATCCTCCAACCATGATCTTGAAGAAACAACACAAGTCGATTCGTATGAGATTCTGCTAAATGTGAAGACTGAGCAAGTACCAAGATATCATCCAAATAAGGAAATACCACAATACCCTGTTCTCTGATTACAGACAGAAGGGCACCGAGAACATTTGTAAAAATTCTTGGGGCTGTAGCTAGGCCAAACGGTAGAGCCACAAACTGGTAATGCTTGTCTAGGAAAGAGAATCTCAGAAACTGATAGTGATCTGGATGAATCGGAATATGCAGATATGCATCCTGTAAATCTATTGTGGACATATAATGCTCTTGCTGAACAAAAGGCAGGATAGTCCTTACAGTTACCATTTTGAATGTTGGTATACTTACATAACGATTCAATATTTTTAGATCCAGAACTGGTCTGATGGAATTCTCCTTCTTTGGTAAAATGAAGAGATTTGAATAAAACCCCAGCCCCTGTTCCAGAACTGGAACTGGTATAATTACTCCAGCCAACTCTAGATCTGAAACACATTTCAGAAATGCTTGAGCCTTCGCTAGGTTTACTGGGACACGGGAAAGAAAAAATCTCTTTGCAGGAGGCCTTATCTTGAAGCCAATTCTGTACCCTTTTGAAACGATGTTCTGAATCCAGAGATTGTGAACAGAATTGAACCAAATTTCTTTGAAAAAAAAGTAATCTGCCCCCTACCAGCTGAGCTTGAATGAGGGCCGCACCTTCATGTGGACTTGGGAGCTGGCTTTGGTTTTCTAAAAGGCTTGGATTTATTCCAGACTGGAGATGGTTTCCAAACTGATACCGCTCCTGAGGATGAAGGATCAGGCTTTTGTTCCTTGTTGTGACGAAAGGAACGAAAACGATTATTAGACCTAAATTTACCTTTAGATTTTTTATCCTGTGGTAAAAAAGTTCCTTTCCCTCCAGTAACAGTTGAGATAATAGAATCCAACTGAGAACCAAATAATTTATTACCCTGGAAAGAAAGGGAAAGTAGAGTAGACTTAGAAGACATATCAGCATTCCAAGTTTTAAGCCATAAAGCTCTTCTAGCTAAAATAGCTAGAGACATATACCTGACATCAACTCTAATGATATCAAAGATGGCATCACAAATAAAATTATTAGCATGTTGTAGAAGAATAATAATGCTATGAGAATTATGATCTGTTACTTGTTGCGCTAAAGATATAGCAGGTCTAAGAAGATTACCTGAACACAAGTAAGCTTTTCATAGAAAGGATTCAATTTTCCTATCTAAAGGATCCTTAAAGGAAGTACCATCTGATCTGCCGTAGGAATAGTAGTACGCTTAGCAAGAGTAGAGACAGCCCCATCAACCTTAGGGATTTTGTCCCAAAATTCTAATCTGTCAGATGGCAGAGGATATAATTGCTTAAAATGTTTAGAAGGAGTAAAAGAATTACCCAAATTATTCCATTCCCTGGAAATTACTTCAGAAATAGCACCAGGGACAGGAAAAAACTTCTGGAATAACTACAGGAGATTTAAAAACCTTATCTAAACGTTTAGATTTAGTATCAAGAGGACTAGAATCCTCAATCTCTAATGCAATTAGGACTTCTTTAAGTAAAGAACGAATAAATTCCATTTTAAATAAATATGAAGATTTATCAGCATCAACCTCTGATACAGAATCCTCTGAATCAGAAGAACCAATATCAGTATCAGAATGATGATGTTCATTTAAAAATTCATTTAAAAAAGCCGCCCACATTATTTGGCGCCTAAATGCTTTTGGCGTCAAAATGACGCCACATCCGGAACGCCGACACCTTTGGCGCAAAAAAACGTCAAAAATGACGCAACTTCTGGCGACACGTATGACGCCGGAAACAGAAAACATTTTTGCGCCAAAAAAGTCTGCGCCAAGAATGACGCAATAAAATGAAGCATTTTCAGCCCCCGCGAGCCTAACAGCCCACAGGGAAAAGACAAATTTTTAAGGTAAGAAAAAATGATTTATTCATATGCATTATCCCAAATATGAAACTGACTGTCTGAAATAAGGAATGTTGAACATCCTGAGTCAAGGCAAATAAATGTTTGAATACATATATTTAGAACTTTATATAAAAGTGCCCAACCATAGCTTAGAGTGTCACAGAAAATAAGACTTACTTACCCCAGGACACTCATCTACATGTAGTAGAAAGCCAAACCAGTACTGAAACGAGAATCAGTAGAGGAAATGGTATATATAAGAGTATATCGTCGATCTGAAAAGGGAGGTAAGAGATGAATCTCTACGACCGATAACAGAGAACCTATGAAATAGACCCCGTAGAAGGAGATCACTGCATTCAAATGGGCAATACTCTCCTCACATCCCTCTGACATTCACTGCACGCTGAGAGGAAAACCGGGCTCCAACCTGCTGCGGAGCGCATATCAACGTAGAATCTAGCACAAACTTACTTCACCACCTCCATAGGAGGCAAAGTTTGTAAAACTGATTTGTGGGTGTGGTGAGGGGTATATTTATAGGCATTTTGAGGTTTGGGAAACTTTGCCACTCCTGGTAGGAATGTATATCCCATACGTCACTAGCTCATGGACTCTTGCTAATTACATGAAAGAAAAGCAAATTGTATCTTTGCTAAGATTTCTTTCTTTTGAATTCAAGGCCGTTTATCAAGTTAACGCCCTGTTTGTCTAGTAAATGTGATCTTTTTTTCTTAACAATTACAGAGAAAGTACACTACTCTATTCTTTTTAGTTGGCTCTTCCAGGAACCCTGCCAAATCTAGTGTGTTCCAGTACAAAGTTTACCCCTCTGTAAAGAGTCTTTTGCACTGGTTAAATGTACTAAATGCAGCTTTATAAAGGTCTGACAGATGAAACTCTATATAATTGTCTTATGAGTTTAATAAAAATATCTTCAAAAATGTAAGTATATTGAACTTAAAAGACTGTAGGGTATTGTTTCTTCAGAGGTTTGTGTGGGAGGTCTTTGAAAGTAGAAATATCTCAGCAGGTCCAGCTCAAGGCATTGCAGTGATGATGTGCTGCCTGGGAACAAGAATACAGTCTAAACCAAACCATTGTACTACATCCTAAACCCCAAAAATAAATAAAATAATACATAAATACAGGTACAAAACACTTTCTCAACCCAATCATTGTACTACAACTTAAACGCAAAAACATTTAAAAAAATAAAATAATACATAGATACAGGTACAAAACGTTTTCTCAAAACCACTTGGGACCAAAAAAAGTTGGGATTCTGAATAATTTGGATTTCAGAATATTTGTATATTTGCATCTGTAAAATGGGACAGTTTGGAGAAGGGATGGGACTAAGGGGTCGATTTAACAATGGCCGAATCACAGTAAAATATTTCATGACCTCAGCACTGTTGATGCTGATTGGCTGCTGTTCATTTTTTCATTTTTTATTTTTTTTTACCTGCAGCTGGGAGCAGCTGAGTATAACTTTTTTACACAGAACTTACTCTGCTGAGCTGAGGAGATTGTGAGGTAAAATATCTTCCTTTTTTACATAGAGATGCTCAGGTGATATTTTCCTGTCAGCTTTTTACAGTTATACTGCATCAGTTTCAAGTGATTTAGCATATGAGTATTATGTCCCTTTAACAGCGGCAGATATGGCCGCCAAACTCATCCCCCTGTTACGTAGGAGGCTTCTTCTCTAAGTCTTCAGCCAATGAGAATCAAATCCTCGGCTAGATTCTTTAGCCGCGTTCACGGAGACACTGTTCTATTTCTAATAGCGAGCGTACTACAATTATATAGCACATGCGCATTAGAAATAGATCAATGTCCCTGTGAATGAGTATTTATTTAAAACAAGAAGGAGAAGGGTACGGAGGAGGAGGAATTTGGCGGCCATATCTGCCGCTGTTAACTAAATGTTCATTGAAGATTAGCCACCTAACGTTAGTGTTATTGAAGATGGGATGCGGTGCTGGCTCATTTTTTGTTGTTGATCTAAGGTATGGGATAAAGTTTTCATGGGTGTTGACTGTCCCTTTAAAGGAACATGAAACCCATATTTTTTCTTTCATGATTTAAAAAGAGCATGCAATTTTAAACAACTAATAATTTACTTCTATTATCTAATTTGCTTCATTCTCTTGATATACATTGCTGAAAAGCATATCTAGATAGGCTCAGTAGCTGCTGATTGGTTGCTGCACATAGATGCCTCGTGTGATTGGCGCATCCATATGCATTGCTATTTCTTCAACAAAGCATATCTAAAGAATTAAGCAAATTAGAAAATAGAAGTAAATTGGAATATTGTTTAAAATTGTATTCTCTACTTGAATCATGAAATAATTTTTTGGGGTTTAGTGTCCCTTTAAGTAATTTTCACAGTGATAATTATCACCTGACACAAAAACAGAATTTATGTTTACCTGATAAATTACTTTCTCCAACGGTGTGTCCGGTCCACGGCGTCATCCTTACTTGTGGGATATTCTCTTCCCCAACAGGAAATGGCAAAGAGCCCAGCAAAGCTGGTCACATGATCCCTCCTAGGCTCCGCCTACCCCAGTCATTCGACCGACGTTAAGGAGGAATATTTGCATAGGAGAAACCATATGATACCGTGGTGACTGTAGTTAAAGAAAATAAATTATCAGACCTGATTAAAAAACCAGGGCGGGCCGTGGACCGGACACACCGTTGGAGAAAGTAATTTATCAGGTAAACATAAATTCTGTTTTCTCCAACATAGGTGTGTCCGGTCCACGGCGTCATCCTTACTTGTGGGAACCAATACCAAAGCTTTAGGACACGGATGATGGGAGGGAGCAAATCAGGTCACCTAGATGGAAGGCACCACGGCTTGCAAAACCTTTCTCCCAAAAATAGCCTCAGAAGAAGCAAAAGTATCAAACTTGTAAAATTTGGTAAAAGTGTGCAGTGAAGACCAAGTCGCTGCCCTACATATCTGATCAACAGAAGCCTCGTTCTTGAAGGCCCATGTGGAAGCCACAGCCCTAGTGGAATGAGCTGTGATTCTTTCGGGAGGCTGCCGTCCGGCAGTCTCGTAAGCCAATCTGATGATGCTTTTAATCCAAAAAGAGAGAGAGGTAGAAGTTGCTTTTTGACCTCTCCTTTTACCGGAATAAACAACAAACAAGGAAGATGTTTGTCTAAAATCCTTTGTAGCGTCTAAATAGAATTTTAGAGCGCGAACAACATCCAAATTGTGCAACAAACGTTCCTTCTTTGAAACTGGACACAGAGAAGGTACGATAATCTACTGGTTAATGTTTTTGTTAGAAACAACTTTTGGAAGAAAACCAGGTTTAGTACGTAAAACCACCTTATCTGCATGGAACACCAGATAAGGAGGAGAACACTGCAGAGCAGATAATTCTGAAACTCTTCTAGCAGAAGAAATTGCAACCAAAAACAAAACTTTCCAAGATAATAACTTAATATCAACGGAATGTAAGGGTTCAAACGGAACCCCCTGAAGAACTGAAAGAACTAAGTTGAGACTCCAAGGAGGAGTCAAAGGTTTGTAAACAGGCTTGATTCTAACCAGAGCCTGAACAAAGGCTTGAACATCTGGCACAGCTGCCAGCTTTTTGTGAAGTAACACAGACAAGGCAGAAATCTGTCCCTTCAGGGAACTTGCAGATAATCCTTTTTCCAATCCTTCTTGAAGGAAGGATAGAATCTTAGGAATCTTAACCTTGTCCCAAGGGAATCCTTTAGATTCACACCAACAGATATATTTTTTCCAAATTTTGTGGTAAATCTTTCTAGTTACAGGCTTTCTGGCCTGAACAAGAGTATCGATAACAGAATCTGAGAACCCTCGCTTCGATAAGATCAAGCGTTCAATCTCCAAGCAGTCAGCTGGAGTGAGACCAGATTCGGATGTTCGAACGGACCTTGAACAAGAAGGTCTCGTCTCAAAGGTAGCTTCCATGGTGGAGCCGATGACATATTCATCAGATCTGCATACCAAGTCCTGCGTGGCCACGCAGGAGCTATCAAGATCACCGACGCCCTCTCCTGATTGATCCTGGCTACCAGCCTGGGGATGAGAGGAAACGGCGGGAATACATAAGCTAGTTTGAAGGTCCAAGGTGCTACTAGTGCATCCACTAGAGCCGCCTTGGGATCCCTGGATCTGGACCCGTAGCAAGGAACTTTGAAGTTCTGACGAGAGGCCATCAGATCCATGTCTGGAATGCCCCACAGTTGAGTGATTTGGGCAAAGATTTCCGGATGGAGTTCCCACTCCCCCGGATGCAATGTCTGACGACTCAGAAAATCCGCTTCCCAATTTTCCACTCCTGGGATGTGGATTGCAGACAGGTGGCAGGAGTGAGACTCCGCCCATTGAATGATTTTGGTCACTTCTTCCATCGCCAGGGAACTCCTTGTTCCCCCCTGATGGTTGATGTACGCAACAGTTGTCATGTTGTCTGATTGAAACCGTATGAACTTGGCCCTCGCTAGCTGAGGCCAAGCCTTGAGAGCATTGAATATCGCTCTCAGTTCCAGAATATTTATCGGTAGAAGAGATTCTTCCCGAGACCAAAGACCCTGAGCTTTCAGGGATCCCCAGACCGCGCCCCAGCCCATCAGACTGGCGTCGGTCGTGACAATGACCCACTCTGGTCTGCGGAAGGTCATCCCTTGTGACAGGTTGTCCAGGGACAGCCACCAACGGAGTGAGTCTCTGGTCCTCTGATTTACTTGTATCCTCGGAGACAAGTCTGTATAGTCCCCATTCCACTGACTGAGCATGCACAGTTGTAATGGTCTTAGATGAATGCGCGCAAAAGGAACTATGTCCATTGCCGCTACCATCAAACCTATCACTTCCATGCACTGCGCTATGGAAGGAAGAGGAACGGAATGAAGTATCCGACAAGAGTCTAGAAGTCTTGTTTTTCTGGCCTCTGTCAGAAAAATCCTCATTTCTAAGGAGTCTATTATTGTTCCCAAGAAGGGAACCCTTGTTGACGGAGATAGAGAACTCTTTTCCACGTTCACTTTCCATCCGTGAGATCTGAGAAAGGCCAGGACGATGTCCGTGTGAGCCTTTGCTTGAGGAAGGGACGACGCTTGAATCAGAATGTCGTCCAAGTAAGGTACTACAGCAATGCCCCTTGGTCTTAGCACAGCTAGAAGGGACCCTAGTACCTTTGTGAAAATCCTTGGAGCAGTGGCTAATCCGAAAGGAAGCGCCACGAACTGGTAATGCTTGTCCAGGAATGCGAACCTTAGGAACCGATGATGTTCCTTGTGGATAGGAATATGTAGATACGCATCCTTTAAATCCACCGTGGTCATGAATTGACCTTCCTGGATGGAAGGAAGAATTGTTCGAATGGTTTCCATCTTGAACGATGGAACCTTGAGAAACTTGTTTAAGATCTTGAGATCTAAGATTGGTCTGAACGTTCCCTCTTTTTTGGGAACTATGAACAGATTGGAGTAGAACCCCATCCCTTGTTCTCCTAATGGAACAGGATGAATCACTCCCATTGTTAACAGGTCTTCTACACAATGTAAGAATGCCTGTCTTTTTATGTGGTCTGAAGACAACTGAGACCTGTGGAACCTCCCCCTTGGGGGAAGCCCCTTGAATTCCAGAAGATAACCTTGGGAGACTATTTCTAGTGTCCAAGGATCCAGAACATCTCTTGCCCAAGCCTGAGCGAAGAGAGAGAGTCTGCCCCCCACCAGATCCGGTCCCGGATCGGGGGCCAACATTTCATGCTGTCTTGGTAGCAGTGGCAGGTTTCTTGGCCTGCTTTCCCTTGTTCCAGCCTTGCATTGGTCTCCAAGCTTGCTTGGCTTGAGAAGTATTACCCTCTTGCTTAGAGGACGTAGCACTTTGGGCTGGTCCGTTTCTACGAAAGGGACGAAAATTAGGTTTATTTTTGGCCTTGAAAGGCCGATCCTGAGGAAGGGCATGGCCCTTACCCCCAGTGATATCAGAGATAATCTCTTTCAAGTCAGGGCCAAACAGCGTTTTCCCCTTGAAAGGAATGTTAAGTAGCTTGTTCTTGGAAGACGCATCAGCTGACCAAGATTTCAACCAAAGCGCTCTGCGCGCCACAATAGCAAACCCAGAATTCTTAGCCGCTAACCTAGCCAATTGCAAAGTGGCGTCTAGGGTGAAAGAATTAGCCAATTTGAGAGCATTGATTCTGTCCATAATCTCCTCATAAGGAGGAGAATCACTATCGACCGCCTTTACCAGCTCATCGAACCAGAAACATGCGGCTGTAGCGACAGGGACAATGCATGAAATTGGTTGTAGAAGGTAACCCTGTTGAACAAACATCTTTTTAAGTAAACCTTCTAATTTTTTATCCATAGGATCTTTGAAAGCACAACTATCTTCTATGGGTATAGTGGTGCGTTTGTTTAAAGTGGAAACCGCTCCCTCGACCTTGGGGACTGTCTGCCATAAGTCCTTTCTGGGGTCGACCATAGGAAACAATTTTTTAAATATGGGGGGAGGGACGAAAGGAATACCGGGCCTTTCCCATTCTTTATTTACAATGTCCGCCACCCGCTTGGGTATAGGAAAAGCTTCTGGGAGCCCCGGGACCTCTAGGAACTTGTCCATTTTACATAGCTTCTCTGGGATGACCAAATTGTCACAATCATCCAGAGTGGATAATACCTCCTTAAGCAGAGCGCGGAGATGTTCCAACTTAAATTTAAACGTAATCACATCAGGTTCAGCTTGTTGAGAAATGTTCCCTGAATCTGTAATTTCTCCCTCAGACAAAACCTCCCTGGCCCCATCAGACTGGTTTAGGGGCCCTTCAGAACCATTGTTATCAGCGTCGTCATGCTCTTCAGTATCTAAAACAGAGCAGTCGCGCTTACGCTGATAAGTGTGCATTTTGGCTAAAATGTTTTTGACAGAATTATCCATTACAGCCGTTAATTGTTGCATAGTAAGGAGTATTGGTGCGCTAGATGTACTAGGGGCCTCCTGAGTGGGCAAGACTCGTGTAGACGAAGGAGGGAATGATGCAGTACCATGCTTACTCCCCTCACTTGAGGAATCATCTTGGGCATCATTGTCATTGTCACATAAATCACATTTATTTAAATGAGAAGGAACTCTGGCTTCCCCACATTCAGAACACAGTCTATCTGGTAGTTCAGACATGTTAAACAGGCATAAACTTGATAACAAAGTACAAAAAACGTTTTAAAATAAAACCGTTACTGTCACTTTAAATTTTAAACTGAACACACTTTATTACTGCAATTGCGAAAAAATATGAAGGAATTGTTCAAAATTCACCAAAATTTCACCACAGTGTCTTAAAGCCTTAAAAGTATTGCACACCAAATTTGGAAGCTTTAACCCTTAAAATAACGGAACCGGAGCCGTTTTTAACTTTAACCCCTTTACAGTCCCTGGTATCTGCTTTGCTGAGACCCAACCAAGCCCAAAGGGGAATACGATACCAAATGACGCCTTCAGAAAGTCTTTTCTATGTATCAGAGCTCCTCACACATGCGACTGCATGTCATGCCTCTCAAAAACAAGTGCGCAACACCGGCGCGAAAATGAGGCTCTGCCTATGATTTGGGAAAGCCCCTAAAGAATAAGGTGTCTAAAATAGTGCCTGCCGATATAATCTTATCAAAATACCCAGATTAAATGATTCCTCAAGGCTAAATATGTGTTAATAATGAATCGATTTAGCCCAGAAAAAGTCTACAGTCTTAATAAGCCCTTGTGAAGCCCTTATTTACTATCTTAATAAACATGGCTTACCGGATCCCATAGGGAAAATGACAGCTTCCAGCATTACATCGTCTTGTTAGAATGTGTCATACCTCAAGCAGCAAGAGACTGCTCACTGTTCCCCCAACTGAAGTTAATTCCTCTCAACAGTCCTGTGTGGAACAGCCATGGATTTTAGTAACGGTTGCTAAAATCATTTTCCTCATACAAACAGAAATCTTCATCTCTTATCTGTTTCTGAGTAAATAGTACATACCAGCACTATTTTAAAATAACAAACTCTTGATTGAATAATAAAAACTACAGTTAAACACTAAAAAACTCTAAGCCATCTCCGTGGAGATGTTGCCTGTACAACGGCAAAGAGAATGACTGGGGTAGGCGGAGCCTAGGAGGGATCATGTGACCAGCTTTGCTGGGCTCTTTGCCATTTCCTGTTGGGGAAGAGAATATCCCACAAGTAAGGATGACGCCGTGGACCGGACACACCTATGTTGGAGAAACCACCACCAGCCTCAGTAGGTTTTGATATTAAACAAGCTCAGAATGAAGGAGCAAGGAAGGGGTGAACATTACAATTTGTAAAATGATTTATCAGAAGGATGATAAGAGAAAATAAGGAATTATATGAAGGACTAAAGAGAATTATAGGAATGGAAACAAAGACATGATAAATGGGTATAATGAATAAGCAGACAAAGCACAATAGAAATCAATTAGAAGACAATGACAGAAATTTTGAGAGTTGTCGCTTGTTAGACCACTGTTGTCTGCGAATGTGTTACTATAGAGTCAGAGTGAGAGACTGAGAAAGACAAGGAATGCTGATATTAAACACAAACAATGCATGAAAGGGAAAATAAAAGGATGTATTCAAATAGCACAGGTAAGAAGTGCCTCATTAACTACTGGTCCTAGCTACATGATCTGTTATTATATGCAATGATACTGAACTGTAAAGTCCCATCTATCACCTACAATAAAAAATATAGTTTTATTTACCGAAACATTTTATGTGAGCATTCTTATAGTTCTAGGGTCACTAAACCCAAAATCTTTCTTTCATGATTCAGATAGAACATACAAATTTAAACAACATTACAATTTACTTCCATAATTTATTTTGCTTCATTGTTTAAATATCCTTATTTGAAGAAAAAGCAATGCACATGGTGAGCCAATCACATGATGCTTCTATGTGCAGCAACCAATCAGCAGCTAGTGAGCATATCTAGATATGCTTTTCATCAAAGAATATCAAGAGAATAAAACAAATTAGATAATATAAGTAAATTAGAAAGATGTTTAACATTGCATTCTCTTTCTAAATCATAAAAGAAAAAATGTGGGTGGCATGTCCCTTTAAGTTATAATTAAACTTTCATGATTCAGATAGGACATGCAATTTTAAACAATTTTTCGAATTTACTTTTATCAAATTTGTTTTGTTCCCTGTTATTCTTTGTTAAAGGCTAAACCTAGGTAGGCTCATATGCTGATTTCTAAGCCCTTTAAGGCTGCCTCTTATCTTAGTGCATTTTATTAGCTTTCACAGCCAAGATAGTGCTAGTTCACGTGTGCCATATAGATAACATTGTGCTTACTCCCGTGGAGTTATTTATGAGTCCGCTCTAATGGGCTGAAATGCAAGTTTGTAAAAAGCACTGAGATAAGGGGCGGTTTGCAGAGGCTTAGATACAAGGTAATCACAGAGATAAAAAGTGTATTAAAGGGAAAATTAATTTTGAAAAATTAGTAGGTGAATTTAATTATCTAGTACTTAAACTAACTAATGGTGTAATGTGTAAAGCTTTACAAAATAAATTATTTCTAACCCTTTTAATATTACAGTGTTATGCAAAACTAGGCAATGGGTAATAAAGCGATTTATCTATCTTTTTAAACAGTAACAATTTTCAAGTAGACTGTCCCTTTAAGTATCATGCATTATTGTACCCTCTATTCAGCAGATGGAAAACATAGACTGATACAATAATAGGTAGGATACAAAAAATTGCCAAAATAGAGAAAGTATGGAATAAGATTGCTGTCTAAAGGGCAAGTGTGTGTGTGATTCTTTAGAATTGTACATAAATTGTGACATATGAATACAAATCTAAATTCACAAATACATTATTATTTATATTAATATTTTTCAATATTTTATATTCATTAAATACATAACGCATCTTAATATAAGTCGGGTGTGTTATGTATATGAAATATAAAATATTCAAAAATATTATTAGTTTAACCCCTTAAGGACCACAGCACTTTTCCATTTTCTGTCTGTTTGGGACCAAGGCTATTTTTACATTTCTGTGGTGTTTGTGTTTAGCTGTAATTTTCCTCTTACTCATTTACTGTACCCACACATATTATATACCGTTTTTCTCGCCATTAAATGGACTTTCTAAAGATACCATTATTTTCATCATATCTTATAATTTACTATACATTTTTTTATAAAATATGAGGAAAAAATGAACCCCCAAAAAACTTTGACCCCCAAAATCTGTTACACATCTACAACCACCAAAAAACACCCATGCTAAATAGTTTCTAAATTTTGTCCTGAGTTTAGAAATACCCAATGTTTACACGTGCTTTGCTTTTTTTGCAAGTTATAGGGCCATAAATGCAAGTAGCACTTTGCTATTTCCAAACCACTTTTTTTCAAAATTAGCGCTAGTTACATTGGGACACTGATATCTTTCAGGAATCCCTGAATATCCCTTGACATGCATATATTGTTTTTTAGAAGACATCCCAAAGTATTGATCTAGGCCCATTTTGGTATATTTCATGCCACCATTTCACTACCAAATGCGATCAAATAAAAAAAATTGTTCACTTTTTCACAAATTGTTTCACAAACTTTAGGTTTCTCACTGAAATTATTTACAAACAACTTGTGCAATTATGGCATACATGGTTGTAAATGCTTCTCTGGGATCCCCTTTGTTCAGAAATTGCAGACATATATGGCTTTTGCATTGCTTTTTGGTATTTAGAAGGCCGCAAAATGCCACTGCGCACCACACATGTATTATGCCCAGCATTGAAGGGGTTAATTAGGAAGCTTGTAGGGAGCTTTTAGGGTTAATTTTAGCTTTAGTATAATGTAGTAGACAACCCAAAGTATTGATCTATGCCCATTTTGGTATATTTCATGCCACCATTTCACCGCCAAATGCTAACAAATAAAAATAAAGCGTTACATTTTTCACAATTTTAGGTTTCTCACTGAAATTATTTACAAACAGCTTGTGCAATTATGGCATAAATGGTTGTAAAAGCTTCTCTGGGATCCCCTTTGTTCAGAAATAGCAGACATATATGGCTTTGGCTTTGCTTTTTGGTAATTAGAAGGCAGCTAAATGCCGTTGCGCACCACACGTGTATAATGCCCAGCATTGAAGGGGTTAATTAGGGAGTTTGTAGGGAGCTTGCAGGGTTAATTTTAGCTTTAGTGTAGGTATCAACCTCCCACATGACACATCACACCCCCTGATCCCTCCCAAACAGCTCTCTTCCCTCCCCCACCCCACAATTGTCCCCGCCATCTTAAGTACTGGCAGTAAGTCTGCCAGTACTAAAATAAGAGTTTTTTGGGGATTCAAAAAAAAAAAATGATAATTCTGCTCTGTAGGATCCCCCCTTAGCCCCCAACCTCCCTGATCCCCCCCAAACAGCTCTCTAACCCCCCTTTCGGCCTTATTATGCGCCATATTGGGTACTGGCAGCTGTCTGCCAGTACCCAGTTTGAAATCAAATATGTTTTTTATAATATTTTATTATTTTAAAAATTCTATTTTCTGTAGTGTAGCTGCCCCCCCTCAACCCCCAACCTCCCACCCTCCCAGATCGTTAAATTACAAGTTAATTTGTAATGTTCCCACCCTCTCTCCCACCGTGTACCACTTAACATTTGTTCCATAGTGTAGGGTTCCCACCCGCCGCGCGCGCCCGCTCCCGTGCACGCGCGCACACGCTCACGCACGCGCAGTTGATCTCGCCCCCCTTCCCCACCGATGGCCGCCCACCCGCCTCCCTGGATCAGCTCCCACCCACCAACGAACATGGCCATTGATGGCCGATGCAGAGAGGGCCACAGGGTGGCTCTCTCTTCATCGGACGGCTAAAAAATGTTATAGCAGGATGCCTCAATATCGAGGCATCACTGCTATAACATGAAAGCAGTTGGAAGTGATCAGGATCGCTTCCACTGCTTTCAAAGACCAACAACGTACGGGGTACGTCCTTGGTCATTAACTGCATTTTTTTGCAGGACGTACCCCATACGTCGTTGGTCGTTAAGGGGTTAAGGGACATGAAACCCAAAAATGTTCTTTCAAGATTCAGATAGAGAATACAATTTTAAACAACTTTCTAATTTACTTCTATTATCTAATCTGTTTCATTCTCTTGGTATCATTTGTTGAAGGAGCAGCTATGCACTAACGGTTTCTAACTGAACACATGGGTGAGCCAATCACAATCAATATATATATGCAGCCACCAATCAACAGCTAAAACCTATGTTCTCTGCTGCTCCTGAGCTTGCCTAGATAAATATTTCAGCAAAGGATAACAAGAGAAGGAAGCAAAATAAATAATAGAAGTAAATTGTAAAGTTGTCTAAATTTGTATTCTCTATCTGAATCATGAAAGAATTTTTTGGGGTTTCATGTCCCTTTAATGTAAATAATTATTATAGACGTACAAAAATATTCTAAAAAATCAATTGAATATATATGTATATTTTATAGTATCTAAAATAATATGTATATATATATATATATATTTATTTAAATTAAAAATAACATTTAACTGTATTTGAAGACTATTAGAATGTTAAATATTTTCAGTAAATTCACTGTAAAACACATTATTAAATATT